>NC_053452.1:57100572-57423172 GCF_015227805.2 Hirundo rustica | reverse complement strand
CTGGTTCACTGTGCACCTGGAGTGTTCCACTGGACCTCTGGCAAAAGGGAAGAGATACAGGGATAGTTCCTTTGGAAGGAACAAACATATTGGATTGCTCATGAATGTGCAGTGTTTGCTTCCAAAGCTTTTTGTTGTCCTCCTAATGGTTGCATGTGTCACTTCATACTAACCAATGTGTTGACTCAGTGAACTTCAGTCACTTAGTCTGGCCACCCTGGTAGTACCTGGCACATGACTAGTCCTAATTAGGTGCTCAGAAAAGGTTTTCAATGACAACCACTAGTGAAAGGGAAGAGCAAGCCAGCACGCATGAAGTGCATATTTACATTCTATACCTTGGGGATATAGTAAGAACTGTTTGGTGAATTCTATGATTGGCTTCCAGGATGTGCACCTCTCCTATTGAAAATGGTGCTTTTCTACTCAACATGTCTATTGCCATGGTATTTTTAGAGTGTGAACTGTCAAAAGCTTTTTTCTTCTTCTTTTTCCTTCGCTTTTCTTTGCTCATTAGTTCTGAAGAGGTAGCAAAACTGTGAAAAAGCTGTGTTCTACTTTTTTGTACCTGACTGCCTATTTTTTAGGTGCTCACACCTTTACAGCCCTACTGCAGGTAATTAGATGATTCGTAAAGTTATCAAGTGAGCACTTTTGTACTTCAGATTTTTTATTTTTAGCAGCAGGCATGGTTTTGTGAGTGGATACCTCAATTTTTTAGAGCCACAGAAGAATTGTGGGGTTGGTGGTCAATCTTGTATAATATTCTGACATATAAGCATGCATATATGGCGTGTCTGAGCCTAATACCTTTTCACTTCTGACATATCCCTCCTCACAACAGTTTAGCAGTCATCTCATGGTTTAGTTTTGTTGGAGCTACAGGGAAAAGGAAGGTGCCCAGAGACAAGAGGAAGCTGTGAGGGTGATTGTGTTCTGAGGGACAGTGTCTGCTGCAGAAGGCAGAGCTCTTTTGGCTCATGACGTGTGGCGTGCAGTACTATGTGGAACTGCCCTCACAATGTCCAGAGCAGTAATGAATGTTTTCCATTCCTCTCTGTTATTGTGCCACTCTCCTTCACTTTGCAGCATTTTCAGCAGCTGGGCTGACCTCCCTACTCAGGTTACGTATTACATCTTTTCATGGACTGTTTGTTTTGCTTACTGATTTATAAGCATTCAGTGTACTTTGTTTGCACTCACTGTGCATCTCCTGCTGGAGTCTCATGCTGCTCTTTGGTTATGGAATGATACTCTGTTTGATTGACAGCCTTGAGAGGAAGAAGTCAGAAATGGAAAAGATTGAGTCCGGCAACTAATACCATGCCCACCTTGAAAACTGAGACTAGTGCTACACTCTGATAAGCAAATGAGTTTCAATAATATATTTGCTCTAGACGTGCATTTGGTTACATCTCAGGTCTTGATTTATTCTAGGGTAAAGAACTTGCTTTAGAAAGTACCTTGTTTTTCAAATGGAAGCACAATGTCTTGTCTTGCAAATTTACCACTGCCAATCTACCACATCTTGCACTCTAGCACTAAGTGCCTCACTTGTGGGTATTACTGGGAGGTATTGGAGTTGACATTTGGATTACACTTGATTGTTTTGAGCTCTGGTTGGCTGTTTTTGCTAACCTGTTCATAGTTTTTCACAAGAGATTTGTGTTTCAGCATCATGAGCAAGATTTTCTTCTGTGTTTCCTACTGAATCAAACTGTGGTGGTTCTTGTTTGCTGGACCCATCTTTGTCCCTGTCAAGGGAAGGAATATAACCACATTTATACTAATGAGTTAAACTCACTGATAATTTATTTGGCTGGTTTTTCTTGTAGGGTATTTGCAAACTGACACCTGCTCTTAAGGCTGAGAACACGTTTCATGTGGGTTATGCATCCACATAATAGGCACTGGTTGAGTGATGAAATTGCTGACAAAAATCTCCCTTTTCTTCATATCTTTGTGGTATCCCCTAGATGCTGTCTTTTTAAATGCATCCATTTCGTGAGTAGTGCATCAGAATACTGTACAACAAAGTAGTGTTTCCCATCTCTGCTTCTGCTGGTAAACTTCCCTTTACAGGTACTCTGGATGTCTTACGCTCTCCTTGGTCCAGAGAGGCTTCTCTTTACTTGAAGTTTGTTAATCATCTCTGTCAGCTTCTTTAGAGAGGGGATGTGAAGTGCCTTTCACATATTTTTGCTAATAGTTGATCACTCTCCCCCCCACTTACTTTTTCTAAGCTTTTACTTGCACTTTCCACTTACCAAATCTTGAGGGCACTATTTATTCATGTCACTTGGTTCTTGTGCTTTATGCAGATTTTGTGCAGAGAATGAGATTAGGATCATAGAGGATTTTTTAACGTGTTAATCAAAAGCAGATGGAGAAATGTTTGCCCATAAGGCAACAGCAAAAGTTATATGTATTACATAGCAGATATAGAGAATTAAATGTAACTTTTAAAATCCATTTGGTGGTATGCAGAGGCTAGCAATAGTCTTGGGACAATGTATTTTGCCTAGAATTCCTTTTCAGGGAATATTCATTCTGATGTGTATATTTTTTCTGTCTGATTAGTAAATATTTGAATGAATGTGAAGAATATAAAACTCAAGCTTCTAAAATCAGCGAAACCTATGAAGAGCTCCTTACAGATCTTTCTGGATTCTTGGACATAGACATCAGAGAAAAAGAGAAACCACAGGAATATTTAACATCAAAGGTGATTGTGTAGACAAATGCTCCTCTACAGCGATTTAATAGAAAAATATCTAGTTGTCACAGAAGTAAATATCTAGTTGTCACAGAAGTAAAGCAAATGGTAGAGATCTCTGTATTCGATTATGGTTTGCCGACAATGCTATCATTTAAAGACAGGGTTTTTTTCATACTGGGCTAATTTTCAAAGGTGCTGAACACTAATAAGCCTCAGTGAACTCAGTCTGCTCTTATCTGCATGAATAATTTATCAGCCTGTAGTTCCCACATACAGCCCTGATTAGATACTTGGTTAAAAGCTTTCCTTAAAACATTAACATGGGGGTCAACAGGTGATGTGCAAAGTGTAGCACTAGATCCTAACTCTTATCTTGAGCTGACACACCATTAAATACAAACATCTGAAATGGCATGCCCTAAAACAACTTATTGTTTCCTGTAATAAAATGGTGTAAATAAACATGTGGTGTTTCTGAGACTTAATAATAAAAATTTATTATTTCTCTTCAGAATACTTCTGAAGTTCCAAAAACTAAGCTTCCATTTAGGAAAGAAAATTGTTTGTATATTCTTTCGATATCTATCAAGGCTACTGAAAGACATTTTATTCTAATTTTATACATTTCACTCATCTTCTGTCTATTCTTTGATCTCTGTTTTTCTTTACTTTGTAGCACAGTAGGTATTTGGGGAAATTCTATTTCATTATGTTCGTGTCATTTTAAGATTAATTTTAAGATAATCTTAATAAATCAAGATTATCTAGGTATGTACCACAGTGAGTATACACCCTCATAATATTACATAATATTGCAGGCACATTGAAATTTTAATAGATGCCCAAAAAAGTTGTCATGCAAGATGCAGTCTTGCATGCTTTAATAATTTATAAGTTAATAATTAGATCTTTTAAAAACATATCTTCATGTCTTTTAACAATGTAGTAATAAATCTAGTTGGGAAGTCTGATTTGTGCTGAAAGGTGTGCCTTAGGAAGCCATACCAACTAGTTTTTCTGGGGTCTTGGCTCATCTATTTAGCCTCTTTTCCACATTATGGTTTTATTTAAGACAGAATTGAGCTGTTTTAGTCTTGACAAATGTCTTGCCAGTAGGAATCAGGGTACATTTTTTTGCTCATTCTTTGAAGTGCCCACATTCATCCATTCCATTGACTGGAAATAGCATAGTTTACCAAAAGAGCCTTAGAATCCTCCTGGAAAGGGCTCCTTTTTCCAAGGTGTTGGCTGCTCATAATGGCAGCACACCAGGTGTTTGGCCCTGTCCTTGAATGTGCTTATGAAATATCTGTGACCAACTCAAACCTCTCATGCTTAAAAAGTTTTGAGCGTGAATTGCAGCTTTCTTGTTCCAAATGGAAGGCACACAGCTTAAAAAGGCAGGCTGAAATGATTTGCTTTTCACATGGAGTAGTTGCATGGTCTGTTTCCTGACGTGCTTCACAGGAAGCATGGCTATGCAGCAGCAGTAGCTCTCCACCTGTTTAATACATCATAAAGTCTGTGTAGGAGTGAATCGGAATCACATTATGCTAAGGTGGGGGTTTATAGTGGGAATATGATTCTGTGATTTTAACTGTCCTTCTACTCTTTTTCTAAAGGAACAATTATAAGTGCAATTACAAGTCTGACCTAGAGGTCACCAGAAACAGAGTCTTTAGTGGCATGATTAGGAGCAGGTAAAACTGGGATGAATATTTTTAATTGTTAAGAGCTTTTAAGAAGCTACTCATATTCAATTTATTTCTCAAGGTCTCTGAAATATGTAAAGAAAATGTGACACTAAAAGACCAGGTTGCTGCTCTTCAAGAAGCTGTGAATGTCCATGAGATGGAGTCTAAAGCTAACAGAGAAACCATCATGAGACTAGTTTCAGAAGTGGCCAAGGAGCAGAAAAAGGCATCAGGATACTACCAAGACATGGAAAATCTTAGTAAGGTACGTAATTGCATGGCTTGTATGCTTTTCTGCTTTTCAAATATTTTCTTGAAATTTCAAATTAATTTTCAATGGGAACTGAATGGGAAAAAAATCCTTCTGAAAAAATGTTGATATGGGTATTTCCTAAAAAAAGACATTTCCTAAAGTTATTTTCAACTTCTTGAAAGAGAGATATGAAGATTAAGCAATAACATTTTGCAAAATAGATCTGAGGCGGATGTGATGCTTGTTTGCAATGCTGTTTGCAAATTTCTAATTCTTGCTTTCTTCTTAGTGTTGTAGCCTTTGTGCTTGCACAATCATGTAAATAAATGAATGTGTATATTGTTAATATCTGAGGCACAAGCATGCTTCAGTGGTGAAAAAATGCTCTTTTAAATAACTCTTATCTGGTACTGCAAGTTTCCTGAGATGACTTCTACTCAGGTTTTCAAAAATTCTAACGAGAAATTGAAAGGAATTGCTTCTCTTAAGGTACTGGACGGTAAAGTATCTTGGCTTCCATGCACCCTAGATTATCTTTTCACTGCATTCTAAATTTGTATTTCATAACCATTGGCTCATAGCCAAAAAGTTGTAGGCAGTAGGATGGCTCTTGCAGGAAAGCACTGTTTCACTGTTGGCAAGCCTTGGAGAAAATCTGTGCAGCAAGAAGGATGGTCAGATGAGAAATATAAGTTAAGTTTTAAGTCAAATATTCACCAAACTCACCTAGCTATGATTTGTGAAGGAAAAGGATGTGATTTAGGGATTGAATTCCTCCAGGAGAACTCCACATTAAGAGTTCACATATTTGAAAGGATGGATGAACAAAGGGCATTTCTGCAGCAATTTTCCTTACTGCTATGCACTTTGAGTGGTGTCTGTGGAAAGGAATCAGTTTAGTGAAGCCAGAATGAAGATTTTCTGCAGGTGAAACAGTGCTGTTAAAGCTGAGGGCTGGAATGTGAGAAAACAAGAGAAGAAACTTAGGCTGCCAAATATGTGTCTAAGTTGTGTGCGATTGAATTTGTAGGAATTTTTAACATAAAGTCAACCTTGTGCAAGTGAGTTTTCTGAAGTAATACAGCATTTCCCCCATCCCTGGCATTCCTCTTTTCCTGAAGAAGAAGCACCCACCATACGCTTTAAAGGATATAGTGTTCTGATTTGGTTGTAAGCAAAATACCTAGGAGATGAGAAATAGCTGGCAGCGTGCTCTGGAGAAGAAAGAATTTGTGGGGAAGATAAATTTAAGTACCACAAGGGTCATAAATTTTACTTACTGCTGAAAATAGTTCTTAACCAAGCTGTGTATGATTTTCTAAGACTTAATGGAACTGAGAGAGAACCTGCGAGAGAACCAAAAACTCAATCAGGTCCTTTTTGAGAATATTTTGTTTTCATGCTTCACTTCAAACACAGGTATGTGAGGAAGAACAGAGTGTAGTTTACTCAGTAAACCAGAATCAGGAGGTGTTTTAAACCAAGATCAGGGCTCCTTTTGTGGCTGTTCAAGTTTGCTCTAACTGCCAAAACATTTACCAGGTTGAGCTAGTTTTCTGAAAAATATTTTCTTATCATTATTTGACATCAACACATCATTATGTGCCAAATACATAATTTATTTAACCAATTTTACAGAAATGTCTTTCTAAATGATTAGCATTGCCTTTCAAAAACATTGCCTTTGAAAAGCTCCATCTGCACAGAGGCTGCAGATTCTTCCAGTGCAATTTCAGTCTAGCGACTTACATTTGCAGACACTGACTAAATCTGTTGAGAAGGTTTTGTGTTCACAAAGCGTATGAAGAAATTCAGTATTGAAAAAGAAAGTAAAAAACAGATAATGGTTTAATTCCTCATGTGTGAAGTGTGGCATCCCTTGCTCCCCTGATGAGTGCCTGACTTGGTTACAGGAGGGGCACCGGTGGCATAAAGTCAGTCTGACTTTGCCACATACTTCATGCCGCACAGTTTAGACACATGAATGGAGCTGCGTGTGTTGTGACATGTTCCTCTGTCAAGGTGAGAAGCAGAAATCTATACTGTTCCTGTGCCAGAAGACTCATACTTGGCTGTGTTTTTTGGACTTAATTAATGGAATTGCCTGTAGCTGAATTTACCCAGCAAAGGCTGAGTACAAGTGACTCCTGCCTGCGTGCACCTACAGCTCTCAGGGCCAAACATTTTGTCCATCTTCAGTATTCAAGATTGAGATGGCAGCCCATTTCCCCCCATTCCCACCATTCTCTTAAAATTCTTCCTAAGAGTATAGAGACCATCACAGTGTTCTGTCAGTCATCTCCACCAAGATTTGGCCACCACACTGTTCCCTGCCACCCCTCTGAATAATTGCCTGTTTTAATTGCCAGGTAGTTTTCCACTCCCATTCCTTAGGACTTCTGTGAATTCCTTCTCTTGATCTGGTGCTTTTTTTTTAATGTCCCAGGAGGAGTTAGCTTCTTATATTCAAAAACTCTAGCTGAATAAAATGAAAGCCAGTTAATTACATTTTAAGGTTAATATATTTAAAGTACTCTTTAGCATGTTTGATACTTGGGTATTTGTCACAGTTAGCTGGCCTTCATTTGAGGAACAATAACAACTGAACAATAATTTTATCTCTTCCCTTTTCAGTCTCACTACATGACAATATCAAGCAGAAAAGAATTAAAAACAATAATTATTGAAACTAATAAAAGTTTTTTTAAAAAGTAATTCAAGAAGCTGGGTTTTTTTTTCCTGATCTATTATTTTTATTTATTTATTAATATATTCTTCTATTTATTTCTGAGTTTCTTGTGTTTCTGATAGAATATTGCAAGATTTTTCTTCTGGAAATCTGCAAATATTGTGCATACCTTTATTATGGCTGCATTGAATATCAAATTTGCACTTGATGAAAAACAACTTTTAAATCCTGCCCAGATTTCTAGACTGAGAATCAGAATACCCAAACTTTCTTTCTGTATTTCCAGAGCGTGATCACTGATTATGATAATCATAATTAATTAATTATAACATTCTTCGAGAGTGTCTGTAGGTCCTCTAAAATGTCTTACTTACTCTAACCAAGTTTCTTTTTAATATTTAATAAATTCTTCTATGGTATTTATCTGAGGTGTAGAAGAGGATGCATACATTCTTCCAGATGAATTTAAATATAGCATTGCCACAGATGAATCACAAGAGCTAGTAAACTATCTTGTTCTATTTCACATCTTTGCTGATGATTCAACCTGGAAATATTTGTGATTCCCGTCTGAAGTGCTATTTTAAACATCTGTTTTGCAAAGATATGCACTGTGCAAAATCTTTTAAAGAACGTACTTGAAGTGTAAGCAAACAATTTTAATTAATACAAACATATCTGCATGCACTACTGATGCAAAATTAACCAAGAAAATACTCCTCAATATTCAATATTGGCTTATATTGTTATGTTAATGAACAAAATAAATCTAAGTAGTTTCTAACCAATATAAATGTATTAAAATAATTAAATTCTATGAAAAGAGCTAATTAAAAATGAAAACATGATTTAAGGAATTTGATTGAGCTAGAGAAACATGGCGACATTTCAAATATACCCAAATACTTAGATTGTAGGAGAGACAGCCAAATTATTTTAGGTTTTTCTTGTCACAACAGATAAATACAGGAATGAGTTTCTCAGAACCTGTATTTTCTTTGTGTTGCTTTGTTTTTGTTTATAAGATGTCATTAAGAAAATACATATAAGAGACAGGTTTCTGTAGGCATCACAGATTTTTCCAGACTGAATAATTTGAGAAGAGATAAAAGCAAACTACTTTATAATCCATATAGTATAACAGTAGTAACTGGAGGTGCAGCTGGTGTAGGAATTCATCTGGAAAATATCTGTATTCTCTTTAATACATTCTTATTACTGTTAATGTAATGTAGGCTCTTTTTAATATATGTGTGTGTAGTTGACTTCAGTCCATTGAGACCGTGCTGCTGATTGGGGTGTCGGTATTAATAGAATCACGGAATTATTTAGGTTGGGAAAGACCTGTAAGTTCATGGAGTCCAACTGTTAACCCAGCACTGCCAAACCCACCACTAAACCATGTCCCTAAGTACCCTGCCTACAAGTCTTTCATGTACCTCCAGGGACGGTAACTCCACTTCCCTGTGCAGCCTGTTCCAGTGCTTCATAGCCCTTTTGATGAAGAATTTTTTCCTAATATCCAATCTAACCCCCCCCTGCCACAATTCAAGGCCATTTTGTATATTTCGTAACTGGGAGAAGAAACCAACCCTCACCTGGCTCCAACCTCCTTTCAGGCAGTTGTAGAGAGTGATAAAGGTCTTCCTTGAGACTCCTCTTCAGATTAAACACCTTCAGCTCCCTCAGATGCTCCTCATCAGACTTGTGCTCCAGACCCTACACCAGCTCTGTTGTCCTGCTCTGGATGCCAGAGCACCTCAGTGTCCTTCCTGAACTGAGGGTCCCAAAACTGAACACAGGATTTGAGGTGTGGTCTCGCCAATGCTGAGTGCAGGGGGACAATCCCTACCCTGCTCCTGCTGGCCACGCCATTGCTGACGTACAGGCCTGGTGCCATCAACCTTCTTGGCCACCTGGGCACAGCTGGCTCCTGGTCAGCTGCTGTCAACCAGCAACCTCTTCTGCCAGGCAGTTTCCCAGTCACTGTTTTGTGGCTTGCACTTCCTTATTTTATACCTTGATCTTTTGAATAAATTATGTGAGTTTTCAGCTGTTCACAATTTAGCAAGATGGTGATTAGGCAAGCTCTCTGGTACAGGCAAACCATTTTAGCACTGCCTTTCGAAAGGAAAAATACACACTGCAGAAAATTGTAATTGAAATAAATGACTCTTTATTCTTTGCTGTAATTACCATAATGTAGTTCTGAGCACAGGTGGGAATTTTCTATTAATAGGACTTGTCTAGAATGAAAAAGAGAAATTGGCAAGGAATCAGACCAACATTTGTTTCTAAAACAATTCTAAAATTACTTCAGAAAGGTGTAATAACAAATAATTTCGTAAATGACAGGGGTGTTGTTTTTAATTATGTTTTTGCATGTTTTCCTTTTCACAGCTATTAAAAATTTTAGTATTTTTAGTGTCATATTTTTCTATTTTACTTTCTAAAGGTGCCCTGCAAACTCCTTTTTTTTGACCACCCTCCCTGCTGATCTACAGAAATTCTCCCAGATTTACTGCTTGATTGGCAGGTATTCCATTAATACAAATGACATACTGTGCTCCGCAGGAAGCACACATGGACCCTGAGAGACCCTTGAGTAATCACCATATTCATAACTGTTCCAGGAACTGTTCTTTAACTCCAGTGTGCACAGTCTTAACTCATATCAGTCCACTTACTGAGACTCTACTCACCACTGAGACTTCCAGAAGAATCCAGTCCCTCTCTGTAAATATTCCATCCTCTGTAGTAATTTTGTGTCATGGGTGAAATATTATAGTTTTCTTTTGTGTCATGTGTGAAATAATATCCTTTCCCATTTGTTCTTACCAATCAGAAGATGTCCTGAGAAATGAAGACTTAGTCTTTGCTGTACTTTTTAGTTGGTCTTGCTGCAAATATTTTTCTTGCATATGTATGTGTAAGCACTCTTAATATTGGTATTGTGGGGAAAGGAGAGACACACAATACTTCTTTATGTTTGGATGGTTATTTTTCTTTATTCTTTTCCGTCATCATTTGTTTTGGTGTCATGGGTCAGGATGCACAATTCTTTCTGACTGCTCTGACCTGTTAGGTCAATATTTATATATAACTGATATAGATACATATGTCTTGGCTATATTTTATTCCTTCCCAACCAAGCCTTGATTTGTCTGGTTCCTCACTTCTCGTTTCTGTGTATAAATAATCTCGGGAATTTTTTGTTGCATCCAGATAAGCTGATCTCAGAGATCAGCTCTTACCATTATATTCAGGGAGATTGTGTCTGTTGTTTTGGTCAGCTCTGAACTGTCAGGCATTTGATCATCACTGCAGGCCCCTTACAACTGAAATATCCTATCCTATCCTATCCTATCCTATCCTATCCTATCCTATCCTATCCTATCCTATCCTATCCTATCCTATCCTATCCTATCCTATCCTATCCCATCCTATCCCATCCTATCCCATCCTATCCCATCCTATCCCATCCTATCCCATCCTATCCCATCCTATCCCATCCTATCCCATCCTATCCCATCCTATCCCATCCTATCCCATCCTATCCCATCCTTTCCCATCTCAGTTGTAGTACTTTGGCTTTATTTGTGATACATCTTTCTCACTGCTTGTTTTTCAGGTCATATTGTCTGGATGGAAAAGTAAGATTGCAATAGTTTTACAATAAAAAATTTGGTTTCATTCACCTGAAAATTTTATTTATGTATTCCTTTTTGCAAACCAATATGAGGTTAGTCATTAAATCTGCTGTGTGATTACAGCAGATTTCAGGTTTTCATCAATTTCAGTGGCAGTTCCCCTATGAGAACCTGACGTTGAGCAAATATGAGGAATATGGGTCCTAGTTTCTCTGTCTGCAGTACATGCTCCTGAGTTACTCCATAATTTGTGTGTGGTGGAGAGGGTTTTAAACTGATTTTTAAAATCTTATTTAATTTTTCATGCACTTTAGGATCTTGACAGTGCTGTTATAAAGAGACAGAGTTTAGAGATGGAGATTAGAAACCTCCAAGAGAAACTGAATGTTAACCAGGAAGCTTTGGACACCTCAAAGCAGGAACTGCACAATCTGAAGAAATCTTCCAAGGAGTTAGAAGCAAGCTTGAAGAGTAGCAGAGAAGAGGCCAGGACTGCTCAGAACTCTCTAGAGGCTTTTAAAGAAGAAATTGCTACCCTGCTCCCCTGCGGATCTGCAATAGTTAAACCTTCTGAGAAGACCATTTTGGAGAGGATCCAAGAGATAAATTGCAAAGAGGAGAGTAAAGAAATAGTAAGTCAGCAACTACTGCACTTGCCCAATGTGTGCATTTATTCTCTTCGGGTTCTGTTTCATTTTATTCGTCTGGTAGAGTGTTGATTCTTTCTGCTTAGGTTTTGAAATTACAGAAACCTTTAACTTTGTTGTCTATTGATTTAAGGTAATAGGGGAAAAGCATCTATGTTTTACTAAGCAGGACGAGTTCAGAAATTAAATTAATGATAGATGCTGTTAAGAAGAAAAGACTTGGAAGGTCTTTCAGTTACAACATTGAAATTTGGTTTCTGTACCAGCAGGCATCAAAGGTGGCTGTTTGGTTGCTATGATTTAGTGAAACCTGTGAAGTA
The DNA here is from genome assembly GCF_015227805.2 of Hirundo rustica. Classification (NCBI taxonomy): domain Eukaryota; kingdom Metazoa; phylum Chordata; class Aves; order Passeriformes; family Hirundinidae; genus Hirundo; species Hirundo rustica. The sequence continues at coordinate 57,411,200 of NC_053452.1, read as the reverse complement.
TGGGTTTGCTGCTACAATGTTAACTTCAAGAACTGACTTCTTTCTCAAAGTGGATATAATTGATGAGTTGCTACAGGCAACTTCTTTTGCTCCAATCCTCAAAACCTGAACCTGATAAATAAAGATGTGTTTTAACACTTAGAGCTAAACATTACTCAGCATGAAAAGAAGTTGAAAGGAAGGCTCTGGCTTGAGGCATTTGAGCTGGTACTGTTTGCAGAGGTGTGTTTGAATGTATAGATAGAAAAGGGACAGTTCAGGAGGAAGGTGAGTCAGAATGCAGCCTGACCAATGTCAGCATCCTGACACTGCACTGAAGTTTCTGACTCTCTTGCTTACAATTTATTGATTTTGTCAGTGAGGACTATTCATATAGTTAAAATTCACACACTAAATCAAAAGCTGCTTTCAGTGAGCCACTGAAAACCAGACTTAATATTCTTGCCAGATCTTGAAATTCTAGCATCTCCTACTGATGTGATAGTTTTTAATGACAACAAATGATTTTGTATTCTATCCAAGGCTGGAAAGAGTTATTGAAAACATCCTGTGCATTTTGGTGAAGTATTTAAAAAAAAAAAACCAAAAAACCAAACCCAAACCCCATGCTTCTTACCTATCTGGGCACACTGTTGGCTCAGTTTTAGCCAGCTGTTGACCAGCACCCCCACATCCTTTTCCACCACACAGCTTCCCAGCCACTCTGCCCAGCCTGCAGCTATGTTGTGATCCAAGGTCAGGACCTGGCACTTTGCCTTGTTGAACTTCATACGTTGACATCAGCCCATTGATCCAGCCTGCCCACATCCCTCTGCGCAGATGTCCCACCTTCCAGCAGATCCACACTCCGACCCTACTTTGTGTCATATGTAAAATGCTTGTCGTTTGAAATTATCCAGTAGCCACATGAAAACAAAAAGCAGGAAGGGGGGGTGGTTTATTTTGCAGGCTGCCTGATCAAGCTACGTGAGTCATAGGAATGAGAAGCTGTGGAGGTCAGAACTGCAGGTCCAAAAATGCTGCCTTTGTAAGATGATGGTTCAAGCATGGGTGGGTAACAAGGGTGCAACCTTGTTTTAGGAAATGCCTACCTTGTGAGTTGTCCCTGAGCTAAGGATGAAAGTTACACAGGATGCCCCAGGATGATAAAATGACAGCTTCTGCTCTGATTGTGTGGTAAAGTCCTTCACTTTCTCATGTTTATGGATCTTTGAAGCATCTAAAACCCCCTTGCAGCCATACTGCAGCCTGATAAAGGTGTTTGAGGTTCTCTGGCAGCAGCACATCTCTGGGGGAACAAGTTACTGAAACCCTTGTTCCTGCTGAGTGATATGAGATGCAAATGAGCATAAAATATGTTTATGAGTTTTTGCAGATTTATTATTGTTTAGTATTGTCTACTGTATGAACAGCAGTAATTTCTCAGTGTTTTTTAGGCAAGCTGGGGGCAAATTGTTTGTATTTAATTGCAGTTTGAGTTGGAAACCTTTCACTGTCATTAAAATTAATGAGAGCTCAGTGTACTTGCTGTTCATTTTATTAACAGGAACCAACAAGATGCTTAAAATGAAGAGGCTGCTTGGAGATGAGTGTCTGAAAACTGAGTTACAAATGCAATATAATTAATTATGTAACCAAATAATTATATGGCAGTAAGAAGACAGAGGGAAACAAGCAACTTCATGTCTAGAACTGCCTTTCAGTATTTGGTAGTAGTGTAACCAGACACTTTTAAGCATTTAACTTATAGTTTACAACTTAAAATCCATTACCTTATATGCAGGTGTTCTAAAGTTAACAGTGAAGGATTAGAAATTTTTTCAAATTTGTTCAATTTGTTCTAGTTGCTTGTTTTGAGATTTTATCCCTTTTGTCCTTGGGCTCTGGCTAGATTACAGAAATTATTACTTATTTTTAAGCACAATTTTAAACAATGCTTGAGGGTTACCAGTTGGGAAACACTCTGAGACTTAATTATCCAAACTTACATGCTCCCCTACATGCTGCGTGTATTTTCTAAATAACTGGTATGCCTTTTCTAATCAACTCTTCAAAAATAAAATAGTGATTTCTTTGGCTTATTTAAAGGAATGATAGCTGACTGCCAGATATTGGTGCTGTGCCCACATATTTGGAAATTTTGTGTCTGAACGACTTTGCATTGATTTTTTAATACATAGCAGTACCTTTTAATCATTTGACTCATCTTATTTATAATATCTGCTGTTCACTTTTGGATGTCTCCACTTCTGCAATTTTTTGCTAGTGGTTACAGATTTTTTTTTTTACAATTTAAATGCATATATTTTAAAGATACATATTTTGACCTATTTTTAATATTTTAATAATCTATTGATTTATCTTTCATATGTTTCTAGCATTTCTCACCTAACCCGTATGCTCTGTTGGTTTGCTTGCTCCCTAGATGGTATCTCAGCTTGAATCAAAATTAGCTAAATTGACTAAAGCTTTGGAAGATCAAACCAGATTGTACCATGAAGCCCTGGAGAGGAGCAGGAAAGCTGAAAAATGTTCTGAGAATTTCCACGATCAGCTGAAGCACTTGGAAGAGGAATTATTAACTGGAAACCTGATGCAAGATGGCTTGAAGCTTGAGAAACAAAAAGTAGTTGCACACATTATTTACTTTTGAATAGAAGTCACTAAAGGCAGAGACACAGCTCATTCATGGTATTGCTTTAGTCTCCTGGAGCCCTGCGAGTAACGTGAATTAGTGAAGTCAGAGATTATGTAGGGAGTAATAATACCTTTTATTGGACCAATAACTGCATCTGGAAGACGTAGCTAAGCTTTTGAGTTCCAAGTCCATTAATGTGAAACAAAACAAAGAAACAAACAACCAAAAAAATGCCCCCCAAAAATGACAAGCTAAAAAAACCCCCAAAATTAAACTACACCCCAAAACCAGCTTAAAAGCAGTCCCTGTCAATATCCCATCAGAAGTCCTTCAAATATTCTCTGATCTCAAAATCTCTCTCATCTCTATGTCTTTCTCTAAAACATCATCTGGTCTGCAATCTCTCAAGATCTTGTAGTCTTTTATTATTTTATATTATTTGACAATCATGGCTGCTAGGATTTTTTGTCTAATTGTGTGAATGAACACACTGTTATTCTGTAACTCATTCATGTACCAAAGTGTTTGAAAAATTACATAGTACCTGGAAAGCCAAACACTACAACTAAGAAAAGCAAAGTTGTAGCATGCTACCAGGCCAGGATTAGTGCGTAGAGTCGTCAACAATTTTGTGCTATTTGTTTTGCCTTAGACTATGGTAAAATAACTTTTTTTGAATGAAGCGTCCATCACATTGGGAGAAAACCAGAAAAAGGGGCTGTTTCTTCTGCACTGCTTCCTCTGTGAATAACATGTGGCCCTAGATTCTTAAACTATTCTCTTTATTGCAATGAAGAATTTTTATTGCGATTTTTTTCTGTCAATGAATAACTGCAGTGCTTTCTGCTGCTGCTGCTGTTTTTAATTTTTTGAATCAGATGTATCATGAAACAAAAAGGTATTCTTGCTAATGAACAAATGGTGAAACTGGTTTGTTGGGGTTTTTTTTCCTTTTTATTTATTTTGTTGGTTCTTTGCAAAGATAATGGTTTGCACCAGAAGTAAGAGGAGACAAAGGGAAACAGTTCCTAGTGAGAAGGAGTTTTTTTGCAAGAGAAACTAATTGAGAGCAAGAGACTAAAGCAATTTTTAAAGAGCTGTTAGTGCAGAGCAAAACAAGGAAAAATTTGATTTAATAATATTTGATATCTGTATGTGTTCGCATCGGTAAATCAGATGGAGATGCAATTAAAATAACCTTTAAAGCAATTTGTAAACCAGTAACTTAAACCAGTAAACCAGTAACAAAGTAGGTGTTGACTAAAAAAGCACATGTGGAGAATTTACAGTTGTGCAGGAGTGTGCCCAATTACACCCTTTCAGTATAGTATTTCTTGTAGTGTACATACTGTTGGCTGCCACTACAGTGGGGATTGCTTTTAACTTGTACTTCATGACTTTTAATGAAGTTTTATTATTCTTGTGCCCACTTTTCCACATCTTAGTATCTGAAATTTCTGGATCAGCTTAATGAGAAGATGAAGCTGGATAGTCTAGCAGCAGAGGTTGGATTTGATATGACTATGGATGTAATTCTGGGCCGGGTAGAGCAGCTGGTGAAACTGGAAGGTGATGCAGTGGTTGAGAACAAGACTGCAGCATACAGCCTCAGAAGGCAGGTATGCAAAAAAGTCATACCATTCAAAGGTAAACATATGGTCATGTTTCTGTAGTAGCTTGCTAGAGGCAGCAGACTGTGTATGTGCAAGGAATTTCAAAGATGTCCATGACATAAAAAGAAGATAGTAAAGATTTGCAAACAGTGCTAAAAAAAGACTGCATATTGAAATAACTAAACCCACCAGTTGGTTGAACGTGATACTGCTTTTCACAACTTCTTAAAAAAAACCTATGAAGTTATGGATGTTTATTCCTGTATATTTCTCTACTTTTTAATATACATTTATAGTTCTGTAAACAACTGCCATTAGTATTTAAATCTAAAGGGATCTGCCAAGGAGGGAGGCACATTACACAAACTTCTCTAGAAACTAGTAGGGTGTTGGTTGTACTTCACCAAGAATTGCAACTTTTCCAACATGAACTGTTCCTTCATTCCGTTGTTCCTACAGGAGCAAGTCTGTTCATATTTGGTCAGACAACCCTCTGTCATCCTGTTATGACATAGGGAAATAAATCTTTTGGGTTTAAGCTTGTCAGACTAGCATAGAGCTGAGAACTGGGTTTAAGGTTTAAAACAATAGAGAAGTACAATAAATTAGTAATACAAGGAGTATCAAGTTAGAGTAGATATGTTGATACTTCACAAAGTTTTCAAGAGAGGAAAAAGAGTTCAGGTTATAGATGCAATATGAAGATCAAATTTGCAATTATGTAATACCACAGTCTTTCACATTTATTTTTTCAAATGTCCTTGTGTTTGGAAATCAAGTTGAAGGCTCAGAAAGAAAAACTCGAAAGCAAAGAGCTGCACGTGAATCTTCTGCGGCAGAAAATAACCCAGCTGGAAGAAGAGAAGCAAGTAAGGGCTGCCTTAGCTGTGGAAAGGGATGAGGCCAATCTTGCTGTCAGAAAGTTACATAAGATGATAGAGAGGCTACAGAAGCAGCTTGATCTGGCAAGGGAAACCAATACTGATCTCAAAGCCAAGCTGTCTGAAACCAGTGAACTTAAGGTGAGTTAAACAATTACTTTGTACTTCTATCCATTTTTCTATTCCAGTTGGATACAGCTGGACTTCATTTAAAATAAATGTGTTCATGGAGAACTGTTCAAATCTCAGTGTCAAAAGCAAATATAATATTACAATGTTTTGGGTATTTTACAATTTGTCTTGATATGCTAAACAGCGTCTGCAAGCACGGTTTAAATTTTTGGGGTAGTAGAGGAAAAATATAGTAGAAGTATCCCTTTCTTTCCTATTGGTATGACTGTCGTGTATTTTCCTATGCATTGCTCATAGTTCTATTCTTATAGGTATTCTTATGGGGGGAATATAATAGGCAATATTCTAAATTTTAATTGTTTGTATGTTATATTACATTGCAGTGGTAATACATTACCTGCTTTTGCTTAGGTGAATACAAGTAGTTTGCAGCCAGTGATAGCTTGCCACCACTAAGAGAAAGGAAGATTGATTTTATGTGACTTTGTATCTTGCAGCTGACAGAGTGAAACAGACAACTATGCATGTGTTCCCACTGAACCATTTTTACCAGCAAAACCTTTGCCAACTCTTTTTAGTACTATTTTTCCAGGGGCTGGAAGAGAGTGAACCCACACTGTGGATTTTCTTTTCTGTCCAGATACCTCTTTTCATAAAACCTGTAGAGAATTAACTGTCTTTGACAGAAAAATATTTTTGTTAATTGTGTTGAAAAAGGCCAGTCTCCTTAAATAACTTTTCAGTTCACATGTACATGTGATGATTTAATGAAGAGCCCCAAAGAAGCCACACTAAAGTGCTTATTTGTGATCACTCCTGATATTATTATTATTTGCTCAAATTAGATGAAAAAAGTATGACGAATTTAACACTTCCTTATCTTATTGCAGATCAAAACTTTGGAGCAGAACAAAACAATAGAGGAACTCAGTAAATCTCAAGGCAAATTGGAAAGAATGAAAGAAAAAGCTGAGAAACAGCTTAAGTCTGCCAAAACAGAACTTCTTTTAAAGGAGCGTAAAGCTACTGAAGATAAAGAAAAAGCCAAAAATATGTTAGAAGCAGTTACCAGTGAGTTGAAGGTGCTTAAAACAACCCTTGCAGAACTAGCAAAAAGAGAGAGACAGGTAGGTGTATAGGTGTTTGACATGTGCTAGGTGTCCCTCAGAGTATAGGAAAATGGTATAGGTGGAGCAGCTATTCAGCTGTGCTTTAAACTGTTCCAAACATTATTAAAGAAGGAAATTTTAGCTCACGCTTGTGAACCACAGTGACAGTTGTGATTGCAAAGTTATTCTGCAAGAGAATAATAAACACAGGCATTGTTTTCTTTGTTCATCACAAAATATTTCATCAACTTTTAAAGAAGTATTAAAATTCTGTAAAAATCCTAGTATCTCTCTTAAGGTATGTCTTTTTCCAAATATCTCAGGTATAAAACTTACCCACTTCTAATCTGTTTCCTGTTGTTTCTCACACATCCATCTCTAGCACTTTCTCCTTGCCATTGTAAAAGATTGAGCAAGACTAAGTAATAGGATGAAAGGAAGCAGCCTCAAGTTGTGCTGGAGGGTGGAGGGGGTTTAGGTTGGATATTAGGCAAAATTTATTCACTGAAAGGGTAGTAAAGCATTGGAACAAGTTTCCCAGCAGGGAAATGGTTGAGTCACCAGTCCTAAAGCTATTTAAAAGGCACCTAGACATGGTTTAGTGATGGACTTGGGAATGCAGGTTAGGAGTTGTTTGATAAGTTTGATAATCTTAAAGGTCTTTTTCAACCTAAATGATTCAACAAGCCTGTGTTACTGTATATAGGCCATAAATTCAAAGAACATTGGAAAATACAAGAAACAACATGCCCCCCATCCCCAATTTAATATTGAATGTAATTATTTTGGGTCAATTTGTGACATATAACTGTTAAAATTTAGATCAGAAAAGTCTTCATGGTTACTCACAGGGAGTGTATAAGTAGTTTGTGGGAAACGTTAGTAAATGTGTTTCATCCTAATTTCAAAAAATTAAGTATATATGAAGTATATATGTTATTGCCTTTCATGTTGTGGTTTTTAGCAAAGTGTGCTGGTTTGAAGGCAAAACCAGCGAGAGACTCCACGTCAGAAAAAACAATTTAATAGGAGAGAAAAAAAAAGGTAAAATAAAATAAAACACATGCAATGGTACAAAAGATCACTGACAGAGTCAGAATACAACCTGACACCGTGGTGGTAGCAGTCCTGATGAAGTGGTGTTGTTGAAGCAGTGTTCCTGCAGAAAGGTCTGGTAGCTCTTGTCCTCTGGGAATCCAGTGGGTAAGGCTGCCTGTGCTGTCCCAAGGCCCAGATTATATCCAGGTGGGAATGCTTGGCTCCTCCCCCTGGGCAGAGCATCTCACAATGGACTGATATAATTTTATCAGTCTTGCAATGGGTCCTTGATTGCCTATTAAACAGAGATAGCTCCTGGGGAGAGTTATCTATGAGTCATGCAGCAGGGCATTGATGGGCCATTAACAGAAGATAGTCTGGAGGGAGGGGGCAAGGGAAACACTGCCCAACCTAGCTTCAACAGCTCACGTAGATGGTGATAGAATACATGCTTTGGGCACATCTTACATTGTAACCTAGGACACAAAGTTATAGATGGCATAATTGTTGAAAGCAAATGGAATGTTTCTTTAAAGTAAAAAATTTGTAATTTTAAATTTATTTCAACTGCCTAGAATTTTATTAGATTTTCCAGTAAAAATTTTATGGTATCTGTTGGCCTTAACAATGACTCTGGATGAAATTTAAGAATGCTATTTCAGAAAATTAGTCTAGAAATATATATTTTTTATTTACATGGAGAGAAGACCAACAACCTGGGCACCTTTTTATCCTGGAAATCTTTAACACTGTTTTGTTTTATAATGAAGGTTAGAAATTTGGCAGGAAGATTTAATTTCTTCGTACATCTCATGAGGAAACAAAGCATCTGGCACAGAGAAGATGTTATTGATTATATGCCGGAAATTATTCAATGGAGTAATATATTGAGTATTTTGCTAAAAGCACACAAATGTTGACTTCTTAGCATCTGAATCCAAGGGGTTTCAAACCACTTAAATATTGTTGCAATATTCTTTCGACTATTGTTTTTGTTTTCCTTCTCTTGGAGGAAAAGTCTCCCTTCCTTCTAAGATCCTTTCTACTTTCTTGTAGTTACAGTGTGAAAATAAAATATAGCTTCTGCTTTTTACTTCCTCAAACCTCAATATTTTGGGTTAATATTCTAAGTTGCATTAATTTCCTGTTTTTTACTTTTGATTATTTTACTCACTGAATGGAAGGTGCAAAGAAAATTTAGCAGAAGTGTTGTCTGCAGCATACAGTTTGTGTTTGAGTCTTTAGTAGTGTTTATCCATTATTTCTCTACTTCACCCAAAGGCCAGATCTTTGCAGAGAGCTGCCTTGATCTTTTAATGTAAAGTCTGTATGGAAACAAATTCCAGCTCTGCTACCTCCTTATCCTGTCTGTGATCCAGATGTTTTTTTAAAAAAAAGGCATTTTATCTTCTGCTAAATAGTACTTGCCTAGCACCCTTCCAGAGCCCTGCATCTGTGACCTCCTGAACTAGTGCAGAAGATAATACATGGAAACTTTGGGGTTTTGGTGCAATGTTGTTCCAATGTTTGATCCAAGACATCACACTACCTTGGTAATACAGACAGCTGGGACTGAATTCTCAAATCACAGAATCATAGAATGTGTTGGATTGGAAGGAACTGTGAAGATAATCTAGTTCCAACACTCCTGCTGTGCATAGGGACACCTTCCACTAGATCGGATTGTTCAAAACCCCATTCAACCTGGCCTTGAACAATTCCAGGGATGGGGAGTGCACCACTGATTCCCTAGGCAAACTTGTTACAGTGTCTCACCACCCTCCCAATAAAGAATTTCTTCCTATTATCTAACCTAAATATCTCCTTTTTTTTTGGTTTAAAACCCTTCCCTCTTTTCCTATCACTATATGCCTGTGAAAAGTGTTGCTCTCCTTTTTAAAATTTATCTATTTTTTTAAATAAGCCCCCTTTAAGTACTGTGAGGCTGTTAACAAGGTTTCTCTGGAGCCTTCTGCTCTCCAGGCTGAACAACCCCAACACTCTCAGCCTGACTTCATAGAAGAAGTTCTTCAGCCTTCTGATCATCTTTGTAGCCCTTCTCAGGAGCTGTTTTAACAGGCCCATGTCTGTCTTGTGCTGAGGACTCCAGACCTCAGTTCTGTTCTGTATGGGTTTCCATATTTGTGTTTCTGGCAGCTCCTCAGGGTTTGACACAAACAGCCTTTGGCAAAGTCTTAGAAACTGAGACCATGTTATGAGGAAAGCTGCAAACCCCTTTCCTCACATACTCTAACTGCTTTAGAGTTCTGCACAGTGGGGTGCAGATTTCTTGGGGTTGGAGACATTTCAGGACTGTTTATCTCCTCCGTATCCTTAGCCCTTGGCATGATCGATGGAGTGAGGGTACTGCCACACCAGAACGTGAGTCCAGTTTATTGATGGTTTTGATGATTTTGTGGCATTTTGAGTCTCTTCCATGCTTGGAAATGGGGATCTTGGCATTAAAATAGAGAGCAAGAAAAGCATATTTCTTTGAATAGTAACATTTTCCTCTTTTATGTGTTGATAATAAGGGGTATTAAGGCATTTTTCATTTTGGCTGTGTAATTTATTGTCTGTTCAAGAGGCCTTGAAGTGTGACTGATCCGTATTGTGAGTTGAGAAGAATAAATCAGCTGTGATGACAACTACTTGTGGATGTCTGTCCATTTGGAACTGCAGAGAGAAAGCTGGTGTCTTTAATTAATTACTTTACCAAATACTATTCCTATGACATTTTCAGCAGCTATGCATAGAAGAGAAACAAGCATTTTCCTAAGCTGCATCTTGAATTTAAGCTATAACCTGATTCAAGCCAAATTCAGACAGCAGGATGTGCCAAAAACTTCTGTCTTCTAACTTCCTCCTTTTTTTTTTTTTTTTTTTTTTTCCCTAAGAAAGTGCAGGGTGGAGGGGAGCGGTGGCAGATAGTGGTAAAGGATGAGCACCTTAGCCTGTGCTCTGGGATGTGCCCACCGGAGTTTCCAGCTTGTGTACTTTGTGGTCATCAGGGTCAAGTAAAAGTGTGTTTTTCTCAGTTTTTGCAGTTGAGTCAGCAGGGAAGATATGCCTTTGAAAGATACTGAAGAAACACTTGAAGATTGTGTTTTGTGTTTGAGATACTTGATGTCTCAGTTGTTTGTGTTTTGTGATTTAGTGTATGCCCCAAAGGGCTGTTTCTGTCTTCTTCTGCTCTCTGTGTTGAGCAACAGCTATTATGCCTATATTTAGCACTGATAATTCAAGTGCTAGTGTTTGTATGCATGCCTATAGGTATGTGTTTTCCCTGACATCTCCTTTGCTTCCTGTTTAATTTACCCCTTTCTCTTTGCTCTTGCAGCTGGCAGATTTCCGAGAGGTGGTCTCGCAGATGCTTGGCCTCGACATTGCCAGCCTGGCTCTTCCTGACTATGAAATCATTACACGCCTTGACAGGCTGATTCATTCCCATCAGCACCACTTCTTCCCCTGCATCTGCCTCAAAGACGTGGCAAGGACCCCAGAGGAGCAGCAAAGAAACATCCAGCTTCTTCACTGAATGGAGATGGAAAAAAGTAAAACTGTTTTCTTCCTTACCTCCACAGAAAACACATCCCTATTTCTGTTCCTTACTCTAGAGACAGCAACTAGGGCTGATTTTAGAACTTCAGCAGAGAGACTGGAATTGGAATGGGTAGAGTGGGTAGAGTAAAGCCAGCAGCCTGTTGATGACAAACAGAAAATCCCCGGGCAGCTTAATACTTCAGTTATGAAAATGTTAGGCAACATATCAACAATGCCCTCAAGTTTCAATCCAGAGGCATTCAAGTCATGGGTCACCCAAGGTCAGTTCACAGTTTTGAGAAGTTACTGGATGTCTGCTTCAGTGGCACTCCTTGTGTTTTACCTCTAGGTGACAAGGATGAAATCAAGTAAGGATTGTCCTGCTGCTGTTCTTCTTGCCACCTGGGACATCTCTGCATTTTTACACATAAGGGCTCAATTTTGGAACAAGAGATTTTTTTTTTTCTTCTTCTTCTTCTTCTGTTGGCTTCTTTTTTCTGCTCGTATGGCAAAGCAAAAAAATTCATTTTTGCAGCAAAGGCTTTCTCACAGGTTCCCGTCACGTGCCGCATAGACATATATTTGGGAAAATTGAGTCTTGGCCTTGTCATGATGTCTTGAAAATTTTGCTTCCAGATGCTGTATTCCTTGAGCAATCCACAGTGGCGATTCTTCTGAGTTAATGAAAAAATATTTTAGAAGTCTTGTTCACTACAGAAAATAATTGAACTACTAAAGTGTATGAGAGAAGTAATGATGAGGCGTATCTTAGTCATAAAAACTGCTTTCTGAGTGTCTTAGAACATTATTTTTTAAAAAAGAAATATGGACAATAAATCTGTTTTAATAGCACATTCAAACTTGAGTCTACTGTTTTAGTTTTCTCTTCCCATTATTTGTTTTGTATGGTTGTGTAGAACAGTAAAGACGACTTACCTATTTATGTCCAACCATTTGTGGGCTTTCTACAGTATCTCAGCAAACGACGACCCACTCAGTAAAACTGAACACAATATTTTAAGAAAAATGACACCTATTCAAGTAAGAGTGGTAATTTTGCTGTCTGGGGACTCAAAACACATTTTTATTTCATTTGCTTCTGAAGAATTCTTTCTAAGTGACTTGTTGAAAAAAAAAAATAAACACTCAAGCTTTTGTAAAATCAGTCATTTGAGAAGATAGAAATAAATCTTGCGTAAATTCTTATGCTTCTCTGGCTAACTGGATTAAAATCAATTTAATTTTTTGTTTCATAATGTAACATTGTTTTGGGGGGAATGACTTCAAACTGAAACAATTTAGATTAGATATTAGAAAAAAAATCTTTTTTTGTGTGGGTAGTGAGGCACAGGTTGCACAGAGAACTTGTGGCTGCTCCATTGCTAGAAGTGTTCAAGGCTGGACGAAATGTAATTTTTAGGCATGACACGTTGATTGGGGATTTAGAGTGTGGAAAAGGATGCAATGATTTTCTAATTCTTTGTGAGATAACACAAGTAGTTTCACTTTGCATTTTGTTGGTTTTATAGGCACTTCTTTTTGATTTATTACTAAAGAACAAACCCCATTTTATTCATCCACATTAATAAATACCATACAAAACATAATTTACCGTATTTTGAAAATTAAGTAAATTGCACCACAGATTTAGATCTGCTCAGCCCAGATAATACATTTATAACCTTAAGAAATAGTCTCTGAGAGTGACAATTTTAAAGGAAGGTCACATTGCAAAATGACTTCCTGATGTGTGCCAGGAGACTTGAAGTCTCCTGTCAGGCTCCGTAGCCCTGTCCCCTGCCACCCTGTGACCAGCCCTGGCTCCAGCAGTGAAGTTCCAGCCCCACAGAAGCCGTCAGCACAGGTCTCTAGATTGTTTCAAAGGAGGAAGATTTTTCACATGACATTAACGTCAATGCTTGATAATGGCTTGCAAGTTAAGCCAGAAGAAAGAATAAGGGTTTTCTAATGCCTTTTTTTTCTTTTTTAGCACAGCAGATCTGTATATTCTGAAGTATTATTTCTCGCCATGTTCACAAAGGAATGACCTATTATCTGGCTACTAGTATTCCCTGTATTTGCTTTACTTTTGGAAGCGTACTGACATATTTCTCCGTTTGGCCAAAGCAAAAAAAAAAAAGCAATTTGATTTGAACAAAGTTGGGATTTTTGGCCTATATAATTAAGTAAGCCCTGAAAAAACTGACTCAAGAGTTCATAATTACTCTTTTATTGTGGTAAAGGATTCTTGATTTATCAGCAGAATGCATATTAAAATAATGTAAAGAAAATAGTATGTGTTAACTCACAGAACAGTACAGCTACAGAGCTACACTTTTTTTCTCCAAATAAAGCTAAACCATCGCCAGTGAAGGCAACTTTACTAAGTGTTAAGGCATAACTCAACAAATGAAAATGTTGCAATTGTAGATATTAAAGTGAAATTATTTACACGCTATAAAGACTGTAATAATAAAATCACAAAGTAGATGGAAAAATGAGTATTAGTGTTATGAGTGTATTAAAGTACATGGAACTGAATTTTTGCCTATGCATCATATTATTGATAATACACTATTTGCAACACAGCAGAACCAAACATTAGAATATTAATGTAGTAGAACCATGATTACTCGAAGAAATTAAGAGCAAAAGTATTCAAGTACTTTGCTAAATTAGAATTAAATGCATTACGACAGATCACATTAAATTACTCTGACTTCTGTTGCTTTGTAGTTTATTACCACTGTATAAAGCAGCTTTTTCACATTTTCTGTAGATGTCCACAATTCTGTGGATGTCTGTCATCCACGGTTTCCTACAGCTGTTCTGTTACTGGATTATTTTGCACATTATGATGGTGCAGGAGAGGGGGAATATGAATGACCCAAGTAATAATAAATTTCAATTTAAAAAATAGCAGATGAGGGATCAGGTACATTTAGAGTATAAGTAATGTATTCTCCCAAATTTTTCATATGAAATAGAAGTATTTTGTAAGACTACAGATTCTGACTTTTTCTCCTGAGCATCTAAAAGAAAAAGGGTGAGGAGTGAAACAAAATGAAGTGAAACTCCCTAGGAAATTAGAGAAAAGGCAATTCTGATATCACTGAAGCATGCAAAACAAAATTAGTTAACTGCATGGAAAATAAAAAAATGATAGCTTGCCAGAATAGAAACTGGAAAGAATGTTCAAAGATAACCCTTTTCAAGTGGAAGACTTCAGGTTTGTTTTGTTTTGTTTTGTTTTTTTGGTCAAAGCAAGTAAGAATCCTCTATGGCAATTTTTTTTTTTTTTTTTTTTTTTTTTTTCCCCCTGGAAAGAGGATGAGTTTATTAGATTGCACTCATAATTAGTGAGGAATAACTGAGTCAGAAAAGAAAAATCTACAAAACATAACAATGTGTTTGAACAAAATAATTTACTTTTCTGTCAGTTTTAAAGTAAGCTAATGAGCCCCGAGACAATGAAGAACACTTATTTTCAGAGGGAAACAAATAAAACACTTGAGATATGTAATTTCATTTTTTCCCCTGTGACTACTTAAACTTTGGATAAGTAGGAGAAATAACACAAAGAAGATTGCAAAGTGTGAGCCATTGGGCTCCAAACAGGTCCCAGGTAGAGAAACCAAGTGTCAGATGGCTTCTGGTAATGCTAGGAATGGGACTGGAGAGCAGGATATCTCACCAAACTGGATTTTGGCCTCAGGTTATGTGTACCTTTTATAGTTTTTGTTAAAAATTGGGGCTTTTATGAAATGATTTGGGCTTTTTTTTTTTTTTTTTTTTTTTTAAGGAATGTTGAGTGGAGAGGTGGAGTGCTTGGTTATAAACAAAACATTCAATTTTCTATTAATACTCATTTTAAATAGGCAAATGGATGCAATTTAGTCTGCAAAAAAAGAAAAAAAGAAAAAAGAAACAAACCCAACAAACCAAAAAGATTCTTGCCCACAAAACAGTGGGAACTCTGGTCCCAGAACAAACAAGTGATGGTACCCATGGAATGCTGGAAGACCTTCCCCAGGGCTGGCAGCCACATGCCAGCAGAGCTGACTCAGCCCTTTGCCCTCCTGTCCGTGTTTCTGTGCTGTGAGGAGGAGCACGGCCACAGCAGCTCGGGGGCTGTGGCAGAGCTTTAGGGGGATGTAAATCTGGGCACACCAAAGAGGCATCTCTGCTCCCACCAGGGAGTGTCTGCAGCCTGAAAACTGGCCTTAAGCTGGCATGAAGTAAGGAAGAGTAAGAGTGTTTCTGGCACTATTTCACTGAGTATTTCAAAGTATTTCCTCTGTGTACCCTTCATACTGCAGTAATGATGTAAAAATATGCAGTATGAATTATAAAGTAATGGTATGAGTTGATATGGTCAGCCACTCTGGCCAACTTCTTGCCCTAAGAGGAAGTCAGAGACTCATGATTAAACCAACAGGCATCCCGAAGGATTAGCAGAAAAACACGACTGGCAACAACTCTCAGACCTTTATCTGAAGACATTTTTTTCTTAGTCTCTACATGCTGCATTGGATTTGTTGTCATTCATAACTACCTTCCTCACCTGGGTCTTTCACAGATCACTGGCTGGCCTGCAACAAAGTCTCTGCGGTCAGCCCTGTTCTTCATCCAGCAAGGTTTCACATCTGTGCCTTGCAAGGAGCCCCAGCACTAGCTGGGTTGTATAGGTTTGCTGGAGGAATCTCTCCACACTTCGGCTCTGGTGCCACTTTCCATCCCCCGGACCTGGCAGCCTCCTCCTGCACTTCATCTCCAGCCAGGCTGGGGTCGGGTCTTTGCAGGCTGTGTGGCACTCAGCGGACATCAAGGTGCAGTTGAATCTCTCGTTTAAGACTGCAGTGCCTTTCAGATGCTTCCTGCCCCTCTTAGGTAGTTTTCTGGAGCTGCTGGGTCAGGGACAGTCAGTCCATGCTTGTGTGGGTGGGAGAGAGAGCCGGAATGTTTTGGTCAGCCTTAAGGATCCTACGAAGTAGCGAGGCTGTGTCAGGCGTGTGGCCACAAGGGGACAGATATGTACTGCGGGATCTGCAGGGGCGGAGAAGGAGGAACAACAACACGAGGGTAAAATGACGGCAGCGGACAAGCCAGGACAGGTGCAGATTCTTGTGAAGCAGACTGCAGTGATTTTTATAGCAGAAGTACTATGGCCATCAGTGTAGATGGATGGAATCCTGCAGATTATGGAGTAAAAATCCCTAAGAGCTTTCCACAGAGATCAGTCCAAACCAGGCTGTGCAGAAAAGTGCTAGGCTAGTGCTGAGATTATCATAGTAATATTGATGCTTACTGGTTTTGATATTGTTTGGTATTAGAGATATTTAGAATAATACTTCCATGGTATTACTCCAGCATATGACACCACTACGCAGTCCTGGCTGCCTTTGAAAACATGGATTGGGAACAGTGGAACAGAGGACAGACAACAGAACTGAGGTGTGTCCAGCAGGAGAGGAGAAGCGTGGCTCATTTAACACGTAGGGATCTGGATCTCAGCGTGTATTGACGACATTTGGCTGCCTGAGCGTTTGTGGAAGGAGGTGGGAACAGAGACACATCTCAGAAAGTCATGGAGCTAAAATGGATTGATTCAAGTGGCTAAAAATAGGCCTGAAGACATTTTTCCTTGTTTACTATTAGGAACTGTTCATCTCAACAGTTTGAGACAGGAGGCTGTGGAGAGTGCAGAAATCAAAAAGAATAAATATTTGAAAAAGCATCCAGTAAATGGGCAGGGATTTAGACTAATGACCTAAACAGAAAATAATGTCATGGGTTCAGAGCTGCACAGACTAATCCTCTGGTGATAAATCTTAACTGCAAGGCTTTATAAACTTCTCCTGACTTGTGGGTGAACTTCAGGATAGAAACAAGAGGATCTAGTTGCCCTTGGAAGTCTGCCAGCGATGTAGAGGCGAAAAAGGAAGCTGGAACAGGAGGAAAGACTGGCTAAGTGCCTGAAGACTGCTGCCCAGCTGCTTTTTGAATCAAGATAGGTAAGCTTCCTTTCAGTCTTATGAAGCTCTACAAATGATAATGTCTGCACCAGCAAGTGACAGAGATCCAAAATCCCCCCAATTAGGATAACAGTTTTTCACAGCAGCTCTCTTATTCATAACTAGTGTGTGTTCAAATACTTCATAGTTCTTTATAGTGACTTCCTAGCCCAGTCAAATAAGTGGTTGTATTTCTCAAAAAAATGTTCTCTCTGTGGTTTTCCTAAGAAAGTCTTGACTGGGCTGCTTTGAAAGTTCAGTTTTTACATGTATCTGTACAAGTGGTATCATTGCCTGTAATGCAATGTGGTGTTTTGCTTTTATTTACAGGAGGAGGGAAGTCTTCCTTGCCAGATGGCAGAGTTTATTTATTTGAAAATTCAAGCCAAAATGATTCAGTCCTTCCTAAGAACAAGACTAATGGAAAACCTATAATTTGCCTATATCCATAAACAAAAATGTGGCAATTTGGAGCGATTCAGGCCAGAGTCAAAACTAAGTTTCTTTGTAACAAGTGTTCCTGGCTTGCTCTGGACCAGAGCAAAGGTTGACACACCTTACTTCTCCCATTGCTTTTTTCATTAAAATAAAAAGGAGTGGAAGGAGGGGTCCATCTCCAAGCCAGAAGAAAAAGGAACAGACTCAGGAAGGAGCTGGTTATGGCAGCTTTCACAGGGAAGGGAAGAGATGAGAAAGGAAGTTCAGTGGGAGAGATACAGTAAAGATGGGCTGTAAGATAAGAAAAGGGAGATAAGGAAAAGGAGTGGCTGAGTAGGGATTTGGGAATGAATGTTTGCGAGTGCATGATTGGGAAGCCAGCAGCAGGTAATGGTGAGGATGAGAGCATTTCAGAACTTCCTGGACACAGACCAGGATGAAGGACAGGGGAGAAGCCAAGGGCAAGAGACTGAGGTTGAGTCTGTTGGGTGCAGTAACAGGAAACCCAGACCCAGCATGAGAGATCAGCACTTGTATCTCCAAATGAAGTAGGAGGAGTGGGAGGAAGCAAGGTAATGCAGGATGCAATCAACTGTAGAAAACATTCCCAGCCTTTCATGCCAGCAGGAGATGGGACATCTCAGCAGTCCCAAAATGAAGCTAAGTAACCTGCTGAAAAATGCAACAAAGTGCAAGGCAGAAGGATCGCTGTATCCTCTCATTCTGTGTGGGTGCCGAGCTGCACATCTGTGTTGCAGCTGGACCTGACACTTCCCTGCTTTTCCTGGGCTCATTTCTCAGCTGCATTTCCTGACAAAGTATGGATCTTCCTGTAGTACACTAAACCCTCCAATTTAGCAGTTGCTAAAGGAAAAGGCATTTCAGCTCAGATGCAGCTTGAATGCCATCACTTAAACTCCAGGCTGTTTGATAGGCCGTATAGAAAGTGGGTTGGAATCATTCAGGAATCACATTTAGTGATTTTAAGGTTGCTTTCACACTCCCTTGTAAATTATCTGAATATCATTGCCACAAATATTTCTAAATTATCATAAATATAGGGTGCTTTTTGGCCTTAGTAGGTTCAGAGAAATTAGAAATAAAAACAGGAAGTGACAGGAAAGAGAAAACTCCACTGTGTGGGGTGGTCCTTTCTGGAGCAACCTGTTATAACTTACACCAGAGGGCTTTGAAATTATAAATAAGAGTAGTCAAAATATCAGCATCTCAGACATTCTAATTACCATGGAATATATCTGGGTTGCCTCTTCTGGAAGTTTAATTTTCCAGATGGGCTTGTTGGTTTTAGTCCCACATAATTTAAAAAACAGGAGATCTAAAAAAAAAAAAAAAAAAATAAAAAATTGTAAAACTTTCAGCTTCAATTTAAAGAAGAGGATGCCTCTTTCACACTAAAACATGTCTATATAAAAAAGAAAGAGTTGTAAAAGCCCCAAAGTATCGGCCATCAAGAGGCAGGTGCGGTGAGGGAGTGGGAATGATTGGTCTGAGGATATCAGGTTGCTGGTAGCACAGAGGTGTGCAATGAGGGAATGGGACCAGATTGCAAATTGGTCAAGAGCTTCTGGTGTAGAAGAATCACTCAAATTACTGAAGTCTCCATGTGAGTATACTGTGTATTCCTTATATAAATCCAGGCACATAATAGTCTTTGTTTTCTAGTATGTAGCAACTCCCAGCCACATGTCTGTTGTGTGCATTCATCAAATAAGATAAAGCGATGATTTGATGTTGATATTTGCCATTGCCTCAGTTATAGGCAGTTCACATGTAAGGTCAGTTACATGGTGTTTGACTATTCTCGAAATCCAGCTTGAAACAAATGACATTTTTCAGGGTATTGTGGTGCCTTGTAGTGCTTCATACCCCCACAGAAGGCAATTCATTTAGTAAATGTCAATTCCTGTTTCTCAAGTAGTAGAGCAATGGTAAAAGCTTGTTAAAAAAATTGGTAAAGAGACTATGGGTAGGTCAGTAACACATAGGCAGAAAAGGAGGGGCTTATTTGCTGAAATAAGGTAAATAAGGCTGGGAAAATCTGACAAACTCGTGGTAGTACCTGTGATCAAGGTTTGAAAGGAACACCAGTGGGACAACCCTATGTGCACAAGTCTGGGGAGAATCTGATCACTCCTGTCACAAGAAAGGGACTGGAATAGATGGATTTCAGTGTTTGTTTGTTTGTTTTCCACCCAGAAGTACATAATTATGTATCAGAGATCTGATCCAAGATATCTGATATCATCATACCAAGGCTGGTAATATTTTCAACAACATAAATGGCTATGGCAGTATTTTGCCATCCTGTTTCTATCCTCAGCTTTGCAGTTAGAGGCTATAGTTAAGTACTTATTTATATTTGTTTTTAAAGCCTTATCCATAACAGAGTAACAGTGTAGCTTTTTAAAGAGCAACAAAAAAGGCTGACAATTTAAAATTTAAGGAAATTATATTCTATGAAAATTTAAATACTTTGGCTACTGTGGAATGTCTTATTTAACTGCTTTGAAGTGTCCTTTCCTCTGCTCAGAAGCCTAGGTAGTCCAAATTAGGTGCTATAAAAGAAGTCTTTTCAAGAGCAGTTTTTTAAACACATAACATTATATGTGTAATTGTATGTTTTAGTCTGTTACTAAATACTAACAGGAAACTAAAATGGGTACTTACTGCAGACGTTGTATTTTACTGGCTAGGCTAGTGTGAAGAATTATGGTGAAGCAGGGAAACATATTATGAAGATAAGAAATAATAAAGTAAGGTAAGTGCCAGTGCATAATATAATTTAGGAGTTGGCTTTGTAGGAAAAAGCCTGAGAACTCCTACCTGATATATTTTCAGAGATGATGCACACATTTGTGGCAATTTGCAAATAAAAGGTCACAGCTAATAGATAAACTCAGCATAATGTTTTTGTTTGTGAAGCAGGCAGAAATTGTCAGTGACAGAAAGGAAATTCAGAAAAACTGATGGGAAAATATTGCCTGTGTAAACACGAAATATGCCACCAGTGTTCTTTCTGCCATGCAGTAAGACTTGGAGCCTGTTGCTGAACAGTCTTGTGTCAGTATTCATGAGGATGCTCTGTCAGGGCTTCAAAAGGCTGACAAACTAATTCAATCAGTTGGTCACTATCACAGAACTAAAGAATCAACACACTTCACATGACATGTCAAGTAGCTCCCTTTTCTGATGTGGTTTGGTTTTGGTCACCTGTCAGATGCAAAGAAGCGAGTCCAGCATTGTGAGCCAGCAGTTGCTGCCCGCTCTGTGCAAGGGCCTCTGGAATGCAACATCCTGAAGAGCTGAACACATCCAATCCCAAGAGGATCAGAATTTGCCCTGTTAAGGCCAGGTGAGTTTAACCTGTTAAGAACATTGTACTTCATTAGGTATCGACGTAGGCACCAAAAAGAGTCCTGTTGTGGAATCTTGTTTCTTTTGCTAAGAAAATGGGGGTGTTTACAAGAACAGCCCAGTCATTAATGGAGTAGAAATTTTCTTTGAGTACCCTGCAAGCTTTAGTCCCTGCTGGAAGCAACTTGTTCTATTTATAGCTTTAGTACAAATTTTCTGAACACAGTTATTGATTCAAATTTTCTTTCATTCTATTGCTAGTGATTTAGCTAAAGAGCAAGATAAAGATACTTGAGCCAATCAACAACATAACAACAAAAGAGTACAGAACTGAAATAGGGCTTGATTTTCTATTAACCAATTAATATTTTTATTCTGTGGCCAAGAAATACACATTTGCCTTTAACAGAATGACCGACCAAACTGTTGTCAGTCAGCCAATCTGATAAAGGTCAACTACTGAAAACCCAGTCTGCCAGTACACAAACTAAGTGACAGGGCAGTCAGAAGTTCATTCGCTGTTTTGAATGCAAAGTACACTATTTTCATAGATGCATCTGTTCTGCATCGACTACAAAACCTTTAATGAGATTTTATGGTGGAAATAATATTATCAACTTTCCTAATTATACTCCTCGTTCATTGGGGCTTATTTGGGTATCTCGACAACACAAACTTGGTTTAAATAAAATTATATTTTAAGTCCTTTAAAATGTTGTTTACTTTTATTTTAGTCAAACAACAGTTATTTATTTCAGTCTTCCCAACAGTTAAACTGGCCGAATAAAACTGGCAGGGGTGGAAATTAGGAATACGGCCACTATTCCTAAGATAGACAATTTTTTTTTGTAGAGATTCATGTTTGGGATTGTAGAATAAAACTTCTAACTGTTATTTGCCTATTTTCAAATCACCTAACTATGAAAAGATTTTAAGCAGGTTTTAGTCTCTATAGAGTGCTGGCCTGGCAAACCTGGCTGTGGGACCTGGCAGTGGAGCCCACTGATTTCTCTCAAAGGAAAGGGCCAGGACTGGGCACCATAGAAGCTTTTAGGGTAACTTTCCTATGCAAAGAAGTTTGCACAGGGAAAGTTTGTCAGTTACTACAAAAAAAATCCCTTACGTTCTCAGTTAGGAGTTGATGTATTTATTGCAGTCTTGTTTACTTGCCTTCTAAGAAAAGAATTTAAAAAGATGTCATCATCTAAATGTGGTTGCCTGCAAGACCATCAGCTGGACACGTTTAACTTTGGAGCTGGCCTGAAGAGTTGCATCACCACACTGATCTAAATTTCTCCCTGCCATGTCTGCCCATAAGGGAGTATTTTGAGTGTTGCAGCATTCCTCATGCCAGGGAACAAATAGCATTTCGAGGTGTAGGTACATTTTGGTTTTGTAGAAATTTCAGGAACTTATCTGCCAGTAAATCTATTATGCAAATTAGATGTTCTGTCTTAATAGGTAAATTATGTACTTATTCTTTTAACATCCCTTTTTCTTTTCAAAATTACCAGACACATACATTTTTTTTATTTGAAAGAGGAAAGCTGCTCCCCCCGCTAAGCTGCAGGTGTCTTAGACACTTAGCTCTTTTGTCCTCTCACTCGCCTCAGTTCTGGCATCTGGCATCTGCAGTCACTTCTTTCACGAGGGTGGTGGTTTTTTACATCTGTGTTCTACCTTTCAAAAAAATGGAAGCTTAAAGGAACTAAGATCTACTCTGACTTAAATGTAGGATATAATAATTTCTCAATAGAGACGGGATTACCTTGTTACAGAATAAATTACATAAATGCTGTGTGAAAGCACTGCACAGAAATTCTCAATCATAACGCGGAACATATCTGCTTACATGATTCCAGTAAATAAGTGATTACTGAAAATGGCTGCTAATTCTTCTGTTGCTCAGATGGTACCAGTTTCAGAAGATAGAAAATACAAATTTATTGTTGTTTGTTGAATCCTGATTTTGTCCTTGTGTTATTGTGTACTTCTGTTCCCTTACTGAGCTGGAGACGAGCAGAACTATTTCTGGTCTATGTGCCTGTTTGAGCAGAATCATCACCAGTGCCAGCATCACCGTAGAGAAGAAGCTGATACCATGGGCTGCCATACAAGCAAGAGGGTATTTCCCCCAGTTTATACAGTGCCACTGCGCTGTGAGTGCATAGAGGAGCATGTAAGCACATATTAGCAGTACTTCTGGACATTTGTGTGGCACTGAGATGTGTGTGTGTGAAGCAACAGGCTTATCTAAGGAGATGCTGGCTTCTCTAAAGTGGTTTGAAACAAATCAAGGTATTTTGGAGCCTGATGCCTGGAGTTTTAGCTATCACATCCATCTTTCTTCCAATGTGCCTGGAAGATGTTTGTCTGGCAGCTTGCCCTCCCCCAGCTTTCCGCTGTCTGACAGAGCTCTGGGGGTGTGTGCCATCATTCTTTCTTTCTTTCCTTAGTGTCACCAGAAGGATATGGGGAGGAGAGAAGTTGAATGTTGGCATCCTGATTCCTGTTGCCACAAGGACTCACTCCAAGTGGCTGTGAAGGAAGGGCTTGTTCACCCTCTAGAAGTTGCTTCCTCTGACTAATACATCTCTCCAATTGCAAGCGTAACTCCCTCACCAACCCCAGAGGTTCAGGAACGCACCGCCTCTCCAAAAAATCCTGAAGTGAGAAAGAAAAACCAGCAACTGCACAGAAGCTCCTAATGATTAGCCTGAGTTCTGATTTTCTTCTGAGCAAGAATGCTTGAGAGTGATGATGGTTGTTGCACTAAAATATAGATTTTCAATCATAATCTTGGAGTGGTGAGCCTAGTCTAAATAGTTTTCACGAAAAGTTAAATCAAGGAAGGAACGCTTTAGCTTTTCTTCCTCACCCCCTTCTGAACTTACCTTGTAGTAAGTAGATATACCATCTCCTGATGAGATGGAATAGCTACTAAGAAATAGCTCTTTGTTTTTCACAGAACGAAATCTATTTTTTTTTCTTTTTTCTTTTCTTTTTTTTTTCCCAAAAAGGAGACACAAGTCTCAGTAAGGAATTAAATGTATCACTTTAAGAACTTTGTAAAGGGGACATACATTATGTCATTTGGCCCAACAGTAATGTCTTGATAACAGAAAAGTTTATCAACATGTTAGTGCAATATAAATGTTTCTATTAAATCTATAAACAATAGGAATTGTACAGCTATTTCTGTTGCACCATAAATGATTTCTCCTCCACAGCAGTTTTTCCTTGGAACTATGGAAAGAGTAATACATCAATTTTTATGAATTTATTTGATTGGCAATTGCCATTTGTATCATCTACATCTGTTGCTCGAGAGGAGCAAAATGAAACTAGCAGACAACAGAGAAGCTAGAAGAAAATTAGATTTTAGAAGATTCTATCTGAGTCTCATTTACACTTTGCAATGCAGGTGTTGAAATCTATTTCTTCACCAGTATATTTTAAAATCAAACTGTGCTCCTTTAAATTGCTTAAATAAGATTTGTGCTACTCTTCTGCTGCACAGACCTCCACTTTCTTAGAAGCAAACTTAAATTGCTTCAGGAAACAGGAGGCTTCTGAAATGGAAACACCATGTGACAGTGGGGAAGGGCCGTGCTGGCCGAGGAGAGCTCATCCTTTCCAGGGTCACTCTGCAGAAACCCCACATTTCTTAGTGTTGGGATGAAAAGGAGCAACAATAAAATATGTGTTTTCAAGGGGGCAAGAAATTGTGCTAAAATGTCTCAGTCTCCCTCTGCCAGCCACTTAATGTTCCCTTTCAATGTATCGTTAGCTCTCAATTATATTTTTGTTTAATTCAAATTGCTAAAATAACCCCTTGTTTAAAACTGTTTTTACATATAAAGATTTATAGTGCTGGGAATAAAAATCATCATCTGGATTTCATTAAGATTTTCCTGGCAAGTAATTAATGCTGAAAGCATGTTTTGATCGAGCATCTCCAATAGCAGCAATGGTAAGTGAGTTAAAAGCAGCTAGCGTTATAGTAATAGGTCTACACGGGCTCTGAAAGTTTTTGCTAGTTTTCCCAGTCCTCAGCAAATGGTGGTGCTAGTACCTTATTTTTCATTCCCTGTGTTTCCTCATTTCATGGTCATATCAGCCTCTTGGTGACTGCCAATGAGCGGATCTCATCACAGCTGAAAATTCAGGAACATGTGCAAAGAAGCCACCCAAATGGACAAGAAATTTGAATATTCTCTCTCCTGGCTTTTTGCTTTAGAATAAGAAGACTGCAGGTATGAATCTGTCAAAGTAAGGTAATTAATTATTTTTTGGTTTGTTTCTGTTTTGATTTATATGTGTTGTGACTTAATTGCTTGTCTCTATTTACATGTACAGTAAGTCAATGTAGCTTTTCCTGTGTTATACCTGTTGTGCATTTTTATGTTCTAGACTATGAGAGCAGGACTCTGTCTCAGCCTGCTTTTGGGAGAATTTGCTTTTGGAGCAATAATCAGTAAGATGTGGGATGCCCTTTTCCCAAAGCAGAAATGACAGCTTATCTTCTATACTCCAAGTAAGATACATTGTATACAGCTCCCTGTGAAGTTCCATGTTGCTGAAATGCAGAAATACCCATTGGCACCAAAACAGTGTTTTACATCGTGCACTGGGCTGGGGAGGTACCTGTGAGATAACCTTACCCTTAGAAATGCATAATAACTCTTGCCTATATTCAGTGGTGTTATTGACTATATTGGAAACTATCAGCTACAGATTTGGAGAAATTTCCAGAAAGTACTGATAACTTAGAACATATAGTGTAGCAGCAAGTGTACAACTCCTGTTAATTTCACCCATTGAAAATTACAAGCTGGAAGAGCCGTTATGAGTTGTTTTGAGAGGTCCGTGTTTTATCATCAGCTTGAAATTGTGCTTCTGGCTGTTAGTCACTGGGCTGCCAAAATTCAAGTGGCTTGAAGAGTGAGGGCTACTGGACCTGCAGGGCAATAACGAGAAGAAGGTTATTTTATGGCTGATCTCCCTGTGTGTGTGTCGTGTGTTTCCCTCTGATAAGGTGGCTATATCAACCCCACCTATTAGAGTTGTCTGACACTTCCCATCACAGACTTTGTTTTCAGATGATTATAACGCAGCCAAACTATAACTGTCTGAGTCGAAATCTGACTTTTTGTACTGGCGTGCTGAAGTGCTTCACGTAGAAACGAATCAAAAAAAGTTCTACAGCTTTGGGGTTTCTTTTAATAAGGCTAGAGAAATTGTTTTGCACAGTGAAGATAATCTCCTCCTTGTGGAACACCGAATGTAGTTGTGTGATCTTTGATCTGCAGGTCATGATTTCATGATCTCATTAGTGTGAGGAAAGGCAGTGTAGGCTTTGTATTAATGTAGAAAATGTGGACCCGAATGCATTTTTTCACATATACTGTGTGGGCTGCCATGAGTACTTTTTTCAAGTCCTGTTTGCCTGATGCATCTGTGTTTTCTGAGTGGAGACTTGACACTTGGAAGAGAAGCAGCTATTGGCTAAAGGACAGCTTTTATCTCTGTGAAATCAGACCAAATCTGGCAAAGCTGTAAGCTGCTTAAAGAACACGTAATTCCAATATGCTCGTGCTTGCTGGATGTTTTCAGCCTTATTCCCTATAGTTTATCTCTGTGTGCCCAGGCTGGGACAGTTCAGGCTGAGCAGATGTCTCCTGTAACCGAAGTTCTCAAACGGTTGCTGCCTGCACTGGCCCTGGACATCATTACAGAGATCAGGGGCTCTTTCTCTTCAGTCAATGCTTTATAAAAATATAATATAAAATTATAAAATTTAACAGAATAACAGAGGAGACTTTGGTCCAGGGACCAAAGCAAGAGACTAGGACAAAGGATCTGGCTGTAGAAGACCACAGAATACAGGGACTGGGGGCCTATGGGGCAGTGAAAACAGTGTTCAGGTTACTCTGCTGGGTAAAAACAACCAGAATTTAGTGGTCTGAATCGGCTGGACAAAGAGATTAGGGCAACAAATGAGGAAGGGAGTTAAGGCATAGCCAGAGATTATTTTACCAGCCTGGAACAGAAGAAATGGGGCCGGTGGGCCATATAGCCAAAGCAGGTGTTTCCTACAGGAGGGACTGAAAAAAAAAGTTCCACTGTAGTGTCTGTGAGAAGATGAACTTCAGTCAGAAGGCTAAGCAGTAAACACTAAAATTGTCTCTGAAAGACAAAATGGGAAGCCTTATGTGTGAGGAAACACCAGCCTAAGAAAGGGGAAAATGAGAGAATGGACAGAATATGGTTTTGTGGGATTTGTGGTTCTAGTTATTCATGTGAATTGAGTGATCAGAACAATGTACATAACTGAAGGAATGTTACTTTGTTTTCAGATGAAAAAAACTGTATACAAACCTATTCTAAGTGCATTTGCAATTCTGCAATTCAGACCAAAAACTCAGAATGAGTGGAGTCCAGAGATAAAATATTCCATGCAACCTTAATTTTGTCCTTGCTTATTTACATCCAGAAAATATTTCCTATGCCTAACATATGCACAAAATAGGGGTATGGAACAGTCTGAAAGTTCATGTCACAGTTATTTTAATAGCAAAGGATTTTAATAAATATATTACACTACCTGGCACAAGATCCCCCTGAGCTAAACAGTATGCGATATTTTAAAACAAATTATGAAAGAAATAATTTTTAAACCAGAGCTATTCTGTTGGAACCAAGAGGAAAATGAAAAACTGTGTTAAAGTGTATGCAGCAAAGTGGCAATGGAAATTTACAAATAGAAAGAATAATGATAACTAGGCTAAGCTTTGATGTTTCTTTACTTTGAATGCTCAAGTTTGCAACTCTGTTCTTCTGATGCTTTTCTAATTCTCGTGTTTGAGGAAATTAGTTGGTTTTCTCCACAAGACAGTCCAACAATGTTACGATATTTATGTAGAGCAGATGATACTGGATCAGGACCCAGGAACGAAAACTGGGGTCACTGAACTGCTCCTGCAGGTACTACCTGAAGGTGTGTAAAGGCTGTGCATAGCTGCCACGTGAATTTGAATTACTGCCATGGAGCCTGATGAGTACTTTTTTCACCACATGACCAGTATTTAATTAAAATTATGCACATTAAAATAGGGTGCTTTTCCTCCCCATCACAATGTTGGCAGGTGTGCATATAGCTTTATTCTTCTTTGAATCTGCTTGGAAGAATGAAGTGTTTTGTGTATCTAACCTTTTGCAAGCTTGTTTCTATTTGAAGATTTTGCCTTCTTAATGAGCAGTAAACGAGCTCCCTAACAGATCAAATCCCTCACGTAGTCCAATATTCTTCACCAGATGCTGTCAGCTTGCACCAGCAAGAAAAGGTGAGCACCTAAATTAGGTACCTGTTAGGAACACTCTCTGGTTGTCTGCTCAATGGAAAGGGTTTAATTTGTGGTTTAGGACCCACCTCTTTTCACTAGTTATATGTGAAGCTAAAATGAGACGTGCATATCAGAAGACACATTGTCAAATTAAAGTTCAGCAGTGTGGTGCCTTTCAGTTGTCATCTGTTACTGCCTAGAGTCAGTCTCGTTCATGCTCACCAGGGCAGAGCTACCACGAGAAGCCTTTAATGATGAGCCTTCCTTTCATCAGATACAACAGAGGGCCCACATACTTCTCCTTGCAAAATCAGAGCAAATTCTGCCACAAGCAGATGGAAGGTGTGTGATTTGGTAATTTACAAAGGGGATGGTTTTAACTTTGGAGAATAAGCTCCAGCTTGAATTTCCATTTGGTCATGGCCATTGTAATGGTAAGAAGGGAGAGACAACAATGGAAAAATAATTTTAATTGGAACAAAGTTGTGATTATGCCCATTCCCAAGAACAAATTCTGTTTGCTCTGTGCTGATACCCCTAGGTGCATTTAGCAATTTGGAAATTTTGAATTCAGAATAAGAGCTTCAATTCTGTTATTTCCCCACTTTGCTTGTCTTAAACAGACAAAATCCATTTCAAGAAGTGAATCGGCAGGATTTAACTGTTCCCAACCAAGTAACATACAAATGAAACCATATGACTACAAACAATAGCTCTTGTGTCCTATTCCTGCTATTTGTAGGTCCATATATTGTTCCTTTGGCTAGCTACCAGAACTCGTAAAATGCTTTTAGGCAGCTGCATCCCATTAAAGCCACATGTTACATTACATCAATAAGGAACCATAGAAGTGCAGAGCTGACAGGGATTTTAGAAGACCGCTTTTTTTATCTTCATAGACTGGGAAAGGATCAAGCATGCCACCCTGGAAGATATTAAAAGCCCTCAGAGGAGCAGATTCCAGAACGCTTTAGACTATTTTGGCATTTCTCTCCTCTGACTGTTAGATAACTCTTTGTAATATCCAGCCTTAGTATTTTGCATTTTTTTTTTTTTCTCATGGTGGATACTGTAAGCTGTTGATTACCATCCTTTTATAGTGCTCTATTACTTATTGTAAGATCACTGTCATATCTGCTCCCAGCCTCCACTTCAGAGAAAAGAAACCCAATTAGCACAGTCTTTTTTTATCTTTTCATCACCTTTTCTGTTTACATCCTCTAATACTGTTACAGTTCTCTGGATTCTGATTTGTTTAATTTTTCTTTTTTGGGAATGGATGAAATTAATTCTTCAACTGAGGACCCATCAGTGACCAATACAGCAATCAATGGCTTCTGCAGATACATGCGGTGAATTTGCTGCCTAGTCAAAAATTCTTTCTCTTGTGTTTGTACATTTGATTATACTTTGTAATATTTCTATAATGTGAAATTAGCATAAAACACAGAAATTAGTATCTGCCCCTTGGCTATGGCCTAAAGAGAACACATGGCTCTGAGTATTAAAAGAGTAATCTTTTTTTGTACAGTATTTTTTTTTTAAAACAAATTATGCAATTGCAAGGAGGACTTTTGTTAACAGTGTCTCTTAAGCCACAAATTTCTGACTTTTGTTCATATACTGAGATTAAATGGGGAACAGTTTAAAAGGTAAAGAGTCATCATGATAAAAAGAGATGAATTAGAATTAGGTATTTGATAGAAATCTTCAAAGTTATGCATGATGTTAACTGTTTATTATTTCTTTCAGTAATGAAAGATAGCAGAAGCCAGATTCAAAACAAGCAGATGATGGGTTTGTTTTTAATGCAACAGTCACGCAGCAAGTAAATGTTAAAGCGTGTTATGGCTAATTTACGACTGTGGTCATTTACATATGTTCAAGGACATGTGGATAAGTTTGCCAAAAAGATTATGTACATGGTTAGTAAATGGATAAATCAGTAAATGGACAAATCAGATCCATTTCACAAAATACTCTGAGGGAGAATAGCTGGAGCACAGTAAAATACTCAGAAATATCATATGTACTTGTTTCTTGAGCATCCGCTTCTGTTCAGCTCTGAAGATGTGACACGAGAAGAATTGTCTCATCTGTGCACCTGTTTGCACCAATGGACCAGATCCAATGCTGTGATGCTACCAGAAACCAACACAGTTTCCTAAGAGTGCTGCCTTTTCACCAGAGTTTGAAAGTTACTTTTCTCTGCCCCTGAGAGGAGAAATACTATCTCCCTACCTCTGAACACTATTTCTTTAAAGAGGTAATCATGGGGTAATGTGTTTGGGCAATTTATGGGTGACATAGAATGAAATCAAATATATAAAATACCATTATGATTTAGCAGAACAGGAAAGAAAAGGAACTTTCCTTTGTTAATTGTGCTTTAAGAAGTTACAGAAAATGTACACTAAAAATTAAGAGAAACTGAAAAGGATGAAAACCTAACCATTCTATTCTATGCAAGCTTTATTCAAAGGACAGCATTTCAGAATTACGTGTAGCTGTGATACATATCATACAGGTAGGTTCTAATCCATTCTTCCAAATTTTCTTTGCAAAATATGGATACAATGACAAAGGAAAGGAAGAGGAAAAGAAGAGAAGAAAAATTATAGAAGTTGCTGCTTGAGCAAAAAAAAATTTGAAAGACTGAAAACTGAAAAGAGATATTAATTTGATACTTCCTTTGCTAGTTAAGATCCTTTACAGTCTGACAAATGGCTATACTTTGCGTATAAATTGTTGAAAAGTAAAACAACATTAAGGTAAACTCTAAATGCAGGCTGGAAGTTGAAACAAGCTGCTAAAAAAACCCCTCACAAAATCCAACCCCTTTACCTAACAAATCATGTCTGGCTGGTGCGCCAATGGAAGACATCAAATCTGCAGTAAGGTCAATGGCACGCAGCATTACCAAAAAGAGACATCTGTGTTTCAGACCTTGGAAAACAGATAGCACTTTAAAGCATTTGTCTGCACTCCTTAAGCTCGTTCATGGGCATGGAGGAGTTGCACACAAACATTCTTTGAAAAAATACAGACAAAGTAATTTTTGTGTCAGTGAAAACTCGGAGAGGGCAGTAAATCATTCAGAGGAGCAGCCGTTTTTTCTGCCCAGCATAAAGGACTAACAGATTGGGCTTGCCATACAGCACAAGGTAGAATGTTTGGACAGAATTTGTGGAAAAGAGTTTATTTTTAAATTCAGGACAAAAGGCAGAGCTCAGGATGGCTATTCTTTGGCAATCAGATAAGAGGAAGATTGATCATCATTATATGGAGGTTGTGGAAGCTTTCTAATTTAGAACTCAAGATACTAGAAACAGCAAAATTGCTCTTCAGACTTCAGGCAAGTTGTGTTTTAATCCTCCCTGTGCTTTAACTCTCCCAGAATTCTTTGGTTAAGGAGCAATGTAGTACTTTTGTGAACAAAACACAATAGCCAGATGAAAAGCTACTTCAGATTGCATATTTTCCATAAGTTTGATTGATTAAAGTTTTGTGGTTTTGGTTTTTTTTGTCTTCCAATGCAGAATTTTTCTTGTCATTCTCTTTATGACAAAAATGGTTCCCCCAAATTCATATAATGCCTCCATGTCCCAAAGCCCTTAAGAGAATATTGCCCCATTGTACAAGTCCATGCAGCATTTTTTCAGTTTGTTGCTACACATTTCAAAATATCAAATCCTTCCCCTCAAAAGCTCACAGTCCGTCGGCAGAGCAGTGCTGGAGCTGTAGAGAAGGCAGCTCAGACCATGTAGTGAAAGCATCTCTTTACTGTCTGCCTCTTGATTTAGCAATTCTTGGGCTAGCTCATTTCTGAAAGGGGTCACAGCAGCATGGATTTTTAGCTGGTCCAAAAGATGTACTCTCCACAAGGTATTCCCCTTATACCTCAGTGGCTGGCTCCTCCCATTTCGCACTCTTCCATGTGCCAGGGCACCCTAGGCAGGGTGCAGCCAGTGCTGTCAGGCACACACTGTCCCCTCTAGATGTAGTATGGGATCCTGTCCTGGTTTTTGCTCCTTTTCCCTTTTTCTTTTCCTCTGCTATCGTTTACTACTGGGAACACTGACAGAGTTTGTGGTGAGTCAGTGGTAACCATGGACAAGCTGGCCTGAATTATCTGTAAACTAAAGACGAATGGAAGGTAACTGGAAAATTAAATAGACTTTTTCCAGCATTAGTATGTCAAGAGGTTGGTGCACGGATCATGGGGTCCAAGGAGGAACATCATTATGCAGTGCGAGAACTGCAGTGTTTGATTTACTTGTGTCCATTGACACAGGGCTTAAAGTTTGGTGGTTTTTTTTTTTTTTTAATGGGGTTGGAGGGCATTAATGCAATAACTAAACAAGCATGCTGTCTCTTCTATCTTGTGGATATTAAGTGAGACATGTCTTAAAACTTACCTTATTATATTATTATCAAATTCTCTGTTCTTTGCAAATGTTAAATGGTCCTAGCAATGTAACTAATAGATAACTTCACTGAATTTGGCAATGTTGCTATACAGGCCAGCTGGAATTAATTTTTAAGTTATGATTTTTATAAGAAGTCTAATGTTGTTCTTACTGTCACATGGTCATTCACTTCTTTCACTAATTTGATAATTGTGTTTTTGGAAAGGGCCATGGATTTCTGGTGAGATTTTTCTTCTATAATTTAATACTCTTTGAGTCACATAAACCTATTGCTAGCCAGTAAATAATTTTTTAGCATTTGTTCCATTTGTTGTTTAACAATAAAGATAAATTTACAGGAAGATTACCAGAAATACCCTCTTGCCTTTTTTCTTTTTCTCTTTTTCTTTTTCTGAAGAAAGCAGTTTACTTCTTTTTATCCTTTCTTCCCAAATACTAATAAATTTTTTAAAAGATTGGCAGCTCTTCTCTACAATATAATGCTCAGAATTTGCTAAGATCTTCACTGTCTGCACCTATGTACAGATACACAATTCCACTTACCTCCTACTCTCCAGCAGGCTTTTCTTTCTAATTGCAGAGCCAGAGAACGAAAGCATCTGTAGCCTTATGGGAAAAAAAAAAGTGGTCCTGTGCGCTTGGGGAAGCTGAGATCCAGTGAAAGCTTTAGGATGGATCAATGCACTTGATTTCTGCAGTTTTAGCTGCCTTGCTGGTGGCAGTCATTATCCCAGGGACTGTAGCTAAAAGGCCAGAGGCACATGCAGGAAATCCATGCTGTTCAGCTGGGCGAGTTGAAGAGCAAGCTTGGCGATGATACTGGACTCTTTAAAACCAGGTGCTCAAGTACGGCTGGTGACAGAAATCACACAGGGGTGGCTCAAACATTTCCCATAACAATTTGATGGGATAAAGCCCCGTCTTTAACCACAGTTGCCTTATATTCCTAGATACTTTGCACTGGCCTTCAGTAATAATATCTGAGAAGTGATCCAAATATGTTTAATGACCAGCCTTTAAATGCTCTGCAAACGTTGTCTTCTGAGATTTTGCTTCCCCACCTCTGATTAATAGGTGCGATCAGATTATTGCAAAATGCCCAGATCACTGTGGAATTTTATGAGAAGTGCCAAGAAGTGCCAAGTGTCCTTTGGAACTGCTCTGCTGCTAGATTAGCTAGACAAAGAGTGCTTTGGCTCGCTCAAGTAGTGCCCTAGGGCATAATCTATCAAGTCTTTATCCCTAATAGGTGTTTAATGTTATCCTCAATGAATAATGGATTTGGAAATTCTTTTTCGTTACCAGTTATGCAAGCATTGCACTCTGCTTTTTCTCTAGGCTGTTCTTTTCTTTCTAATTATCAACTTTATCATGTCCAATTACATCTGGAAAGCAAGCAAAAGAAATTGTTCTTAAATCTGGCAATGATCTGTAAGCTTTCCCCTGAGATCTTAACTTTTTTGCACTTCTCTCTTCATGCAATTAATTCCTTTCTTTTTGTTACTATTTTCTAGTGCTCCTGGGAAGAGTGGAAGGAAAGGGAGGAGCACAGAACAAGCACCATTTTTTTTTTTTTTCTATTTCAGCTCATTCCCCTTTCCGCTTAGACTAAAATCCTGTTGCACTTCTCACAGATGTTTGGCCATTAGCTTAAAGTAAACAGAATTCTTTTCATCGCTTTCATTCCTCTTCCTTTTCCTCTTCCTTGTCCCTGTGTCACTCTTACTATTTTTTTTGACACAGCGGAGAAAACTCTAATCCTTCCTATTGCTCAGGCCTGTTTTTTAGCTTTGCTTTGGACATCTTTGCTGTATGCAGTTCAATGCTGAATCACTAATTAAAATTAAGCCCTTTAAGTAAAATTGAAATTAATAAAAAATAATTAAGTAAATTGAAATTAATCTCCAAGTTATTCAGGCTCTTTTTTTAGATGGTTCTCCACACATAGTAAATTTTCAAGCAGCTCATATTTTGTTTTTGCTCCCCACTGAGGGCTTCACACCCATGCAGGGGTAATTCCTTGTCCCCAGTGAAATCCAGAAAAGCTCTATACTACAGCGCTTTGGGTTCTGTCTTGAAATGCCTAACCTCTGGGATGTTAGCCCAAATATGACAGCAAGCAAGTGAGAATCACTGTCTGCACAGGTCAGGAATAAGAAGACAAAATTTCTGGGTTTGGGCGTCAGAGGTTCAAGAGGTCTGGACTATCTGCCTTGCCAAGCAGGTAGGACCATAAAATCATTTAAGCTGGAAAAGACCTTTGAGTCCAATCATTAACCCAGCACTTTCCAGTCCACCGCTAAACCACGTCCCTAAGGGCCAGATCTGTGTTTGTGAAATACCTCCAGGGATAGTGACTCACCACTTCTCTGGGCAGACTGCTCCAATGCTTCTTTAGTGAAGAAATTTTTCCCAATGTCCAATTTAAACCTCCCCTGATGCAACTCGAAGCCACTTCTTCTTGTCCTACCATTCGTTCCTTGGGAGAACAGACTGACCATGTACCTGACTACAGTCTCCTTTCACATAGTTCTAGAGGCCTCTCCTGGGGCCTCTTTTCTCCTGGTTAAACAACACCAGCTCTCGCAGCTGCTTCTCATAGAACTCGGGTTTTATGAGAAAACCTGTCACCAGCTCCAATGCCCTTCCAAGGACTTGTTCCAGCACCCCAATGTATTTCTGGAAGTGAGGGGCTCAGAACTGGACAGGAACTTGAGGTGTGGATGTGGAGAATGGATGTGGAGGAACTGGACAGAAAGCAGAACTTCTGGCAAGGGTCAGACTTGGAGAGTATGCCTTGTGGTCAGCTACCTCAGGCTTTTATTGTGATTTACACAATATGGTAACTTTGTTAATTAAAAAAAAAAAAGGGAAAGTCATGTGATTACATTATGTTCCTCTTCTCTTAAAGATGAGCATCTATTCTTCACAAATGCACTGATCAGTTATAAAATTTTGCCCAAAAGGTAAAAAAAGAAGAAATGCCCTCCCCCACAAAAAATTCCCCAAACCAAACCCACCAGAAACCCTAGGTCATAACTTTTCTGAAACAACAGAGGACTTTTGGATACATATAGGATTGGCAGTCATGTGGAACGACAATTCTGGGGGGCAAACACCCAGCATGGAACATGGAAGACAGAGGATTTTGTTTTAAGGTAAGATATATGCTTGAAGGAAATGAAAATAGGACAGAAGGACAGAATTACATCACCTAACACTGCCTGCTGAGGTGCACATCTTGATCTTCATTTAGATCTTTGGGCCCTCTGACACAGAAATATGGTAATATTGGAGAAAGCCTATTACTACTACACTAATTAAGATTGCAAAGACAGTATTTCTGAATTTTGTGTGAGGTAGATCATAAGACTAGGAAGCTTACTGATATGGGAAGTAGCAGTTTGTCTGGATAAATAAGCTAGAACCTCTGAGATTATGTCCCAGTAACTGCAGCCTGCCTGAACTCTAATAGGTAAAGTCACACAAGGGTTCATTTAACAGGTCCATTTTCTTCTTTTCTTCTTTTTTTTTTTTTTTTTTTTCCCTGAGATTTCCTGTAAGGTTGAGTTTTAGGCTTTTCTTACCTTTAAGTTAGAATTTAGCAACAGATTCCAGTGCAGACCTGAAAGTGAATCCTACTGCTTGTTTTGCCAGTGTCAGAGCCTTTCCCAGGCAGGGCAGCTGCTAGAGCTGCCACAAGGAGCTCACTGACAGGGGAGGGAATACCTGGCTGGGCCAAGACTATTGCTGGAGGAAGAGCTTGTAACTGGTGCTGATCAGGCTCACTTGGCTCTTTTTGCAGCCAAGGAGCAGCAAGGCAGGCTGCTTAGGGCTCTACGTCAGCCCATCCTTTTGCTTTAGCCTTTCTTTCCCTCTCTCTTTCTCTTGCTGAACTTCTGGCTGCACACTTGACCATCTTGCAGAGCTCACTTGCCTGTGTTTCTGAGAAGGCTTCAGGCAATTTTGTACAGGCTAGTGGTGAAAAACAGGTAGCTGAATCTCAGGAAGATTTATGTGAAAGGGCGGCTTTATGGCTGAAGTGCCATCAAAGGATTCACTCCGACTGAGTCCTGTAAAAGTAAGTTTGTCAGTGGTGCTGTTGATTAAGTTTGCCTGAGTTGGACTTCCTTGGATCAGTTTATCCCTCAGCAGCCTGGTGGGATTGCTACATGGATAGAAATGCACAACAAACTCTGAGCAAGGTGGCTATTATATTCATGCAGTGTGAATTAACTTATT
Source organism: Hirundo rustica (assembly GCF_015227805.2). Classification (NCBI taxonomy): domain Eukaryota; kingdom Metazoa; phylum Chordata; class Aves; order Passeriformes; family Hirundinidae; genus Hirundo; species Hirundo rustica. The sequence continues at coordinate 57,374,401 of NC_053452.1, read as the reverse complement.
AGTATTAAAAAGCTTAATACATTGTTTTTCTGCCTCCAATTCTGCTTTATTTCGGAGAACTACAAATAAAGAACAAGGATTTTTTAAAATTACCATCAGCAGTGACTTCTTAGGGTACAAGATTCAAGGAATGTTCTTGGCTTGTGTATTAAAGAAGCATTAATTTCTTCATGGAGTTAAAGAATGCCAGTCCCACAGATTTAGAAATCAGATTGCATGTCCTTGTAAATTTGTCAGTATGCTCCTTTTTATTTGCTTGAAGTTTCAAAATAACTGTTCTTTGATATTTTTAGGGAATCTGAAAACAAGAAGGTGGTGATATTTTTTGTCCTTTTAAAATAAAAAAAATATATTAAAACCTAAAAGCAGTAATTTTCTTATATCCTGTTTTATAAACAGAGATGTGCCAGATTATTTCCTTCATTTTTAATTAATAAAAATTTTAAATATGTATTTAAATACAAATTGCTTTTAAGGATGAATTTGCTGATAGTTTCTGCCAAAGTGTTCTGCAAAGGAGGATTGGGAACAGGACAGAAGATCCTTGTTTTATTTATCTTTCTGGTTTCTCTCTTCAATTTAGACTTTTTGTAGATTTTTCTCAAGAATGTGTTTACTGAAAATACAGCATTTAAGCTAGAGCTAAGAGGAGAGTACTTGGGTTCTTGTGACTTGGATAACCCTTCCCAAAAACATACATGTATTCTGGCTTCTGGAAGCTGCATCTGGCTCAGGAAGCCGTCTCCACAGATGGAAGTAGCTGGAGATGGCTAAGTGTGGGGGGAATTGCCATGGATGCCTACCTGCTCCTCCAAGACACCTGCTTATAGCTGGTGCTGGAAACTTGCTACTGGGCAGTTGTCTGACCCAGCATGGCCTTCCTTATCTACTGCCTGATGGCCTGGATTGGCCTGAATATGGAGGACAGGCTTTGCTCTCCAGCAATTTCCACAGGGGACTTGTGGGTGACGGTTGCTGCAACGGCACGTCCCTGGCACCCAACTGGAAAGCCGCTTTCTTGAGAACCATCCTCTAAGGTGTGGGTGTGTAAGGCTCAGTTGTTGGTAACTAATTTTGCCTAGTCTTCAAAAGGGGAAAGTGGATTGAATCGCTTCAGTAGCTTCAGTCTATCAAGAGAAAAGATGTGACAGAAGCATCTTGTGGCAAGTACGGTTTGACTCGAACATCAAGAAAATACTTTTACGAGCTTGGTCTGCAAACTTGAAATGCCAACAGAGAAACCTGAACTCTTGCACTTCTGGGTTTTTTTGCCCATGTCTTGAGGGTTTCAGATACTGTTTTGTACTTAAGGCACGGAATGCTGGGCTGAGAATGAGAAGTCTTTTTGGTTGCCTGTGCTGGCAAACAGACGTGGTGCAGATTAAACTAGCAGTGCTGTGCTGTCTGAAGATTCACAAATGTGAACGCTTGCTGTTCCTGGCTACCTATGTGCATTTATTTCCTCACCCTACTTAGGAGCGGCCTCAGCTGTGTTTCTGGGTGACAGAATGTATTTCCTATTTTTCCTCTCAGAAGTCAGAGGAATCTCTGTGTTCAGGGGTAGGTGGTGGTTGTTTTGCTTGGCGAGTCACAGATTAACCAGTGTACTGCACACATGGATGAAAGTGTGCATCACAGCTCACCCCCTCTCATAAGCAGCTAGCGAGAGGCAACAGAAATTTGTCAGCTGGTAAAATTCCGGTTCAGTGAATATGAACAAAGTTTTGGAAGTAGAACAATGAACTTCCCTTTTTCACAGTTTCCTCTGTTCCTACATTGCAAACTCAGGCACAATATTTTTCCATGAATCTTCTTACTGTTCCCTGTCTACAGACTCTCTCTTCTCCTTTAACACCTGACTTCTCTAACATAAAAGTAGTAGGTCTGGAAAAGGATGTGGATCTGAAGGGGAAAAGGCAGTACATGCCTCATGCCAATGGAAGAAGGCACAGGTTGCTATGGAGCTCAGCTTCTCCAGGAGGAGAAAACGTGCCCAGGTGGGTGAGGTGTTTTTCCTGATGGTTTTTCTGGCTGCTGCACAAATCCTGACCTGGGTCTAAGGACAGAAGAGCTGGCAGCACTACCAGTAATGATGAGAAAGAAATGAGATTTTGGGAGCTCCTGTACAACCCATAAGCAAGTAAATAAATAAATGCTTAAAAGCACTTACAGTTCTGTGACAATCGAAATAATGAGATCCAATATTTTTTTCTGTTACACATTGGTGGTAATGCTATGTGCTTGAAGTTCTACTGTTATTGAATCTATCTTCATCATATTTTTTGGAACCTCAAGCATGTTAAACGGATTTTGCCCTCTAAATATTGATCCTGTGAAGGCTAAGTTAAGTACTGACAACAGTAGTAGAAATTCCTTTTGTCCTAAGTGTTGACATTAATCACTAGTGACAGTTTCCTTTCCTTGTCCTATACATCCAATTTGAGTCAAATGAGCTTTCCTACTAATGTGCTGCTGCAATTCTGGAATAATTTGAGTTCATTTTCTAAACCTGCAACATGGGCAGCTTCTGCAAGGATCATCTTCCTGTACATTGTTCCAGGTTAATGTTCTTGGAATAGTGTGCATGCAGTATTAAATGCTTTAATTCTGTGCCTGATTTACATTCACATTGTCCCTGGAGTTAGCTGGCGACTACATTTAGAGAGGGATTAAATTCATGTCAAAAAAGCCCACTGTCAATCTGAAAATGTATTTATAAAATTTATTCCAGTCCCATCAATTTTTTTTCCACTTAAAACTTTATCATGAAAAAAGCATTTTGAAACATCAATAATTTTCTGGGTTTTAAAATTAATGATTAATTTTTTTGATATTTTGTTAGAAAATTAGCTTTCATTTTGAAATTTCTTTAATGATATTTGATAGTAAATGCTTTTCCTTTAAAAATATTTTTTGTAGCCACTTCCTTTCATTTCTTATAGCCACTTCCTTTCAATCAAATAAAATATTTTTGATAATCTATTGATAGCCTCTTCTTGTACTCTTAACATTTTCAGCATTTCCATCTGGATCTCACATTTAAGTGAAAAATTGGAAGAGTGAGGGCAGAAGAAAGAAGAGATGTTACATTTACTTTTCCCTAAATTCCTCCTGCTAAATGTGAAGTCCATACCTTTTGCATTTTCTTGATCTTTCCTCTTTCTTTGTTCACCTCCAACACACCAAATCATAAAAAGGAATAAATGTACAGGTCTGTTTTCCCTTGACTTCACTAAGCCTTTTTTCAAGAAGTAGCTACAAAATTAGAGCAAATCTGTGATTAAAACATGATACTAATGTAAAAGGGCAGGTAATGAAATGTGATCATTGAGTTTCAGCTGAAAAATACTTGTGTTCTTGTTTTCCCTTAATCAGCTGGTGGCTTGTGTGGGTTACTTATTCCTGTAGTTTAACTGTGAATTCCAATGCCTATTCTAGTTGAGTTTTTTTATTGTATCTTCTATAGCCTCTTTTTATGATTTTTTCTTATTCCTTTAGAAATATTTCATCCTTTGGGCTATAATTTCCTCTATTGATTGTTAGGAACAGATGACTTTCTTCTCTCTTCTTGTTCAAAAATTAGAGGAAAAACATAGTTGTTAATAACATATTGTTATACTAATAACAACAACAAAATCCATGTACTTTAGTCATAATAAATAGTCCCAGATTAACTTGGAGGTATTGAATAAGCTGAGACCTCAATACATTACTGTCTGTCACTCAAAACAACATCTGTTTTTGGCAGGAGCTCAACAGTGCAGGTTTGAGTTTCATGACTTCAGACCGTTCCTAATATTAGAAAGATAGACATACACAAAGAGAGCAGAGAAGTCAATGAAGGTGGAACATCTTTATCTACAATTTTAAAGTGGTCACTTTTCCTGTAATGGTATGCAAGTTTTTAATCAACACATTCTCTGGTTATTTTTTTTTTTTTTTTTTAATGCTTTTTAGAAGCAGAGGACTTCCCTATTAAATCACATATTGTGTAAATTTTAATGAAACCCTAACTTTGTTCTGTAATACATATTTCCAGAGTAAGTTTTTGCTTGCTCAGCTTTGCAGACTTTCTTTCCTGTGTCCCTTACACGGATTGTATGTTTGTAACCGTATGAACACGAGATCTGTTTAATCTGTGCCTGAATGTGTACTCACAGTCTGAAGTACTAAAAAAATCACTAAGTGCTAGTGACTAATTAGGTAAGCCTTGGGGATTTGTCCATTAATCGTAAGGTGATTTCTAGATTTAATAAATCAAATAGGACTTTCTTTCCTGGGACATCAGTTTAGTGTTAGGAGAAGCTTTAAATTAAAACTGGTTCAAAATAAAGTTTTGGCGCTTTAAGGAAAAAGGAATAATCTCTCATTGGACACTTCAGAAGTGAAACCCAGATGATGTAAATCATGCGGACTCACCTCCTTCAGACAACTCTGCTCAAATCAATACATATTTCTGATTTTCTATTTGGCACTAAGGATCTTGGTGTTGGGTGACACAAAATGTGCATGAAGATCTTCTGGGTACTCTTGAGGCTGTTAAAGAGTGTTGGGAGGAAAAGGGAAGCTCCCTGCTGGCTGAATGTACACTTTGTCTCCCTTAACGCTCAACAGCCATAGCAAGGAAATTAATTTGTTTAACCTTTTGAAACTAATTTGCTTTAAACCATTTTTAATATTATGTTTCTAAGACTTAGTATGTTCATCTAAATCCTGACCTTTCTGGAACAGATGGTGCTAATGATGGCAATGAGAATGCTATTGAATGGCATATGGGAAATATGAGGCCTTAAGTGATATATTTGATTGTTGATGATCAAGCAAGAACGTAAGTTTATCACAAGGATATCTCTTTTGAATAAATCTCTTCCAAGTTTTCCATAAAAGTTTCAATGCTTTTGACCCTAACCAGGTGGTTAGATATGTTGTTGTTGCATACACATTTGATAATATTTTTCTGAAATTAATTTTTTGTTGCTTGTTAAAGGCTAAATTCCAACTGTATATACTCTAAATTAATTACTAATTTTAAGTGACAGAAATTAAGTAAGGATAATAATAATTATAGGAATAATTTCTTATTAACTAGATTGAATTTATGAAAATTACTACAGTAAAATATTTGGTCAGATTGCATTACATAAAAATAACCCAAAGCTAATTAAATTTCAAGCATTGCATATAAATATTTTCACTTTGTTTAAACTGAAAAAGAACATGGTAGCATTCTTACAAAAAAAGTCAAAAAGAAATGTATATATCTAGAGCAGCAATTTGATAGAACAGGTTGTAGATATGACATCCTGATGGCTGACACAGCAGGCAGTGGATAATGCTTTGTAATCTGACATTTCTCCATTTTGTTCTATTTCTCTTAGCAGAAATAGAGACTGCATTAAACTGACTACTGTCTTGTGTGTGTGAAGTCACATATGTATATAAACAGATTAAAAAATATCTCTTATTTCAATTCTCCCCTTAAAGCATGAAATTAGTCTTTAGGTGTGTGCATTTCTATTAGGGATTGTTTTATCTGCTAGGGAGAAAAAAAGTCTTCAGCAGAAGCAGTAATCACTGGGGTAGGAGGGTTACGTTTTATTATTACATTAGAACATACTGGAAATAATTTTTTCCTGGTTGTAGGGAATATGATCTTTTTGGTTTCAATCACCCCTTGGAATTTTCAGTCATAGAAGGTCACTAAAGGAGTTTAAATATCTTGCATGAGGATGGAGTTTTCCAGGAGAATGGTCTATGAAAAACATATGTATGTCAGTGATTAGATCTCGTGTGTCACCATACACTTGTAAATTTGCAAAGTGTGTGTGGTGAATTTAAATAAATTGGGGTGACTATCTATTACAAAGAATTGTTTTTAGGCTCTTAAAGGCCAATTCTAGTGCTGGGATTACTACACTTTGTTCAAATGGCTGTGGATTTCAGTAATACACAAGAAGAATTAAGAGAGTGATATTATTAATTCCTGTCTGCATATTAAGAATAAACCATAAATTTTTGCTCTAAACTGAGGGGATAAGGAAGATAAGCATATTATTAGTATATTTCTGTTAATTTATACTAAAAAAATCCCACTAACTTTATGGCAAACTGTCCCTTTAGAACACGTGGAAATTCGGTGATAGTCACAATTAAATTTTTGGGGGGTGGTGAAGAAATCTATTTTAGTATTGTGAATAAAAAGGGATCTAAATAATGAGTTTATCCATGGATGTGGAATAACTTGCTGGCCCTGCTATTTCTCTTGTTATGTATTCTATTAACATACAAAGAGGCAATCTCAAAAATTGGTTCAATCTAGTCCTACTCTGAGACGTGTGAGCCCACAGCTTGAAAAGACTGACTTGGTTTCGTCTGGCTCAAGAATTAAGCTACCTACCAAGAAGGTAAAATAGAGATACATGTTTCTAGCAATTTAAATTGATAAAACTGTTCTGCACACTACTTTAAATAGTGTTCTTTAACTATCGATGAAGTGACTTTTGGGAAATCATAATGTATTACCAGGGCAGGTGAATCTATTAATGGTCGCCCCAAATATACTTTCAGCAGAAACTTTATAAACTGATAGATATATACCGGACAGTATTTTAAAAAATAAGTGGAGTATTAAAATGCAGTATTTGTCAAATTGCTCATTCAATGCATGCCTGTTTAAGCTTTTCACTACCAAGTGCCAGATCCTGCACTTAGGACACAACTACCCCCTGCAGTGCTACAGGACAGAGTGGCTGGGAAACTGCCGGGCAGAAAAGGACCTGGGGGTGCTGGTCAGCAGCAGCTGAACATGAGCCAGCTGTGCCCAGGTGCCAGGACAAGGACAGCAATTGTCCCCCTGTACTCGGCACTGGTGAGGCTGCCAAATTCTGGGCCCCTCACTACAAGAAGGACATTGAGGTGCTGGAGGAAGTCCAGGGAAAGGCAGCAGAGCTGGTGAAGGGTCTGGAGCACAAGACTTGTGGTGAGAGAGCTGGGGATGTTTCACCTGAGAGAGAGACTGAGGGGGGACCTCACAGCCCCTATGGCTACCTGAAAGGAGTTTGCAGCCAGGGGCCAGCGAGTCTGTTGTCCCAAGGAACAAATAATAGGATGAGAGGAAATGACCTCCAGTTGTGCCAGGGGAGGTTCAGGTCAGATGTTAGGATAAATTTCTTCATCAGAAGAGTTGCTAAGTATTGGGACAGGCTGCCCAGGGAACTGGCTGACTCCCCATTCCTGGGGTACTTAAAAACTTGTAGATGTAGCATTAGGGACTTGGTTTAGTGGCGAACTTGGCAGTGCTCAGTTAACAGTTGGACTTGATGATCGCAACGATACTTTCCAATGTAAATGATTTTATGATTCTGTATATATCAGTGCTAAGAAAACTAGGAGAAGCAGGCATGTAGAATAACACCGATGCCTTGGTTCCAGCTGTGTAAAGAGATATTCTACTCTGTTTCAAGTCTTCCTCAGTCTGCATCAAGCTCTTGGATACAGTGACACTCTTTCTGTTTTTATCCAAAGCTTTTTACTCTGTCTTGTAGATGGTGTACATCCTCCTTGCTGTGCTTTTTTCCCACATGGGCACATTTCTTTTCCTGAATTGACATTCCTCTAGCCATCTATTTCACCGTCTTTGCCTTTAGTTTTCTCCCCATTGATTGCACTTCCAGCCCATTTACTTACTTATGATGGAATACTGTAGCAAAGCCCCCACTCTGTGTGTTTTTCAGCTTTCATAGGTCTCAACTGATAAATAAAAAAGAGGAGAGTATAACATAAAGCAAATTAAATAAATTACGTGTTTGACCACAGAGGGGTTCCTGAGATGATCTGCACAATGTCTGGGATGTATAGTGAAAATACTCTGAGAAAAATGTACCACATAGGTAGGATTTGTCTGAAATATGATGAAGCATGCCACTGCTACATTTAAAATTGATCCAAGGGATGATTTTTCATAGAGGTTTCTGAAATCAGTGAACAAGAGGTAGCTGAAGCAAATTTTCTGTAGTAATTTTAAGAGCTATGACAGAATCTCCAGTTTTGTGTATTTTGTATATTTATATCAGTGTCCTTGTTTATTTCTCACCATGATCAATGGCAAGCATCTGCCTACTTCAGTTCTGCCGCATTACCTGCCAAAGGGTACAATTTCAGTGATGCAAAGCTTCTCCTAAAACCACAGTGATAGAAGTCAAGTACCTGGCAGAATACTTGCTAAATGTACACAGTAATATGCACTATGCTTTTCAAAATGAATTTTTTTTTCCAGAAATCCCCCACCAAATAGTTCAGAATTTATAGTTTTAGAAATGTTTTATTTATATTTAAATAACCAATGGCAACAGCTCTGGTGTATACTGTGATACTACTACTACTACTACTGTGAGTCAATACTCAGATTTCCTTTCTTAATAAGAACAGGGAAGATACAAGGAGCCTTTTTATGCCACCATGTTTCTGTGGACTTGTACCTTACTTTGTGAAAAATTTAGTTTAAGTGCTGGGATATCCTGCAGAATAAAGCAGATCTTGGGTTGGCTTTTTTTTTTTTTTTTTTTAATACCAAGTTATCTGTCTTGATTGAAGATATTCTCTATGATGTATATATTTTGATACAGGTGTACATTTCTTTCTGAGATATTTAATCTGAGATTTTATTAAGAACTTCTGTGTGTGTAGAAGGGGGTTTCCTTTCATTTATTTATTTTTTATTTTTCTTGATGAAAGGAGAACAATTTGGTTTCTTATCTCTTTTTTTTTTTTTTTTTTTTTTTTTTTTTTCCTTGCAGAGTTGGGAGTCTGCTATGTAGGATTTTGAATTGCATTCCCTACTCCTGTGTTTACCCAGATGGTCTTGTGAGCCAGTTGCATTGAAAGGGTGGGATTTTCCATATTTTTGCCTTAGGACTGTAAGGTGAGGGTAATTGCATTTAAAGGTTAGAACACAAAATTCTTTCCTGTCCTTGTCCTGTTAAGATATGCAGCATATTTCCCTTTCCTTGATCACAGATTCTCTACTGCTGTTCGCATTTTTCAGTAAAGCCTTTTTCTTCAATAACTGACATTCACTGGAAACGAGGAAATCTTGACATTTTATAAAATGAAAAATTGTAACAATCTAATTTTGAACGACTAGGAAATGATGAAAAAGTTAGCTGTTCTAGAAGGTAACTTGTATTTCCTGTAATCCCAAGAATAGTATCTTGCTGGAATTTATTTTTTACAAGGTTTACAAAATTGGAAGAGCTAATCTTCTAACAAGGATAACTAAACGGCAGTCTTAAAATCAGAGGCTTTTTTATTGTTGGATGGAACTCGCATTTGGTCACTAACTCATCTGTTCAGCTTTTGAGTCGCATTCTTTGAATTTTTGTTTATATCTTTATGGTTAAATTTTTAGGTTTATAGATTTACAGCGACACTTTACAAACATACAGGTCTTCAAGCATATTTTTTATTGTGAAAGAATTGAAAACAATCTTTGAAATGTGTTTACAGCTCGCTCAATTATCTTAAGAGCATATCCTTTAAAAAAAAAAAATTGCTTCCTCTCTACAAACAAACTACTAGAAGACTCAGCTTGAAGATGAAAATGATTCTGATAGTGGGAGGCTATTTTAAAACTTCAATAGATTTATTTTAAAATTTGATTGATTTTATTTTCTTTTAAGGTCTGGTGACTTACTAGAGTGGTTAGCAGGTTTAGTTATGTGCAGACAGAGGCTGAGATTTATGAACGTTTCCCATCTATTGGAAGGGTAGCTGATGCCGGGTTGCAAAGTTCAAGGCGTTACCCATTTCTCAGCACAGCCAAGGTTCCCGTCTAAACTTACCACTTCTGCTCCTGAGGGCGTGTTATCATGCCCACGACACGACTTTTCTTGAAAATGTGTTTCTGGTTCAGCTTCCTTGCTCCCGAGACTTTTCTATTTTGGTTCCCAGTGTCATGTGATCTCCCTGGCCACTGAGAGCCGTGCAGAGGGAATGGCAACAGCCTGCTGGGAGCAATGTAAGTCAGAAAAAAACTCTTGGATTTTGCAGTTTCTGTCCCTCACACTCAATTTTTAACGCTGCTTTGATCCTGAACCTTTGCTGGGCATGCCCAGTTATACCTAGGGAAATGCTTAGAAGTTGGGTGTTTTGGTTTGGATTTAATTTTTACTCTTTCAAACTCTGCTTTTCTCACTATGTTCCTTTTCCCCTGTGTCCTGCAGTGTCACTGAGAAGCTTAAAAAAAAACAACAGAAAGCAAGCCAAAGGCATAGCAAAAGTTGCCTAAAAGCTGTTTTAGGGTGAATATTTCAGGTGTAACAGTACTTTGTTTAATGTGTGCTATAGACAGTGTCGTAAATCCTGTGCTGCAGTTGCGAAAGAATGATGTGACCCCCCCTGTCCCGTCCTCCAGCCCTCAGTCAAAATCCTTCATGTAGGTAGAAAGACAATAGTAAATAATATAATCTGAAATCACGTGCTGGTGCCTTTACCAATTGGCTGAGACATAATGGGTAAAGGACTTATTTGAATTAGAGGGCAGTCACACCCAAGGCAGTGTATCGTTTTTCTGGTATGAATGAAGTGAAATACTGTATTTTGATCTCAGCTGATGCTGAGCAATGCTTGCAGCACACAATATTGAAACCATGTATTTAGTGAGATTTATCACCGGGGTGCTTCCTGGTACAAAGCGAGAGTCTGATCTTTCTATTTTTTAACACAGGCTCTGAACTCATTTGGTCAAATTCACTTGGTAATTACAGAGTATTTCTCTAACTGCATTTTTTTTTTTTCTTAGATAAATATGATTTTCCAAAAATCATTCTCCCCCACAGGTGGATATATGTATGTTTTACTTATTTTCTGCTTTGGGGGTTTTGGCTTTTGATTTAATTTGGTTTTCTTTCTTCCAAATTACACGTGTTTTCTTTGGAGTTTACTTTTAAATTTTGGAGTTATCATTTCAGTGTTGCTAGGCTTATTTTAAACTTGGATCCCTAAGTGATAAGCCTTGATACCATACAAAAGTTGGAGAATGAGTGTTTGGAAAAGGTGTAATGAAATAAGCTGGAATCTTTCTATTTCCCTTCATGGCCTATAGCCTGGACCTCCTATCACATCACTTGGAGGTACAGAGGCCATTACTGAACATTGCTTTATTGTCTTTGTATTTCTAATCTATACCCTAAAAACCAGGTAATAAATGAAGGACTGTTGGAAGACTTTCTTCTCTTTCCCCCTTGCCCAAATCAGTTCTGAACAGAGAAATTTCACATAATGGTTGCACTGAAGTAGAAAGAGCATGTGAGGTTTTCAGTTCAGTTCTCATCATCATGGGCACTGGAAAAAAAAAAAAATCACAAATTCTGTGTTGAATTATTGCACTGTCAGAAGAGCAACAGCATCTCTTTGTAAATATCTGACTCAGAAACTGAAAGCAACTGGAAAAAGCCATACTTATTATGAAAACTAGATGGAATTTACGAGCTAATCTTGGAGAACTTTTGTTTAAAAGTTTTTGTGGCTGCTTTTAATGACAAAGTAAAGCATGTGCAGGACTAAAGATGGTTTATAATCTAATGGACAAATGTTTTTCTTTAAATCATTATAAACAAAGCTCTAACCTAGTTGCCAATTTGCCCTCACCTCATGAGTTTGCATGGTACCAATGTGCAAATAATGGAAATTTTGAGATTGCAACTCAGAGCTGGATTTCCTATTGCGTCCTACAACATAATGCTCAGGCTTGTGAACAGAAGCCTAAGAATTGTGCCAATCTTGTGGTAACCAGAGAAATTGTAATAGGTAAAATATAATTAATTAAATTAGAAGATCTGTGTTATCACTTATTTTCTTTTTAATTTTTTATTATTTTCCCTACTGATTTATTTACTTAATTTGTGCTCATTGGTTGTCTTTGTTTCTGAAAAGGAACATAAGAACATATTAAAAAAAAAAGGGGGGGAGTGGGGTGGTGGACTGTAAAAACTTGGCTATGAGGACAGTCAAACGTGCACAGGTTTCCCAGAGAGGTTGTGGAGTCTCCATCACTGGAGATATTCCCAAGCGGACCCTGCCCTGACCTTGAGTAACCTGCTATGAGTGACCCTGCTTGAGCAGGGGGTTCTGATGCATGACAGGGACTCTGAGGTCCTCCCAAGCCAAGTGATCCCATTGGTCTCAAAATTCCCCTCAGCCATTTGGAGCCGTAGACAGCACTGCTATTCTGGGGAGGGATCAGAAGGCATGTATAGACTTTAATCTCAGACTGTCACCCTCATAGTTTAGACCTTGTCATTTTGCTACTTCAGTTATTAATCATTCATTTGGCATGATGGCCATGTTTGCCTTGCTGGCATTGCCCAACACACCCCTCCTGAAATGTCACTGCCCTGCAAGGGATATAAAGCAGCACTGTGAGCAGCTACTCCAAGGTACTTCAGGCAGCACTCTCTAATCCCATGTCTTTTGACTGCTGTCTCCTCAGGCACTGAGGAGACACTGATGAAAAAAGACTGATAAAAGAGTAAAAATTAATGGGAGTACTGTGGGAAAAGTGTAAGTAGAAAGTAAAGGGACAGAGCCAACATGGACTGAGTTCTTAACACCCATCTTGCTACTCTACTTGAATCTCCCTGTGGCATCTCCATAAACTGAGGAGGGGTTTTAGATTGCACAAGCTGTGTCAGGGTTTGTGGAAGGAGGGGAGGAAGAAGATCTCACAGGAGCTCTTGGAGGCTAATGAAAAACATAAAGCCCCAGTTCCATACACTGTATGCAGAGCTGTACTCTAGAGACCTAATGAGTGGTAGGTACAAGGGAACAGGAGATGGGAAATGGAAGTAGGAACACGGAGAAAAGAGAAAACAAAATTAAATTTTTTTATATATAGAAAAAGCAACATAAAATGCACATGAAAGGTGTAGACAGATATAATTTTAAATAAAAATGGCAAAAACTAATAGCTTGACTTGTGTTTTGGAAAGATTTTAAATCTCTTTCTGCTGTAATGCTGTAGGTGATGATTTTGCTTAAGGACTATTCATCTTGATGAGATTTGGAACAGTTGTCCTGAAAGCAATTGCCAACATAAATCCAAACAGGTGTGACTGTGAATAAATTCAGACTGGAGCTGGAAAAGTAGATGGGTTCAGCCTGCTATCAGAGGGGTAGGCTAGGACATGTTACTGTTTACAACAGGTCCAGGGAGTTGGCTACGGGAGGTGGAGGTTTGGTAGCAGGGATCACATTCAGTGACGCAGATGTCTATTTCCATTTCTGGCTAAATAATGTAATTGGAATTTAGGCAGTGATTTTTTTTTTTTCCCCCCCTGATGAAGGCACATTTTAAAAATATGACCATTTATTAATATATTATTCACTTTTATTTTTCTTCCTCTTTGGAGAATAATGCTATAGATAAATGGGAAATAAATTTGTGCAATGCTGCAATGGGTTGGCACAGTTTGGTTTTTAGTTAGGGAGGAATGTGGAGTGTTTTTCCCTGTTAGGACCTTGGAATTGTTTAGAAAGGACAGGGACCTATCAGAAGGCTAGTTTGGGGTATTGGCAGCTGTTTTGACCACCGAGAAAGTTAAATGCGACAGCGGGTAGTACCCATATAAACCCTGATTTCGTGCTGGTCAGCTGGACAGGTAACACCGAGTGGGGCCCTGCTGTTCCCCGCCTCCCCCTTTGCGGGGAGGAGCAGCCCCTGAGGCCTGGCCGGGCTCCATATGCTCCTGGAGAGGGAGGAGAGGTTGCAGCTTAACATCAACTACTTTGAAAAACCTCCCCGGAACCCCAGAACTGAGAGAGATCACCAATGGGCCCCTGATAACAGCTATGGGCCCATTTTGGGCTGAGGCCGCCTTGGTTGTCACCGAGGGGTGGACAGAGCTCTCCCCGCCTCTCCTCCAGTGATTTCCAGACTTTCCAGACAGAGAAAGAAAAGAGTGGAGGGAGGAAACCCAGCTGATGATCTGAGATGCAGTGGCAGAGAGGCTGCTGCCCAGGGCAGAAATCACATGGCCACTGCAGGCCTGGGCAGACATAACCCTTTCCTGGCAACATGAAGCTTCCAAGGCCTAACCCTTCCCTGAGAGAGAGAAGAAAGAGACGGAGTGGACGTAGAAAAGACACCGCATGAAGTCAGTGGAGCAAGAGTGATAGAACTGATAAAGATTATTAGAAAGAGGAATTGAGGATGTGGACATTTTTAACCAGACTTCTCTGGTTATGGAGAAATGGACTGTTTCTTGTAACATCTTAATGTTGTTTGGGGGAATAGTGGTTCTAATCAAATTAGGGATTGATATAATTGAGATTTAAGTGAGAATCTCAAAGCCCCTCACTCCTGGGGTAAAAGGAGGTCTCAGCCTTTGAGACGAAGATGATTTTAGAGAGAGTGATTTGAAGCCCATGGTTCCTGAGGTAAAAGGAGGTCTCTATTTCTTTTAAGATAGAGACAGTTTTAGAGATAGAAGAGAATCCTTGTTTTGTACTAGAAGAAGCATTCTTAAACAGTACCCCAGATACAGTGGGAGGCCCATGAGTAGCCAGGGGAAAGGCTGCTAATGGGTGGAACAGCACAATCTGCAAAAACTCCAGGTGGTTGCAGATTTGTGACATTGGGAGCCACAAGGCTGTTGTAGTCTTCTGGCGAGTGTCTCCATAAGGCTCTAGAGAGACTCCTCTCACAGAGTGCTGAAAGATTATTTTTAAATTATGAAATGGACTGAAAATCACAAGTTGTGTCTCTCTATGTTGTTTTGTAGGAAAGTTAACAGTTTGTAGGGGGAGGGAAGAGTGTTTTGAAGTTTCATTTTGGTTTTTGTTTTTTCAACTTTTCCATTCTTTTAGTGTGTGTTAATAAGACTATTTGCTTATTTTTAAGCTTAAGTCTGCTTTGCTTTCTCCTTATCTTCTCCCACAAAAAGAGAATGAACATTAAGACCACTACTCTAAAACTGGCAACCAGAGTTTAGCAAATGTGAAACCACTACAAATACCTTCTTGCAGATGGATATGAACAAGGGTGAAATATTCCTTTTTGTCAATCTTAGGGAAAATACCCACATTCCAGGGAGCGAGAAGCAGCTCAGTCTGGCAGCATTCAGTTGATGCTTGCATACTAGTCTGAGAAAGAAGACAATTATGGAGGAAAAAAAAATTAAATAATTACTTGATATTGAAAATTTTGCTAGATCTACAAGGTATATATGTTTTTGTGGCTATCATTTGTATATTTGAATATTTCTTTGGTCTGTAAAATGCCATTTTCTATATTGCACACCAGAAGTAATTTTATTTATAATTTCTCTATCCTATAATTTGGGATGTCAATATTTGCTTTTACTTTTTAAATAATTTCTGTTACAATTGCTTAGTGCAGACAAAAGAACAGAATCTTTTTGTTTAAGTATGTTCTAAAATCTAAATAGTAAAACTTGGTTAGTTTTTTAAAGTGGAAAAAAATATTTGATTTTGAAAAAATATTTTGGTGTTATTTTTCTGTATTTTTATTAATGCTCAAATAAAAATAATAGTTTTATTACAGTCTCCTTCAAGTACTAAAAATATAAGTTGTCTTGTGTTTGATTATTTTTAAAAACTGAATTGTTAAAGAATAATAATCTGCAATGAAACAAGGCTTTAATTATGTGTTTATGTTTCAGATATTTTGTTTTTCAAAGAGTCCATTTGCAGTTCCATATAGAGATACTAACTTTATATCTGTTCAGTTCTAAATAGCTTTCATTGACAATTTTCATGGCTTTCAATAGCACTGTGATTACGGGTTAGATCTGCCGAGATGCCTTGGATATTATCATAACTGTCAATGCAATCTTTGTATCACCTGTGGCAGCTAAACATAAACACCGTGAAGCCATAATTGGTCAGATACAAATTTGGGCAGTATTGTCAAATCACATGGTTTGAAATACAAACCAACAGAAAACTAAAATCTTCCTTATATTTTGTTCTTTGAAACTTGTTGGGTAACTTCTGTGTAACTGCCTATAGTTTTGCCTTCTATGTTCTTCAAGCAGAGATAAACTTGTTATGTCTTCAGAAATAAGGTAATTGAGATTTTGTTTCGCAGTTATACACTATTATACAGAATTTCACTGCTCATTTTATTGGCATCATCAATTCTGAGGTAATGCACTTAAATGGTGTTTGTGGGCTCACATTGCTATATGGCTGTAAATCGACAGCCTGCTTATTCATTCCAAAAGGCCATTTATCTCAGATTGTGCTGAGGCAAGTACATCGGTAACTGTTAGGTTGTGTTCCCACTATCCCAAGAAATCATTCAATTGCTGCTTGTATTGTCTTCCTCTGGCTTTGTCTGAAGGAACGTTATATATAGGGATGGATACCTTGCTTGGACACATTTGGATGTAAAAGCAACCCTGAAGTCCTAATTTCATGTACTCATTAGAAAGCTGGGTGCATTTCATAATATTTTTGTCCCAGCTAGTCTGATTGTTCTCCCTTGTCAACCTGAACTTTCTGTAATTTAAACTGGGCATATTTCTTGTGGAATTGTTTCTTGTCCTGCCGTGTGTTGATATATTCAGCTAAGAGCTGCTTTGCACCAAACAGAAGAGCCTTCCGGTGGTGTTTCTGTATTTCCTGGTGTACCAGTGCCATGACCACTGGTAGGGGGCAGGATGCTTGTTGTAACTTCCAGTCAGGCTGAACAAGACTTTGTGTCAGCCCTATGTCAGGCTTTGTTGTCACAGGGCCCTGTGTCAGGCTTTATTGTAGTCACCTGAACTCCAGCAGCCAGCCCACTGCTTACAATCAAAAGGTGTTGGCTGACAAGCTCTTAAATTCTAGCAGTACACTTCCTCAAAAACGATGGCTAAGAAACCCTTAGATTTTGTACGGTACACTTCACTGCGTTCTCAACGCCTACAGAAAACTTCTCAAAGGTGCTGGCTAAGATGTAACCAAAGGTGCTGGTTAGCCAGTCACAGCGCCGCTGCTGAACAGTGTTGGCTAAAAAGCCACAACACCCTTCCAAAGGCTTCCCACTCTCACAGCGAACTTCAGTATTGAGTAGAATATAATAGCCGTGCTTTGCCCATGGCAAAGCAAGGGAAGAGGGAAAGAAAGATAGAAAAAGGAGACAACAAGAGTATCAGCAGTCCTTAGGACCTGTGTTGGTCTACTACATGGATAGTCTGGAGCTGTTGAAAACAATGCGAGTGAAAGAGAGAGGTAAGAGAGAGCAAGGGGGCCTGATCCCCTTCTGTTCATTGTTCAACTGGTGCACACCTCTTAGTGTAAAATAGATTTTTCAGCCCTTTGAGTCCTCCTGCAGGAAGTGAGTTGAGCAGACTGAGCTCCAGTGTTAAGGTGAGCAGGAAGCTGGCTCAGCAGAGTGCTGCTTCATCTCTGCAGGACCCTTTCCTCTGATGGCATCTTTCCTCTCTTAACAGTGTCATGTTTGAGACAAAACACACTAGTGGCTGGTCCTAGGCACACAAGAGCTCACTCTTGCATAAGCATGGATGGACTTTAAAGCAGGAGGGCTTCAAAAGCACCATCTGAATGAAATTTTGTCATTACATGCACCACAGAAGTTCATAATTATTTCCTTAACACCTTATTTTTTGTGGGGTGGTCTTTTTCTTCATAAAGTGTTTGCTCTTGCTCCCTAGCACAGTTTGTATGCAAAGTATCCATTGCAAACAGTGGGAGAGCAAATGTAGGGAAAGAGGAATGTTGACACAAGTAACAGAAGATGACTTTCATAATTCCTTTTGGACTTTAACAACAAAAAAGAAGTCTTAAATATTGATTTGTTTTCTTCCTGTATTTATTTTCTCTTGAAACCTAGCAACATAAAGGATACACTTGTAGAAATACTTCTAAAAATAAAAGAGAGAAAGCTGAGTCAAGAGAGACTCAAGAAACTTCATGAACGACATGTCAAGTCAATTATGATATTTTTTCTTTTTAAAATAAGAATTGAGCACAAGCAACTAATCTTTTTTTCCCTCAGGGATTAAACTGAGGCAAATAAGACAAACTGTTCAGCAAATTTGATCTTTAGTAATTTAAAGGATTGAAAACTAGACAAAACATTGTACAACTCATCACATTCAAGGTAAAATTTTTGTCCTTGGGAAATGTGTACGAATTGAACCCATATCAGCTGCTTTGGCATTGCCAACCCTTCAACCCAACCTGTTACCGCTGTAAAACAAGCAGTTCTAGTAAATACTCGGCCAGTTTAGATCCTCCCACTTGGATATCCGGATTAGGGTAGGATGATGACTATTGTGTGCTGCTCTCCTGGCATGGCCTTCCTGGTGGGTTGGTTTCCAGACATTGGTGCCCATCCATGTGAATGTGTGGCAAAGTTGTGGTGAGACAGTGTCCTGGTGTCCTGGTTGGCATGCAGTGCCAGACATATGCCTCGAGACTGCCCAAAGAACCAGTATTGTGTCTCTGTGAGGACTCAGTCTTTGTTTGGTACACTTTTGGAGCAGAGTTTTCTGTTTAGTTTACCCTGAATGGAATTTGTTTTTTGCACATCCCAGCTGCTCTGTAATCCAAGCCAATGAAGGAAATCACTTTAAAACCTCACTACTTCTGTGAACAAAACTAGTAGCATAGACACAGGTTATTTTTATTAGCCAATTTCCTTCCCTATTCTAGCTAACTAACCTGTCACTAATTTGTCTCAGCCCTGAATCTGCTCTGACAAGACAAATAACTTCTTATGAAAGTCTGAACCTTACCAAAACATAATCAAAGGCAAAACCAGATATTTTGGATATAAGTGGAACATTCTTTCTCTTAAGAACACCCTTTAAAATTCAATCTCTTTTAAGTGATTTAAGACTCGTGTGTGATCCCAAGGCTTCTTGGACACACAGCAATTCACCTCTCTTGATCTAAAGAGGTGCTTGATGTTTAAGCAAAGACTTATTTCTACACAGGTAAGGCACTATGACTTGCTTCTGCATAGACAAAACTCACAGTGCATCTGATTCATGCTGGTAAGTTTTTGCTTTAGTATCATTTGTTGTATCCAGCCTAAGTTGGATGGCTAACCCAGTACTGAGCTGTCATAGCAACCAGATCATGTAATTTGTTCAGGGTGCTTATCTGCATTTATCCTAAAGCCCCGTTAGGCTGTTTTTCTTCTCATGGATAGGCTGATCTAGAGCTTCACTGTTCTGTCAGCTAAGAGGCTTGTAATTTCCATAGTAAATTTATTTGCAGTGCTAGCTTTCTTTCTTTGTCCAAATACCTCATAGGTGTTGATGTTTATGCCTAATATATTTATACAGAGTAATCAGCTTTCCTCTGATTTTGGTGTTCCTTAGTCTAAATGAGTTGAATTTTTAGTCATCATTTGTTTAGTATACTCTTTAGCCCTCAGATCTTTATTGGATTCCAGCTGCCATTTCATCCCAAATTTTATATTGTGAAATCCTTTTCCAACTCATTGCAGCTGGCCTGCTCACTCTTAACTACCCTAACATTAAAAAACCCTCAAACCCTTGCAAGTTATTTGTCAAGCCTTTTTTGTCTTGGCTTTTTGATTTTTTATTATTCAGTCTGCCAGAGTTTTATTTTGTCTTTTATTGTCCTCATTAAGACTACAACTTAAGAGGTTTTTTTGAAGGACTGCTTCAGATAATGTCTTACATTGGCAGTTAGCTGTTTTGGTTTTCCTTATATTTGCTCTGCATCACTCAATATATTCTGTGTACTACCTACAAATATTATGTCTTTCTTTGTCTTCTTGGTAGTTCCTTAATTGCAACTTCTTAATTTCCTGTTTTTTGCAGTGAAGCAGTATTTTAGGGGATTTGTTTGCTTTGCTTTCCCCTGCATAACTGCTTAATTGAAGGGCTTTATGACTGCTATTAAAAACTGGCTCTTTGGTAGCAAAATTCCAGATTATGAGGCCCTGTCAAATTAGTATTTTCTTATCTTGTGGGTTTATCTGCTCTCTGAAGCATTTAATAGCAGCTAAAGCTTTAATTTTGCAATCATGTACAACTTTGATATTTACTTGATTGTATGGGACCATTTTCTGTCTGTTGATATAGTTTGTCTCATCTCTGGCAAATACCTATTTGCCAGATACATATACTGTATTGCCAGTCACCAGCTCCAGCATAGTTGGAGAAATCAGGAATAGTGAAAAACTGTACTGAGTGTTCCCTTCCATGTTCTGCTCAGGGCAGATATGTTTGAATTTTCTGGCTTTTTAAGAGTACCATCAGTGAGTCTTTCTTCTTTCCCCCCTCCAGTCCTCTGCCCAAAATAGTGTCATGCAGCTGAATATCTTCTGTTGGTAAGGATGTTTTCTGACAGCTACATTTTGTTTCCTGCTATTCATTCTTAAGTTCTGTTGTATCGTGCATCTCCTGTGCTATTTTCTTTTTAATATGTTATATGCTGAAATGTGCTAGCTAAATGTGCCCTAGTGACTTCTTTATCAATTGCTAGTAAGTTTGTAGACTGGCTTAGATATTTTATTTTCTAATGCCTTGCAATCTAACAACATCTTTTTCACTGGTGTTGTGACCAAGTGACTGAATTTGATATGTTGGTATGGGTATTCTGCGCATTTGAAGAATACGTAGTTAAAATAAAGCTATCACCTTCTTGCACTTATGTGAAGGAAGAAGAAGAAGGCGCCGGAAAAGTCTCAGTGGAAGCAGGAAGTTCTGAGTGCAGTGATGCTTAGGTTTCTCACATCACTTTTTCTTGCAGTCCATTATGTTGTTCTTCTCTGGTCTCTGCTCTTGGCATCTGGTTGCTGTGAGGCTTTGTGGATCAGACTTTGGGAAACATCTCTGATGCAGAGTTTGCCTTACAGATAATTCCCCCCGAATGAGCACAGTCCCATTTTCAGAGCATCTGTCCTTTGACTGACGCTGCTGACTTCCTTTGTAGCACAACCTATAGAAGCTCTCCAAATATTTTTGAAATATAGCTGGTTGAGGAAAGCAGCTCTGCTTCAATACTTGATAGCAGTCTGATATCAGCATGGCATAGGTTTCCGATGGGTGATTACCTGTGCAGTTAAAAAGTGCTGTTCATTTCTGGTCTTTATCTGTGTATTCCCAGTAAGGAGGCATGTCAGTGATAAGCAGAGGCAAATGTGAGTTGCTCTTCTGTTTCTTCCTACTGAGCCACATTCCACCAGGATTATCAAAATCTATGGGCACAGGGTAGCATTGGCAGCTCCTGTCTGGCTGTCTACTAGTGCTGAAAATCTTTGTGAATCACTTCTCTTCAGGACAGAGTAGTGTGTCCAGCAAATGACTTGTTTCACACGCCTTCCTGCTCCCCACCCCCATACATGCTTTTATATTTAGCTGTAATGGAAATTATGTTGTTTTCCTGAAGGAAGGTTATAAAATATTCCATGCTGTATCCCTTGATTAAAAGCAGTATTTTTGTATTTATTATTCCAAGTACTGTATTTTCCTGTACATCTGGTTAGTAGTGTTATTCCTGCATTCATGACCCTGAAGAAAATATGAACAAAACGTGCGATAGAGAATGCTTGGTTGCTGATCCTTCTCCATTCATCATTGCATTTTTTAAGCACAGTAAACAGTTTTCTTTCATTTTAATATGTGGCAGGTTTTTTTGTTTCATATTTTTACAATTGTTGAGATGTTGTATCACATGCCTTACAGTAGGCAAAATATATTACACAATGCTATTGTTCCTACCAACCAAAAATCTTAAATTAATATTTACTGAGTGAATTTAAGAAGTATCACTTCTTATATTTATATTTATACACACTGTTATACAACCAATATAATGCTATTGGTTGATGTTATTTTATTAGCCTCTAATTCTAAATTAAAACCCTGATTTTCTGAACCAGAAAAGACTTACTGAATGCTGCTGTGGGTTTTTCTGCTTTACTGTTATTGAGAATACCATTTTCATTTTAAGAATTTTCTGATGTCAGTATTAGGATTTCTTTTGTTGTTTCCTAAATGTTTTAGGAAACAGCCTTCCCTGCCTGAACTGCTGCCTTATTTTTGTCTCAGTTTTAGTTTTTAATTACTATTTATTAATTGTTAAAATTCTATATTAAAATACTATTGTAATATATACTAATATATATTATATAAAATTTCATATTGAAATTACTATTTATTAGTTATTAAATTTTTAGAATTCCTGAAATGCTGCCTTTATAGCTGTTTTCATTCTATGAATATATTCTCTGCATATGTTTAATCCTGCCATTATCATTTGGCTATCTAAAATTTATTATCGCAAAACTGTTACTAAATTTATAATTTTCACTTGTTCATCTTTTAAACCAAAGGTGAACGAAGTTTTAATTTTTATTTTTTAATTTTCTGAACTCTGATATTTTTGTGAATTATATATTTTCCCAAGAGCCAGTAAAGTATGCTTGAAAAAATATCAAATACCAGTTATTATCTCTAGGCAAATGTTTGCTTTCAATTGATTTTAATCCTTGTTGCTTTCATGCCTGTGAAACTCTCCCTTTAAAATGTGAAAGGTTTTGTGTGTGTTCGTGTGTCTGTGTGTGTGTATATATATATATATATGATTTAGTCTTGATGCAATTACAACTTCTCGCAGTTTAGTTGTTATCAATTACATCCCTGTGATTGTAAACTTTTTTTGTTAAATTATTATCTCTTCTTCTTTTGTCAAATGATATGTAATTTCCCCAAGTTGTATCCAGCAATTTTTGGTTTGAGAAATTACTGTGTAAGATTTTTAGGGTATCCAAGTATTCTTTAACACTAAAAATTCAGAAGAAAGTGCCATGTAAAAAAGATGGCTCACATTCTATATTAAGTTTTGCTCTAGTCCTCTATCAAACTCTTTTATTCTTGCTTTGGTTATTATTGTTCTTTTATCTGATACTTTTCTTTCCTTGATTGTAAATTCATCTTTCAACATATTGCACTAACTTTATTTGTAGTGTGCTTCATATATTAAATAACATACTTAACATTAAGAACATAAGAGCTTTTCTGGATCTATGCCCTAGTTTCTGCTGCCTTCTTTTTTTTATGAGCCCTTTTATCTTGTGTTTTGCTTTCTCATAATTCATTCTTCTTTTTATATTGTTTCCTTGCCTTGTCTACACATCCCACAACTCTCATGCAATTTTCTTCCTTGGCTTCTCTTTTTCCCAGTCATCCTTTTTCAGTCTTTTACATCTCTACTCACAGTTAATAGTTCTAAAGAATGAGTTACATTATCAAGACTACTGTTCCTGACTCTATATTCATTTAATGTCATATTAGTATCAAAACAGCCTACTCTGAGAAAGTATCTGCTCTATTGAACATATATGTACCACTGGAACCATCAGGAATGCAGTCATTAACAACCTTTTCCCTCCCACTTTATTTCTCATATAACTTCTGGACTACAGTACTGGAATTCAGTAAACTGTGACTATGGTGACTGGTGACATTTTTTCAGCCTGTTCCCTTTGCCTTCGTGGAAGTGCTGGTACTGCCGTCTTAGAAAAAGCAGTCAGTGGTGACATGAAGAAATACTACAAATGAAATGAAGTGCTAATACAAAGTATTTCCACTGCTCTGCATTGTCTGTGTTTATAGATACTTGTAAAATCACTGATACTTGTAAACTTGAAACTGTGAACCTTATCCTGTCCGGTTAATGAGAACATTGACATGACTTCCTACTTGATGAAAACTTGCTTTGCTTCTATTCTTTCATTCTTTTCTATTCCTTCCTTCCTCCCATCCTCAGAGCTGTTCTGTTCATACTGAAATAACTGTTAAATTGAAACAGCAAGATAACTCACATCTAAGTTGCCTTCTAACTTTGAAGCACATTTGCCTGTTCTGGGTGTATATGATTGATGGTTTCAGCAATTTTCTTCATTATTGCTTGGCAACAAGAACAGGCAAGTTGATTTTCCATTCCGTTGATGGTATGTCATTGAAGGAACAACTTTCTTGTCTTAGTTAACCCAGATGTGTCACCCTATGAGGTAAAGAAACCTCCCATGTCTGTGTTATGTTTTGTGTTTGACCTGTGGGTCAGTTTATAAGGCAATGTGAAGCCTAAAGAGGACACCCTCCATCTTGATGAAGGGTTTCTTGATCTAACGGTAAGACTGAAGAATGTTAACATAGCAAATGCTTATGAAGAATACTTGAAGGAATGTTGCTTGTCTTTGGAGCCTTCTTTGTCCTGGAAGCAGGAGAAATGAAGGAAGAATTCACCACTGGCTGAGCTGAACTGCTCCCAGCGCTGCTGTAAAGATGAACTGGTGGTGCATGCTGTGGTCTGGCTCAGGCTGGAAGGCGGTACATTCAGCTGTGCTGCAAGATGTAATCCACAGGGCGCCATAGGCTGAAGCATTGCTAGTTGTGTTTCCACGCTACTTGCTTTCAAGAAGAAGTTGCCTGGTTACCAGGCAGTTGCCAATTACCACTCGATGCCTGGTTCAGAAGGAAACTTTGTTGGTGGACTTTCTACTGGCTGACAGTCACCACATTTTTTTTCCTCTTGCTTATTTCCTTCTTGTTGTTATTTGTTTTACTTTTTGCTTGCTCTCTATTGTTCAAACTTTACCTTCTTCACTGTCCCTCCATGTTCCCTGTACCATCTCAGGTGGTGACCAAGACTGCACTGTCTGTCCTGTGTGGTAGCTCCCTGAATGTGTGTCGTTCCCTGATTCCTTCCTAGATAGCCCTCGTCCCTCTTGCTGACAGGGTCTGCTGAAGGCAGAGACTGTTGAGAGGTCTCCTCAGATCCTGCAGCTAGCAGCTCTATCACATCCACAACTCTTGAGAGGGGCAGGAAGGTTTGCCTGTGTTGTCCTGAGAAGGGAGGAGAAACATAACCAGAAAAGTGACATCTAAAGATGTTGCAGAAGACTCTGACTATTTTCTCCATGTTGAATGGTTTAGGAAACTTTGATTAATTTCATGGTTCAAAAATGGTTTTGGTTGCAAAAGCGTTTTCAGACAGTACAGAAATCAAAAGCATAATTCAGATAAATCTGACAGCTTCCAATTTCTGCAGCTTCTTCTCACTTCAAAATAAGTCAAACTGCCACAAAAACTGTGAGGAAGAGGTGAATCACAAAGCTGCAGTTTTTGTAATTACCTTTGAAGTATCTTGTTTTTTTTCCCCTTTGGAGAACTGTTGCTTCCTTTGAGTCTGGAGAAATACCATGAAAAACTTAGATTTCATTCTTTCATGACTATATTAATGTGTGTGTGTATATATATACACACACACATATATATACACACATATGCATATATACATGTGTGTGCATACATACACATACACACTCTTATTAAAATATTCTTGTCTGTAATGATGATGCCATTAGCACAAACTAATGTCATGTATCAAGAAGTTAATTTTGAAGTGATGCTACTTGTCTCTGTCATCATTTGGGGATGGTACTTCCCAATTTAGGGCTCCCACTGAGACTCTCCAAACCATGTATTGCTTGCTTGTTCTCTCTGCTCCCCCCCCCCTTGGCAGGCTGGAGATGAGAATTGAGGATAGAAAAGGTAAGATCACAGGCTGAGATAAGAACAATTTACTGGAAACAGCAATGAGATAAGAAAGCAAACAGTAACAGCAACAGTACTAATAACAGAGGGTACAAGAAATGAATGATTCACAGGAGCTCCTTGACAATAGCCAGTACCTCACCACTCCTTCTGCTGTGCTGTGTTAATCCCAGAAGGCAGCCCTTCCCCTGTCTCTGGAAAAGCATGAGAGATCATACAGAATACCTCTGTGTCTCAGTCGTGTCACCTCCTGGCTGCTGCAAAAATTAAACCTCTCCTGGTTGGGACCAGGACAGGCTCTTACTCCGCTGCTGTCCCCTCATCATCTTTCCTATCAGACCTGAAACTCTATTTTGGTTTTGCTCTGAAAAGTATTGCTATACTCAAATTACATTGTTTCTCAAAGTCGCATTAATGTAGATCTCTGGGGTTTTGTTTGTTTGTTTTGTTTTAGGTTGATAAAGGGCTTCCCTGTCACCTTTCAATAGAATTTTTCCTGTGTATGAGTTAGGAAAACAGTAGACTTTTGTGCACTCATAAGCTTTTTCAGATTATTCTCGCATGGGTAGAGAAGAGGGTGTCGTCTTTTACCTGAATGGCTTTAAAAAAATTCAATAATAGTTTGTCTCTTGTAAAGATAGCTGGAGGCTGAATGTTGTTTGATATAAAGACCTGAAGTATTAATAAAATCTGTCAAAAGAGACACATACTTTTTTTATATATTTCTTACTTCAAAGTGAGCCTGCCACAATTGAAAAACTGGAAATGACAAGAATTAAACCAACCCTTAACTTGTAGGAGAGCTCCAGGAGAACATCTGGCTTAATCTCAACCAGACACAATCAGCCTTATAAACAGTGGTGGTTTATTAATTTCTTTGTATGAATTATAGTTTCATAATAGAGATATCCTTGAGATAGCAGGTGAAAGCATATTAAGGTCAGAAGCTTGCAAAAAAGATGCAAGTATTTAAGAAGGGGATAATTAGCAATTGGAAAATATGTAGTTCTCTAGGTGACTTTCAAGGAAAAGATTTCCTATTAGAAAATCCACTCAGACACACCAGTCATTGTGTTAGGGTATAGTTTATGGAAGGGAGCAGTGTTAAGGAAGAAGATAAATTGTCTGACTGAAGTACAGGACTAGGAAACGAATTTTCCTGGATCATTTTCACATGCACAGGTGAAAAAGCTTTGCATAGCTCTCGTTCTCTACTATTTGTTCTCTACTACTCTTGACCCATTGTCTGCTCACTCTAATTCTGACTCTGCTGATAATTTTGGGATTCCCAGGAGCCTTTCTCATTGTGATTTCTTAGGTAGATGGGGTAGTGTCAGATGGCTGTGATATGAAATTTATTAATGAATATTGACATATTTATTGGAATTTTCATGCTGGTAGTGCTTTGGTAATATGAAGCCTTGTTTGAAGTCTATTACTGGGCACATCTGTTCTATTGATAGCTACATCCTTGAATCTTTTAACATTATGTCTTCAACTTATTGTTTGCTTTAGAAGTCTGTCTACTTTTTAAAAGATTTCTAGTTCTTTGCAAAACAGCTTCTGTATCAATCTTCTCAGGTTAAAGCACCCTGTAGACACCTTGTGAATCTTTTTTATTTCCAGACATTTTTGCTTGGATTTTTTTCCCTTCTCCTCTCTTGCCCATTTGTTTGTCTGGGTACCCTTAGCAACATCTTTTACTTGGAAAAAAACACAATGCTTTCTGTAGTGTCACTGTGATTGAATCAGAAACAGAATTTACTTGCAAAGGATTTTAGTTTCACCATTCCTATTATTATCCTGAATTTATTATCCACTATTTAGTAGTGTGTGTCAGGGAGATCTACAGATTTCTAATCTGTTTTTTCCAATGCTGGTATTGCAACCTTATCTGGAATTAGGAAGTGGAATAGTCAGCTGTGTGTAGTAGGATCTCTGGAATAGATGAAGAAAGCATTCCCATTTATATTTTGTATAATTGCGTATTATGGGCTGCAATCTTCAGAGAAATCACTTTCCAGAGTTCCTGTGAAAATTTGTGTTCTCATTATGCTGCTGAGGAATTCTCTGTAAGAATTACAGTCTCAATTTTTGCACCAACACTCTTAATTCTGGAGGCCAGGGGGTGCTATAGGTATATGCATTATAATCTGTGTAGGTTTAGTAGTCAATATGAAGCCTGAATTCTGAGTGTGTTATTTCTTAAAAGAATTATTGTAGTGGCATATGTACGTGTGCCTGCACTGATTTCTAGTATAACTTGTATGTATGCGTCTTACTTGAGTGAGGTAATGTAAAAATGAAGCTCAGGCCTGGAAGTTTGGCTCTGGGAGATGATGGAACTTCCTTATACTATCATATTATGATTTCTTTTCTTAGGAGAAAGAACTTTCAGCATGGAATGAAATGGGGGAGAAATAGTTTATTTTCCAGGTAAATCTGACATTTAAAGGTATCTGTAAATAACAGATATGTATACCCTTATGTGTGCTTTGATGTTCTTTTCACAGTTGGAAGATTTTGAAAGAATAATTTTCTTAATCAAATCTTTAGTATATGAAATTTTTTTACATTTGAATATTGGGCAAGGTGAAATTATTTTAACTATGTATTCTCAGAATCATTTAGTTAATAAAACACCTGTTACTCCTTTCCTCTTGCTCTAACCGTTCACATATGCAGGCAGCTAGGAAGTGTGTGAGCCTAATAAGTTTTTCATAAAGTAATAACATAGCATACACAAATGTTCAAACAGCCTGAGTGCAAAGGAGACATCAGTAAGTTCACATAGAGCATGTCATATCTGTTTATATTTGTGTGTTAGAATTTTTGATAAACTAATAATTAATTAGCAGATGATTTCTAGGTCGCAAGATCTGGGCCAAATTTCTTTTATTTTTTCAAGAGTCCATTTTCCTGGAAGTGATTATTTGAGATTACAAAAATTAAATCCTGGTCCTCTGTGTTTCAAGAACCTTTTTATCATGATTTCCAATTTCCTTTTCTAGTATGCAATATTATTTTACTTACTGTTGAAATGCAGTACAGCTGATTTGAAAAGGTGGTCATTAAAATAATAACTTCTTTATTTCCCACTGCAAACAGTGCAGGACTAAATCCATATATCATTGCTGTCTTCAAGGCAGCTTATGAACATGTTCTGCAGACACATACAATACCTGCTAGCTTTGTGTGTATACAGTTGTGCTTGTTTATGTATTTACCCAGAGGCTTTCACAATTTTTTTTCTTCCCCAGGGGACTTTGTCAGATTTGTGTGTCTTTTTTTTGTGCATTTGAAAATCATTTCAGATGTGAAGGAATTTGGAGCTGACTTTATATTTTAAAAATAATAAAAATAAAAATTAGTTGCTAATACCTCTTTAAAAATTAATGGATTACACCCAAAAAGGCTGTGGGCATGGTTTATGAATGTTGTCATTGCATGAAAATAAGTGAGGCAGTGATTTCACTTTATGAACAATCTATTAACAATGTTGACTTGAGACATTCCAGTTGTCTTGCTGGTGATTCTCACAGGGTTATTGTCACCCCTTCTGCAGAGCAGACTTGCTGGCTGTTGAACTGTACCATAATCTAGATCAGGGAACAGATCTAAAAAACCACATAGTAGCTGTGAGAGTTGTGTGTATGTGTGCATTTTAGTCTTGGATCAGAAAACAGTGCAACCTACCAGCAGTACTTCTGATCCCATTGAAGTAGGCTTAGGTTTAGGAAGGAACTACTGGAAAATGGAAGACCAAGAACCCTGTAAAAGTCAGAAAATAAGATGGAAAGGAAATAGATTATCAAAATTTTGATAATCTATTTCCTTTTTTGCTTCCATTGGAGACTATGTGCCTGGAAGCATTGTCCAAATGCTTCTTGAACTCTGTCAGGCTTGGTGCTGTGACCACTTTCCTGGGTAGCCTGTTCTAGTGCCCATCCACCCTCTGGGTGAAGAACCTTTTACTGAATCCAACCTAAACCTCCCTTGACACAACTTCAGGCCATTCCCTTGGTCCCTCTGGTGACCACAGAGAAGAGATCAGTGCCTGCCCCTCCTCTTCCCCTCATGAGGAGGCTGTAACAGCAATGAGGTCACCCCTCAGTCTCCTCCAGGCCAAACCAACCAAGTGACCTAGGCCATCTTCTCCTCAAGGCCCTTCACCAGCTGGAGCCACTTCCAGGGTTGATTGGGAGTTGATAAATCTCATAGTAATGGTCCTCCAGCTCAGGGCACTGACACCTCCCCTTGGTGATCTCAGTTATTGGTGTCGACAACAGAGGCAAAGAATGCGTTAAACATCTCTGCCTTGTCCCTGTTTGTGAGGTGACCATGCTCATCCTGTAATGGGCCAATGTTATTTTTACACTGCCTGTTGCCATTAATATATTTGAAAACACTTTTTATTATCCCCCACAGGACACATGTGCTTTGGTGGCATGCATTTCCTCATTATGGTGTCAAGCACCATCTTTGTATTCTTCCAATGTCACCTGACCTTGCTTCCACTGGGCATACATATTCTTTATTTCGTCCTTATTTTCATGAGAAAATTTCTGTTCATCCAAGCTGGCCTTCTGCCCTCACCTGCTTGAATTCTTACATTGGGAATTGGCTGCTCCTGTGCCCTTGGGAGGTGATGTTTAAAATGTGACCAGCACTGATGGACCACAGCACCTGCAAAATCCATTTTTCCAGGGTTCATCCCACCAGGTTTCACTTATATCACTGATGTCAATTCTTTGGGACTGGGCCAAAGCTTCAGCTACTCTTGTTTCTTCCTCATGCTGTGTGCATCAGTGCTGGTCCACCTCCTGAAGCAGATTGAGGGATCACATTAGTGCTCATTTCCTCAAGTTCTGGCACACCATAAAGGCGTAATACTTCGATAAGTGGAGTCCTAGAGAGATGACTAGTAGGGATGGGAAAAAGTTATGGAAGTATTTTGACTGGGAACCATTACCGAAGATTAGGGAGATTTTCTCTGTTGATCTGTATAGAAATTATATGTGTCTGACTTTGTTGGTCGTGTTGGAGTAAAAGGGGTTTCTAGTGGCCAGACTCTGACCTGTGATTGTTTGTGCGTGTCCTTTTTTTCCCTGAAGACAACCAGTATTAATGTAACTGTCTTTAGTCCGACATACATTCAAATTTTTTTTTCGGAGGGGTCATCATCAGCTTATCTAAACTATTATATACTGTTATTTGTTATCATATGTATTTGAAGACAGTACATTATAAATGCAGTCCTTTCCTGGAGATTTGCCATTCATCATCTGGGTATGTCAGTGATTTGAAGGCTTTTTCTTTTTTTTTTTTTTTTTTTTTTGGTTTTTTTTTTTTTTTTTTTTTTGGTTTGATGCAGAGAAGAGAAGTGGAAAACTAGACAGAGCAGTTTCAAATGAGTTCTTGGTGACCATAGGCTTTTTCAACTGCAAGTCAAGAGAAGTTCTGAAAACTTTCTGGAAAGAATGCTGTGTTTGTTGTAGTTTTTCTGTAAGTTTTGCTTGCCTTCCTTTTCTCTCTTTACATATTTTTGAAATGCTGTTTTCATGAAAATAAGGAAAGATTTTTTTTTGTCGTGCAATTTGATACTTTACGGCAGATAGCACATTTCTTAGTGTGTCAGACAATGTCTATTGGCACATGTTGCCTGAGACGTGTTTTCTCAATTGACATTAAAGTACTATTTCAGCACTGAGACTACTTTAGTAAAACTAAGTATATATAGCTATTTTTTTCCTTGCTGCTAATGAGGAAGATGCTTTTAGTTACTTTTTCAGTAATGTGTTCATCAGATAAATACTGAACAACAAAGCAGAAATATGAATACTGCAAAATTACAAGAACTACTATTTCATTCTTAGTTCAGTTTTATTATTTATGCAGAGTATAGGGTAAAATTATAATGACATGATTGCATATTTCTTGTAAAATTTCTCAGATAAAATGAAAGAAGCATAACGGATGAACATCTATTCCATGTTTCATCATTATTGTGTAATATATGGTAAAGTTCTTATTTTAAATATTGCTGTTAAAACATTATGGAAATTAATAACTTTATTAATTTCGTTTAAGTCTTTTTGTGATTTAATACAAGACACCATTTCAAAATTATGGAGGACAAGAGAGCATTATTATTTTTATTTTAGAGATCATGGATGGGATAAAAATTAGATTAGTAGAATTTAGTCTTTTGAGACCTTATTTTTTTCAGCACTGAGCATTATGGAGGACTTTAAATATTCATATTTAACCCTGAGGCTTAAGTGTCAATCTTAACTTCACCTCTGATTTACACTGGAAGTAAAACTTACAATTGAGTGCATTTAAAGTAAGATGATGAAATAATTTGAGAGATAATACTCTTGAGATTCCAAGGCTGATATTTTTATCATCTGTCAAGTTATAAATATTTTGTTTATATACTGACAAAGACAGTATCTGTTATTTGCCAAAAAAAAAAAAAAAAAAAAAAAAAAAAAAAAACAAAAGTGAGGCGTTAACTACAGTCTGTCTTCAGTTCTATGCTAAGCTTTAGACCACATTTTGAAGGGAGGAGGGATTAAAAACTAGTTGATAAAGAAAAAAAAATAGTTAAAATAAACCCAAAAGTTTATTGTGCATAGTAATCTGATTATTTCTTTGCTAATATATTTTCCAGACTGAACTGGTTTGATCAACATTAGTTGAACCATTTGGGAAAAAATGACAGGAAAAAGTATTAACTAGACCAGTGAAGATTAAAATCCCTAAAATTTAAGGTCTGCAGTAACTGAACTGTACAGTTTACTCAATTGTAAAACAGAATTGTAATGCTATAAAATGAAAGGCAAGTAATACTGTTAATTGTCTCTATAAAATGAGATCTCCCTGCCTGAAGTCACCTAAGAATACTTCAAGTCAGGTATACTAAGATATGTTTAGGCATTTGTAGGCATACATCCATGTAGTAGTTGTTAATTGGATGGTTACGAACGGATACCATTAGTGCAGCTATAATCGGGTCAATATGCTCAGGTGTTTCAGTGGATAATTCAGAGTACAAAAAAACCCTATAGATATACTGCAGTTGGTCCAGCAAAGGGCTGCAGAGGTGATTCAGGGACTGGTGCATCTAAGGGATAGAAGAAACTGTGTCCCGCCTGGAGTGAAGTCTGAGGGGTACTTGTCAATGTGCATGAGTACCTGATGGGGGGCAGCTCTGTACACATATTATATAGACAGAAAGAAGATGGAGCCAGATTCTTCTCAGGGTGCCCAAGGACAGGAGGTGGTGGGCACAAACTGAAACACGAGAAATTCTACGTAAATATAGGAAAAAACTTCTCTTACAGTAAGGGGGAAGTCAGGCATTGGAATGGGCTGCCCAGAGAGATGGTGGAGTCTCCACTTGTGGTGATATAAAAAAATCTGGCTCTGTACAGTCTAAGCAACTTGCTCTGACTGCCCCTGCTTGAGCAAGGGGGGTTGGAGTAGTGAATCTCTCAAGGTCTCTTCCCATTAGTGGCTGTCATATCCTGGGATGTAGAGAAATATCTATTCAATTGCATAAGGTTCTGCATTATATTTTATATAATTTTTGTTCAGGTCACACATGTGCTAGAAAATTGGTTTGAACTAGATGAGAAAAAAAATTTATAAACTATAATTTGGGAGGAAGAAATCTGCCAGAGGTATGAGAGATATGACAGAACACTCTGAATCAAGGACTGTAATCTTCGGGTAATGGATAGTGTTATTTAAGCTAAAAGGCAGTAACCAAGCTGAAAGCTGATATGAATGTAGAAGTTCTTCAAATATGTGCAGTGAGATTCAAGAATAGTTTTCCTCTTAGATTGTGAGATTTTAGCCGGTAAGAACTATCTAATTTGATCAAAATGAAGTAAAATTTCACAGAAAAGCTGAAGATCTTTCTAACTTACAGCTCAAACTCCACTGTTTTGAACTTTGCTTGAGAATAGAGAAGTATTTGAAATAGTCAGCAAAAGGAACATGGATGTACTTTTTTCAGTGTTGTCCTTGGGAACATCACACATTATCCATGGAAAAAATGATCCTGTGTACAGCACAGCTAATCACTGCAATAAATTTTATGCCAAACTGTTGCAAGAAGCTGAAAATATGAAAAGAGCTGTTGCACAACCTTAATTACTGGCAGTGTCACTAGACTTTCTATAATTCAGTTCTATAATGCTGCTTAAATCAAATAATATTTTGTTAGAGCCAGATTCATAACTGTATGAAGTGGTAAGAATTGCAGTATGCAGCAGGATAGAACTATTTCATGTGTATCACTACTGGTCAGGATACTTGAGGAAAATAATTAGGTTTATTAGAAGGACTTTTGGTTAGCTAAACACTTTTACTTGACAAGATTTGCATAAACAGATATGAACTTAGAAAGATTCTCTGCATGTGATAATATTTGCCTGTTAACATTCCAAGACAATGTGCTGAATCTAGGGTCAGTTCTGGTGCACTCAACTCCTGTTGAGTTGAAAAGAAAAAGGCACTTTTACACTTCTTCCCCTTTCTTATTTTATACTGAGACTGTGCAGCCTCTGGACAGACCTTGGCTATTTGCACATTATGAACAGCACAGCCTAATTAGAGCACACAGCAGTAGTTGGGAGCCTATGGGTTAAGACACACTGAATAGATGAATGTTGTGTTGTGGCTTCTTCTTTCTACATATGTGATGGACCCCCTGGTACTGAAAAAGCTCAAAGATAATCATGCATCTTCCCTTCCTTTTAGCTCAGCCATGTTGCTAACAAGGAGAAGGGTAAGAACCATGAGAGAAGGCAAAGCAAATGTATATGCTCCCTCTAATACTCTCCCTGCCTTCAGTTAATTTAGGGATTTAAGGAGTCAGGTTGGGCTTTTGAGTATTTAGTGAACTTTAGTGGATTGATCATCTCAGCTTTCTCTGTATCCCTTAGAATCCAAGTAAATTTAGAACATCTGGAAAATAATTTAGCAGTGAGCTCTCTGTTATATGAAAAATTATCACTGATTCTTTTGAACCTGGCTCTTAGTGGCTTCATGCCCTGTGGTTCTTGTACTGGTAAAGAGTCAAAATTCACCCATTTTCTCCATGTCATTCATGATGTGGCTGATCTCCATGATACTCCCTCTAATGTGCCTCTTTAAATTTAAGAGTCCAAACCCAGTTTATTTTATTTTCCAGCCCTAGTGCAAAGGAGACATTATGCAAATTCTCCAGACCTTTTGTCATCCTTGGTTGTCTTACACCTTTTGTGTCCTTGTGTATACTGCTTAGTAGGAAGGGACAAAACCTGAAACTGGTATTCCAGGTATAGAAAAAACATAGATTTATAGCAGAATTCTTTGTTGACCATTTGCCAGTCATAATGAATGAAGCTAGATTTGACAGTGTACCATTCATTATTACAACTTATTACTTCATTCTGGAGATTTTTAGCCGTCTTGGGTTGGAGATAATCTGGCTGGAATTTTTTTTTTGTATTCACTGTTTCATATCTTTCTAGAGCCGGTTCTATGCTCAGGAGCATTTCAGACAGATCTTTTCTTGTGTTGCTCACAAAGCAAGTTCATTCTTCCTTTAAAAGCTGTCTAGTTATTCCATGTACTTCTGCAAAGGACTGCTCTACTTGCTATTCTTTGTGCCCTGACAGATATCCCTTGGCAGGTGTCTGCTACAGTTGTCTCAAGAACAATGTAGTGCTAGATTTGCTTTAGTTGTTTCTCAATCACTTTTTTGGCCTGCCTTACAGTGTGCTTGCACCTAATCTCCCATGGCTCATCAGACTTTCTGTTTTCTTCCTTTAGACACGACTTCAGCCTTTGGAAGTTTGTTTTCTTGTGTATAATCTACTCCTTTTCCTTCCTAGCTTCCCTCTGCCCTTTTTCACAGGCCTTTCCTTAAGTGGCTAGGTTCCTGTGATGGTGTCCTCAAGAAGCCACTTCTAAGGATTTAGGTATCTCAGCTCTCCCTGTGGGTTTTTAATGGGACTCTTTATTTTTATGTCCTCTTGGATCTGAGGGTGTTGTGGTGGGTATTTATAATTTCATACCTCTGCAGAGATGCTGTCTGTAGGCATGTAATTGTTGCTGTTCTACATAGGCTATTTAAGTGGGCAAGGTTTTTGAACCAGGACATGCGCTGCATTTTTAGTGAGACTATCTAACTGTTTGCTCCATGAAACAACAATTAAAGGTGTTTGATAATTGTACTATAGTCCGATGCATTTTCTGTACCTACAAAGAGATACCCAAAATCTGACATTATTGTCATATTTTCTGCATGTGTTGCCTCACATCCCTGAGCACATCAGACTATGTCATCACTCCAATACCAGACTCCTAGATTCCCATTCATCCTTTTTGTGTAGGCTTGATATTTCTAGCCCTAGAGTCTGTACTACTTTTTGAGGTACTTAGCTCATCTATTTGTTTTCATTAGCCTCTCTGTAACCTACAAAGGTTCTGGTAAAGCTGGTTGCTTTACTTTCTCCAGTTTATTTTGTATGCTGGCATCAGGGGTTGTTCACTAGTTTCCAATATGCCCAGGGTGTCCGTGCCTTAATTTAGGGCTAGATATAGCGGTGCTATCATCATATTTTATTGATGATTGATGGAGAGATGGGAAGACTGATTCAGTGATCAGAATTCGATTTTACTCAGGTTCCCCAAAAGACGATATGCCATTTCAGGGAGGTTAATAATTTTCCACTACAATAATTAGGTTAACAGATCGTACATACAACTCATACATTTACAACATGTTAAGTTTGCAGGGGATTGATCAAATCTCTCTTCCTGTAAATTTAATCCCATCTTCTGTAATCTTCAAGACTCTGTTCCTGCCATGGCATCTTGGTTGTCAAACTAGCCACGTTCATTAAGTCTGTCTTACTCTCTGTCTTGTGTATTCCCACAGTATTTCATATGCTTCCATGTAATGGGTTGACACAGTCCGATTTTTAGTTAGGGAGGAATGTGGAATGTTGCCCTGTCAGGACCTTGGAATTATTTTAGGAAGGACAGGGACCTATCAGAGGCTAGTTTGGGATATTGGCATCTGCTTGGACCACTGAGAATGCTGAATGCGACTGTGGGCAGTACCCATATAAATTCTGATTTTGTTCAAGTCATCCCCTTTTCCTCCTGGCCAGCTGAAGAGGTGGCATCGAGTTGGGCCTGCTGCTCCCCACCCCTGCCCCAGCCTTTTGGGGGGGAGCTGGCCCGAGGCCTGGCCGGGCTCCATATGCTCCCGGCGGGGGAGAAGAGGTTGCAGCTTAACATCAACTACTTTTTAAAACCTCCCTGGAGCCCTGGAGCAGGGAGGGATCTCCACCAGGCTCTGGATAACATCCATGGGCCCGGCTGGGCTGAGGCTGCCTCGATTGTCACTGAGGTGTGGGCAGAGCTCTCCCCACTTCTCCTCCTCTGGTGATTTCCAGACAGAGAAAGAAAAGAGTGGAGGGAGGAAACTTGGGCCGATCTGAGATGCAGCGGTGGAGAGACAGCTGTCCTGCAGAAATCACATGGCCACTGCAGGCCTGGGCAGACTTAACACTTTCCTGGCAGCATGAAGCATCCAAGGCCTAACCTTCTTAGAGAGAGAAGAAAGAGACGGAGTGGACGTAGAAGCATGAAGTCAGTGGAGCAAGAGTGATAGAACTAATGAAGATTATTAGAAAGAGGAATTGAGGATGTGGACATTTTTAACCAGACTTCTCTGGTGTAAACTATGGAGAAATGGACTATTTCTTGTAATATCTTAATGCTGCTTGGGGGAATGCTGGTTCTAGTTAAAAGCTGGAGATTGATACAATTGAGATTTAAGTGAGAATCTCAAAGCCCTTGCTCCTGGGGTAAAAGGAGGTCTCAGCCTTTGAGACGAAGATGATTTTAGAGAGGACGTGATTTGAAGCCCTTGGTTCCTGAGGTAAAAGGAGGTCTCTCTTTTAAGATAGAGATGATTTTAGAGATAGAAGAAGAGAATCCTTGTTTTGTACTAGAAGAAGCATTCTTAAACAGTACCCCAGATACAGTGGGAGGCCCATGAGTAGCCAGGGGAAAGGCTGCTAATGGGCGGAACTGCACAATCTGCAAAAACGCCGGGTGGTTGCGAACTTGGGAGCCACACGACTGTTTTTGCCTTTTGGCGAATGTCTCCATAGGACTCTAGAGAGACGCCTCTCCCAAAGTGGTGAAAGATTATTTTTTAAATTGAGAAACGGACTGAAAATCACAAGTTGTGTCTCTCTATGTTGTTTGTAAGAAAGTTAACGGTTTATAAGGGGAGGGAATAGTGTTTTGAAGTTTTATTTTGTTTTATTTTTGTTTGGCTTTTTTTTTTTTTTTTTTTAACTTTTCCATTCTTTTAGTGTGCGTTAATAAAACTATTTTTAACCTTGAGCCTGCTTTGCTTCTCTTGATCCTCTCCCACAAAAAGAGAGTAAACACTAAATTTGGCAAACAGAATTTGCCAAACGTGAAACCCCTACATTAAATTAGTGTTTCTGCCCGGTTTTAAGTAAAACCAATACAAAGTGGAAGCACATGTACAAAATTTTGTTCTCTTGGCACTCTGTTTAAAGTTCCAGCTAGTTTTCTTTCTGCCCGTTTGATAATTCTTGTTCTCTGGTACTGATTGCAGTGACTTTTCTCTTTATCATCTCTAACAGAGATGTTACCTCATATGGTGTGGTATCTTTTCCCACATTGGTATTTTTTTTGTTTGTTTTGTTTTTGTTTAAAACATTTTTCATTATTTTCTTTCTTAGTTTTAAGCAGCAGTTGATTGGTTACTGCTCTGTTCAGCTGAAGGTTCCTGTATTTTGATGAAGCAAACTCAATTTCTAATGATTCTGAACCTTGATTCTTTCTTTCTGCCATATTCTGAGGTAGGTAAAAATCTTGGTATTCCACTTCTCATTCTGATTCTGAGCAGAATACTGTGAGCATTCAGAAAATCCTACCACTGAAATCCTGGTCCTCTGCTGGTTTCATAGGAAACTATATTTTTGTCTGCCTCAATTCAGCTATTTCTTAGCATCATGCATTATCTGCATAAAAATATACAAGCCTGTTTCCTAAACACCTTTTATCTCAGAAATACTGCTCTGAATTTCCATGGTTTCCTGATGGAGGAGCGATGGAAAAATAAATAAACACTCCAAAAAAACCCAACAACAACAAAAAACCCCAACCTTTTTTCTTTTCCCAAGGTTCTCTAATATGCACAGATAGCAAATGCCCAGTCACTTTGAAGTGTCTTGCAGGAGAGTGACAGCATTCTTTTCAGCATGAGTGTTCTCCTTCTGAAGTAATCTTTTCTTTTCCTACCTGTATACTGCCAGAAACCTTTTGGTAGTAAAATCATCTTATTGCTGCATGAATATCTGAGATTTTGCCACAGTTCACAGAAGATTATGCTAATTTAGTAAAGAAGAAGCTGGCAAAGGGCCTCAAGAATAAAATGAAAACTTGCTACTTAGGCAAACAAGGTCAGAAGAACACATACAGAGAGAAAATGGAATTATATCACCAAAGCTAACTTGATTCCTATTTAACTTTTCTTAGTGATTTAATTAATCTTGATCCATTTAAAAGCTAGAAGTAAAAACACAACTGTCTCTTTCTTTTAACCTTTACTAACCAAATAGTGACAATAACCAGGTTTCTTCCCAGGATTACCAATATCTTAATGCTTCAATACCTCCTAATACATAGCAGCTGTCTTCTTTTTTCATGACTCTTAAGTGAAAATAACTTGCCCAAGCTTCTTTCTGAATTCTAGGTAATTACACAACTTACTTCAGCACTTACAGATGAAAAAACGGATATATTTTTAACTTCATTTCCACCACTCTTAGTCATGCAAATAATGTGCATTTCTGAGGTAAGAGTAGTATGTGGGATTAATGAGAAGGAATCCATGTGGGTTCATCTCGTAAGAACCTGTGGGATATTGGGAAGTTTGCTGTGTGCTGCTGAGTGCCCTGAAGAGTCATCTGTGGGAAGAGTATCTCTGGTCTGACATTTTTCTCAATCCATTTTTCCTTGTTTTCATCCATGTGATGCAGTAACTTCCTATTTTCCAGGGACAAGGTATAACTCTTGTACTGACACTTATCTCTTGCTCCCTTCCTCTCTTTTTCTTGTGGGTGAGGAGCATACTGCTTGGGAAAAACTAAATAGAATTATCAGACACAAGGAGAGAAAGTGTGTGTGGGAGAAGTAAAATATGACTAGAACAGCACAAATGTCCAGAATCATAGTAGTGAATATAACGTAGAAGCTTATTTAATAACTGCAAAAGGAGAAGTAGGTGTGGACTATGTAAGCTTTTTTTTTCTGTGTTGTAAAGTGTTTGTCCTCCTGTCCCATGGCATAGTCGTGGCTGAGCAGACCCCAGTCTGGATCTGTCTCTGTCCTGTTACGCTGTATAAAGGGAATTCTTGCCTCAGGTTGCCATTTTGCTTTTCTGTGCTCTAGGGCTCAAATAGCCACGTATTGTTATGCCCCTGGTTTCATTTCTTAACACTTGCCCTTGTTTAATTTTAATCATAGTGTTCAGCACTGTTTGCCAACACGAAGCCGTTATGTCTTCTGTCCTCTTGAATGTGAGAATGTCATTATGACCGTGGGTCACTTTGGGCTGCCTGTCACCTGTGGCTGTGGAAATGAGTTACTGTAGTCCGGGCTGGGTTTAGCTAGGCCCTCAGAATCTATGTCTGTTTTGAGTGATACGCTTGCTTTTGTGGCGTTGTTTCTGCCCTTTATGCTTGCCTACAAGTTCTGTGAAACTTTAGGTTCTGTTAATAACCGCTTGAAACTAGTTTTTAGCTTTTAGAGGTTTCCAGAAGAATTAATTTACACTTAATTTAAAGAGGATTCCTTTTAGGAAGTGGCTCAGGATCTCATGTGAACATGTCACGTTCCTACAGTATGAGAAACTAGAGGAAGGAATCTTCCTGTGCTGTAAAGATAACTGTGTTCACATGGGTATATCTGCAAGGCTGAATTCTGTGGATGATAGAGACATTATGGCATGATCCCCTCCCATCTGAGATTTCTCTGATTTTGATGAACTAGTTAAAAATACATCACATAGGCTTGCTAATTCTTGCCTGTGTACTTGGATTTTTAAAAAAATCTGGTTTTCCCTATGTGTTTTCATCAATGGATGTGGAACAGTACTAAAAAGCTTTTCTCACATCGATGATATGCAATCTGCTAATAACTTGCTGCCCTCTGATCTATGAGATCAAAGTGATTTTGTTTCATCTCTGAAACAAAAGTTAGGTAGTATATGAGGCTTAGCAGTTTGGTTAGAATGAACTCCAGGAACAAAATAAAGACATACCGGGTCAGATTACATATTTATGTAGCAGTCTGTCTTGTCTCCAGCGGTGGTAAAAGGGGTTGCATATTTAAATATATAAGAATGTAATCAATTTCTTATAATATTTCCAAAGAATGCACCCCCTCTATTCAGAAGTTTGCTGCTTAAAGGCTTCCTGAGTTAGCATCAGTATCTTTCTTTTCCAATGTATTATCAGCAGTGTGACCAAGAGGTGGCCTGAAAGACGAGTAAGGAATGGAAAGCTCCAATGCCAAGTTTAGTGACTGGTAATCAAGGAAGATGGCAGAACTCTCCAACTTTGAAATGAAGGAAAATATTCAGTGCATGATGCCGGCCAAACTGCAGTGCAAGGGAAACACAGTGCACTGTCAGACTGGGCCACTCTCTGTGTAGGCTTCAGAGGACTGTTCTTTAAATAATCTGAAATGCTAGAGCTTTTTAAATAAGAGTAGGGGTGTTGTTGTGCAAAGGGTGCTGTATGGAGACATCTGCGAGTGGAGTTCGTATTTTGTACTTTTTCTTCTGTGTTAATGACTCCACTCGTGAACTGTGAGAATGAAGGTGACATCTCATTTCAGAGGAGGAAAGTTCCGGGGTCTCCCATGGCAATTTTCACCTGAGGGGCTTTGATTGTAGGAGGCCATCTAGGCTGGCGCACTTGTGCACAGTTATCTTAGGAGCTATGGATGTCTGCCCTACATTCCTCCAGCCCAGAAAGTCATCATTTCTCCTAACAGCTGCCAGCACTACCATGCTCCAGAATTCTGAGGTTTATTTCCATTAAAGGGGCAATTTCGAAATTGTGTTCACTGATAAAAGACAGTCTACAGGTGAAATCATACATGAGGGTGATTAAACATTGTCATTACGCAGAAGCTTGTTCCAAAAACCCACTGAGAGTGTTAAATGAGAAAAAAGCGTAAGCATCAGCCATTTTCAGAACAATGGTCATCTAGTCCAGAAGATGTGAAGCTTACAAATTTAATTGCTCACCCAACAGTTCTAAATCTGTAAAACTTCCTGCTCTTTATCCCTTTTTCGTTCCAGATTCTTGGCACATATCCAGGCAGATACATTGGCTGGCTACCCACCTCTAGGAAGTCTATGTTTCTATGCTTTCTCTGTATTTGCCGTCTCTTCTGTAAGCCCTGGAAAAGTATACGTAGTATAAGGTATTCGCGAAA
Organism: Hirundo rustica; assembly: GCF_015227805.2. Classification (NCBI taxonomy): domain Eukaryota; kingdom Metazoa; phylum Chordata; class Aves; order Passeriformes; family Hirundinidae; genus Hirundo; species Hirundo rustica. Next base: position 57,332,276 of record NC_053452.1, on the reverse strand, counting down.
GTTTTTTTACTTCAAATTTGCTGTCACTTCAGACCAATATTCTAAAGAGGTCAAAATTTCTTTATTCTCTGTGTAGGAGGTTCCTTTTGCAAACCAGACTTGTGGTTAATAAGTGATTATCTGTCACTTAGCCCCTCCCTGCCCTGCCCAAAACAATATGGTAATATGTTGTTTGAATATACAGCTGGTAGAGTCACAGCACTTAGAGTTTGATAGCTAAGTCCTGGAATGAATTTTCAAATTTTATAACATTTTTTGTGTTTATATTAATTTTAAAATACATATTTATGACATTCAAATTTCCTGCAATACACTGTGGTAAGAATATTCTAAAAGTAAATACTCTAAGACAGCTTTTCCAGTGGTGAAAACAAAGGTAAACGCATGTAATTCACATCTACCTATTCCTAATTTGGACAGTTGCCCATGTTCCTATACAACATAGCTCAGCATATTGCCTTTTAAAAAATTTATAACCTTACTGCTCCAGGACATACTGCTTTCTGCTTCATTGCTTTCCTACAGTGGATCCCCCAGAGAACATTTTACTATGTTGTATTTTATACAAATTTGGATATACTAGGAAATCTAACTGTAAGAGTTGTTGCCTTCAGTCAGTTAAAACTTTTAAATTAGTGATATTCCCTACTTAATTCCTCCTCACCCTAGGAAATTTACCTTATTCTGATGTGGCTTAAATAACGTGGGATTTTATCATACAACAACTGTTACATGGTTATTATGAGTGGATAATTAAATGTGTCTGAGGGCCTTTTTAAATATTTTTTTGTGGTTTCTTTTTTTTTTTGTCCCCTGCAGAATTTGTGTTTCAAATGGTAGTGATTATATTCAGTCAATGCCAGTTTTTATCTGCTGTTACACAAATGCCTCCATTTTGCAATTTTTATAGAGTGTTCCTTTTGTAATTCTAATGGATTTTTTTAATAACCAACATTGCTAGCTCTGAACTTGTTTCCTAATTTTCATTTTTAAGGTCTTAAAATGTTCTAATTTAAGTTTGAAGCCAAACTACTAATGTTTCAATGGGATTAGAATGAATCGTCTTAAAGCAATGTGTTGTTTCACATATGCTTTCCATTGTCAACACTGAATTTTGTTGCTGGTCATAATGGTCTGTCATAAATGCTGGTTGTATGGGCATTGTAGCAGTGATGCACTACTTTGTCTGCTGAAAGTGTTAATTCTGGGCAGATCTGTGCATATTTCAGTTAATTCTCTCCTAGTCATTGAGGTATTATTGTGACAAGAATACTTTAGTATTTTCTTTGTATTAAAAACCAACAAACTCTTCAGAGATTTATTGAGTTAAGCTAGGAAAGTAGGAGGATGAATCTGGCTATCTACAGTCACACTTAAGCACGTAGAGGCAAACTTATTTGTAGAGAACCTTTTTCAGTCCTATGACAAATACTGTTTTTATCCCCTTCCCCAGCGCAGTTTAGTTTGCCTGCAAGAAAATTTTCATTCATCTAGATGTTTTGGAGCATTATTACTCCATATAAATATGTTCTGGACTTTACAATGATATGTCTGTTTCAAAATAATAAACCCTTAGGTTGTTCTTACCTTTTCTTTATGGACCACATCCATGAACTAATCAAAATGAGTCCTCACTAGAGTAAGTGCATCCATACCATGGTGATGGGACTCGTCACCCATGCGGCACCGAGGCACAATTCTTAATGGATTTCATGCCCTGGATAGTGAAAGGGTTGTACCTTTGTATCTGGGTGATAAGACATGCATTTCTGTGCCTGGCTGCAAGTGAAGAAGATGCTAGTTCTTTGGGGGGAACTAGAAATAGGGGAACAGAAATACCCTGGAAGGGGAAAACTAAACTGAGAATGTATGCATACTGTCTATCTGAAGGGAACGCTACAGCAAATGGGGCTGAGAGCTGTGCTTGTTTCTTGGGAAACTTAGCCAAATTTACAGTCTTTGCTCTAAGCTGGTTGGATCGCTCCAGCAGTGATCCCAGGATTGACATCAGAAGTTTAGCAATACAGCGAGTCAGGAAAGCAGGACTCGAACGTGAATCATAGAATTAGCCAAGCAAGTGTTATATTTGCACATTTATTATAATCTTATTCTGTGTCTCAGAAAAAAATGGTTCTGGAAAGAGTATTGAGGGAGCCAAGCAACCGTGATCTGCCTGTACAATATTGTGACAGGAAGACCTAATGCAATCCTCAGATGTACTGATTCATTTGTCTATAATTATAGAATGTTGAAAAGTTGAAAAACAGAAACAAAAATTACCTGCTATTTGGAAGTCTAAGAGAGTGCAGGATCTCTGTTTAATCAAAGTTTCAAATGGTGATAACAACTTTAAGGAATTTATGAACTCTGTTCATAGTTGTTGCAGTAGCAGTAAAACTTTGTTTTCCTGCATCTTCTCTTGTATTAATCAGATACCCATCTTTACAGGACATGATTTACTCTTATGGCTATGAATATTCCAACCAATCTCCCAACAGGGTAAGGGAGGAAGAGAGAACAGATGGGATTTAAATAGTACAGCCAGATTTTAATTACCACCTGAGTAACCACAATGCCACTAAATTATAATAAACTAGCAATAGATTTGATCTTGCAATAGGTATATTCTGGTGATGAAACAGTGCGATGAAGTTAACCAATGTGTAGGTTAAGATTTTTAAACATTTGATTTAGTTCTCAAAACAGTATTCCTGCTGAAATCACTAGAAGCACTGGGGAAGGCAAGCGTTCAACATTTTGGATGTTGAATTGCCTAATGGAACTAGCATAGTAGAAAATGTTATCTGAAATGATTTCAGAGCCATTGAACTTCATGATGGCTCCCAATGTAGCTGAAAGCTGTGGCAACAGACTGATGTCAGTGATTTGTATGATTTTAGACTTTTGTTTTGATATATTGAGAAAAGCCAATTATGGCTAAAAGTTTAAAATTGTACCTGGAATATAGGCAAAATATATATTTTAACAATTTTCAAACAATAAACTGTTATTTTGAAGTAAGAAATTGATTCTTTTTTTTCCACTTGTGCCTTCAGAATAATGAATATTGAATACAATAGTTTTCCTGGGACTCTTCTAGTGTACTGGAAAGATTCCTGTATGGAAAATTACTGCTTTTGCTAAGTACCTAGAAGAAGAATATAACACAATTGGAAAAATATGTCTAAGGGTAAAACATTTTTAAATTTATTTATTAAAACACTTAGAATGGCTCTCAGAATATTTTGCCTAACCCTACTCCCTTTCCATGCAGTGTGGTATGGTTTGGCTAAAGATGCTCCATTGAAATTCTGAGACAGATGCCTGGATTATATCAGACTAGTACCTTCTCTGATCTCTTCATCTCTGTTTAACAGAAAGCTTTTCCCTTGATATTGACCACCTCTGAGCAGCAAACACATACTTACACAGTTGGCTGACAGGATTATCAGTGGAATTATTTCTAGTTTTCAAAGGTGGCCTTATTTTGGTTTCAGATTTCTTAAAATTTTGGACCTTGCAATATTATATTCTATGTAGTGGTAGCCTTTGAGTCATACACTTTGTTGATGGATGATATTCAATGAGAAAACACACTTAGATCAAGAAAGTTGAAAACATCTGTTTTCTAGGTTTCATCCTGCTCTGTTCCTAAAGTGGTTTGACAAACCCTGCCACATCCCTGTGTTGTATAAAGAAAAATATTAATAACATTTAATGTTTATAACTGTTCTGAGAGCACTGCCCGGTGCTAGCGTATAAAGCGTACTGTGAGACTGAGTGGGTGAGGTGCTATGAACTTCCAGGATGTATATGAAATTGGGACATAGGGAAGTGAAATATTTTGGATGTGTCAGACAAAGAAGGGTCATGGATAAATTTTTTTTTACTAATTGCTTCAGCCTTCTTTAGTGAGGATAAGTAAACAAACTAGGAGCAATCTAGCTATTGCTTTTCATGGCATTACAGCACCAGAGTGCTTCTGCAATCACAGGTCCGTATATAAACCTAAGTTAGGCTGAGTGAGGTGCAGATTCACTTGAAAATTCATTTGTTTTCATCACTCACCAAACTATTAAAATTATCTTGGTAGTTTAGGCATAAAAATAACTGTTAGTTTAAAATTTGGCAGGAAGCTAATCATTAATGAGGATAAATGTTCTGTGGAGAAGTAGTTTCTGTTTTTTGGTTGGAAAACCATCTCTCATGGAAAAGTAGTATCGTAATTCCACTACTCAGAAAATAAGACAGCACTTTGTAATTTCATGTTTTGTATGTGTTATTGTCATTGTCCTCTAGGACCATAATGAGAATTTGGGAATTCTGTTTCTTTGACCTTATACTGAGCTATATGTTCGAGGAAGGATGAGTTTGGAGAGGGTTATCAGGAGTATAAATAAATATTTTTTTGTATTTAAAAAAATTAACAGATTTTATCTAGTGATCTATTGAGCAATATTTTCAGACTCTCTCTCTTTCACAGGCAGAAGCTTTGCCTTAATGCTGGCAAGGGATGTCTGTGTATCTTGCCCCAGTAGGTTTCTGAGCCTGCTGTTCTCTCTTGGTGCTATGGACCATCCTAGCATACATACTTTGCATGAAGCTGTTTGGGTGTTAATGAACTGCCAGAGAAATCAGTCTTCATATATTGTTTAGCTTGGTGAAACCAGGGCAGTTGTGCATTTCAGTCTTCATCTAGAACTTATTTTGTGAGTTTTATATGAAAACTTTGAATAAATCACAAATAGTTCTGGGAGCGGGAGCAGCACCAAAATGCAAGTTTTCATTTTCCCTGGTAAAATTTCCAACCACCAGGCTGCAGTCTTGCTTCTGTTCATACTTTTCATCACCTAAAAATAAAATAAAATATAAAATAAGTAACTAACTTGTGTTAAGCTTTGTCTTAGTGTTTTGCTGTGTTAGACATGTTCAGAGAACTCCTTCCAGATTGTCCAGAGAGAATTTTACTGCTATTTTACCTCTTCTATGTATTCCAGCTTGCCTGAGTCAGGAGACCCAACTCGGAACTCAGCTGCTAAGGGAGAATGACTTCAGTGCTCTACCGAAGGAGAAAAAGCAATAATTTTTCAGATAAAGCAGGGAAATGTTCAGCAACTTCAGGTTCCTTTGAGGGTCTTCAGAGTTGGTTCGATGTGTAATTTTGGATCCTGGTTTTGAATTTAATGAAGAGAATGGATAGGGACCGAGTGTTAAGATGTTATTCTGAAAGGAGAATGACACCTAGACCATGCAGTGAAACTTCAAGAAACCACATTCAGAACAAGCAAAGGGAAGTAATTTCCTTCACAGCAGGCATTTGTGAGATTCTCTGATGAAGGCTCTTATAGATAGAAACAGTCTGTACAGGTTGAAGGGAAAATGAAAACAACTTGGAAGGTAGTTCCATTGAGGATTGTTAAATAGATAACCAGATTAGGCTCAGCATATCCTGTGAGCAGAAAATAGAAGCTAGGAAAATATATAGGAGAAATATCACATATACTATTCTTTCTATTCCCTGAACATCCATTTGTAACTGCTGTTGCTAAAGAAAGTATTACTGGGCTGCGGGGATTCTGCATCTGAGCCAATACAGCTTCACTTCTCCTCCAGTAAACTTCCAGTCTGTTCTATTTCTATCCGGTTATCCTCTAAGACCAATTTAAACAGCTTTATTGAGTAAAGATTTTGAATATAGGTATCTGTTTTCAACCAACAAATTACTTACTTTTCCACAAGGTGCTAGCTTTCTCTATCTCATTCCATTGTTTCTCTATTCTCATGCCTTCGTATAGTGCATTTGAGTCATGCAAGGTCAGTAGATCTGAACCCCCTTGGTGTCCCCAAAACTGTGCTTTTGTTAATTTTGGAAAACTGGTAGAGTGATTAAATTTTCTTGTAGTATGTTTCGGATATACCTTTCAGTCAGTTGTAGATGATTAGTAAGTCTCCAAACAAAATATGACTTGGTGAATAATTGAATGGAAAACATTGACAGTAGCCTTGCAAAGGAAGATTAATGCTTTTATTCTGCCTTTGATTTATTAATATAAAATACCACAGGAAAGGATTACATGCCAAATCTCAATTTTAATATTATCAGAATTTGCTATTTTTAAAATTAAAATGTGTTGATAATGCAAGAAGAAAACAGCTTCTGTTTGGAAAGCTAATAACAGATATATCTATTCCAGAAACCAAAACATTTTTAAAAATACTTGTGTTACTATAGGTATATTTAAAAAAAAAAGTGGATAGGTGTTATGATCACTTGATCTTTACCAAATCTATCTTTAATTTATATGAGGCAGAAGTTAAATACAAGTGATGGATTTGAAATTTATCTGGAATTCTGTAAAGGAAGTGGTAAAAAAACGAAGTAGAAGGAGGACCTTAACGCCAGATGAAAACACAATCAACAGCACCTGTGTAGTTTCTGAACACAGTGGGCCACACCTCACCTAGAAGTAGAAAAATGAAAGATAGGTAGTAAAAGATGAGGGAACCCCTTTGAACTTGCTCTGTGTGTGTGTGTATCCATGCTGATCAATGCAAGCATGATGGCCCCTGAGATGTAGCTGCCACTTGCCCACACACGGCTGCCCCAAAGGTCACACAGGTGGTCACCCTGCGGTCATATGTGCCAACCTCGTGTAGTGTCTTGGGTGTCCTAGAGAGACCTAAACAATGTGAAATGGCTGTATTTAGGCGACTGAATTGAGTGCAAAAGTACTGTTTTTAGGTATTATGCATGACAGATTGGTAACGATATGAATTGCACAGAAATTTTTTGTGTGTGCCTGAAGGAATTTCTGTAGTCCCAAAAGCAAGGACTGCTAACCTGACCTGCATACGATTTGGAAGTTTTTGCAAGAATACGTGGAAGTAAGTAAAACGAAGTTTTTACAGGTTGGCTTAGCTCATACTCTGAGACATGCTGATGAAGACACTTGTGCGCTCTGGCTCTCCTTACTTTTTTCTTCAGACTTCTTGCCAGTACAAGACACTGATGTAGCAATGCCAGAAGATTCAGAAGTCTCTCTTTGACAACTTAAGATGATTCAGAACTGAAAAAAATATAAATTTTGCTTGCATGTATTTAGATATGGAAAGCTAAAGTCTATTGAACAATATTTTCATATGTTCAAAGTGCTCTAGATGTCTCACACATACAAAAAATGTTACGTTGTTTTGTGACTTGGTTCACATCTAATAATTCTGACCTCTAGTGTTCCTTAAAATGAAGGTTATTCAACTGATTAGTTTTTCTGTTTGCATAATATGTAATTACCTAGGGACAGTCTGTAAATGGAGCAAGATCTGAGTACACAGGAAGAATTAGGAAAGGAATTCATATGGAATTCAAAGGTTCTGGAGAGCAAATGAGATGATGCAGTGACAAGCATTACTGGCCACTTAACTGCAGATTGGCATCTTGCTGTTTATTTGAAAAGATGATGACCTTGGCAGGGTTTTCAAGCCTCCAGCTTCTGGGAGATGATCAGGTCTCAATTTTTATGAACATTCGTGTTGCATTTCTGTCTGGAAGGAAGTTATCTCTTCTTCTGGAAGGTGGTTTCTGTGATGTTACAGGCACTTCTGTTTCTTTGAAATAAGATTATAGTATCTAAATTTTCATACCGGGATTGTTCACAGTGATCTCTTTTGATTGCTTCTTTACAAGTTACATTTTTAAGCAATGTAAGCCTATGAAACTTGAGTATATTCTTCAAGTTTGTGGTGTAGTTTCGGCCAGGAGGTATGTTTTAATGGAGCTGCTTTGGCTTAGGAGAAAGGAAGCTGGTGATATGAAGCTATTAAGTGACTTACCTAAAATATGAAGTAAATGGCTCTACTGCTTGTGTCCCATATCCTGTGTAGGCCAGATATTTTCTCTTGCAAATGCTGTTTCAAGATCAGCATATCTGGGGTGTTTCAGAAGAAAATTACTGTGTTTGGAGGCCTTGCCCCAAATCAGTATTTTTATAGAGTACTAACTGTGCTTCAGAACCTGGCTTATTTATTACAATGTTTGCAGCTGTAAAATTTTTAAACTATGAACTCCATGTTAATGTTTTTTTTAACATATTTTGGTAGAAATAAAGAAAATATTATAGGATGAGGTAGTTCTTGCCTCTACATATTTTCTTGAACCAGCCTTTGATAGCCTGGTTATTGCCAAATACAACTGTGAAGTTGCTGTATTTATTAAAGGAGAAGAGCATGAAGTGAAAGTGAATAAATTTTATTGCTGCTCTATAAAATGAACAAAAGTACATAGAATGTGTTTAAAATGGTTAAGATTATTCCATTTTCCATCATGGATTTCCATCCATGAGAGTGAAAGGTGTCAGATAGAAGTGGTGTGGCATCAGTGGTTACTGACAATGTCTGAGAGATTAAAATAAATGACATTCTAACCCTTCAAAGCAGAAACTGATGAAATAAAAACTGTTCAGCTTTGCTGGAGTTCAAACATTGCTGCTACAGTGTCTTTTATGGTGGTTTGTTTTTTTCTTGAATTCAGAATATAAGTAGCTAGTGGGAGAGTCTTGTCAAAAATCAATTGCTAATTCTGTCAGCAAGGCTGTGTAAGAGCATTTGCTCCTGTATTTTCTCAGAAACAGCATTTCAAAGCAGAAATAGGGCAAAGTAATATGACCTTGCATTGGATTCCCCCCTCCCCACTTTTTAATGAGAAGGGCCATATTATTTTTAGATAGTGTTGTTGGAAGTTTATTGAGGGATAGTCCTATTAATTTTATAGGGATTATTTATTCATTGATTTAAGTGAGGATACAGTCATGCTCATCATGCAAGTTTGCAAGTTACTTTTCAAGTACTGAGAAATTTCACTCAGTTTTATCTAGGGTGATTTTATGCAGTCTGGATACCTCAGCTAACATAAGTAGCCATCTGCATTCAATGTGTATTTATTTTGTCACAGAGCAGGTCTGGATTTTAATAGTAATTTTTTTTTTTTTTTTGCATAAAACTATGTTTTATGTTATTTGATAACAAACAGGGAACAGCAAGTTGAGAATATAGGGAAGAGTGGGTTGAAATGCCTGGGAAAATAAGCTGTGTATGAAGTCATTAAACAGGAATTCCCACTGGTAAAATTGTATGCTGGAAGTTTTTGTAGCATGGATTCCACATAGTGAAGTTGGAGATATCTTTACAAATCATCAGTGTTCAACATGCATTGTGGACTGATAAGCAACCGTTTTTATATGTTGCCCAAAATACTACCTGACAGCCAGTGCAGTCTTTAAACACACATGGAATCTACACTCGACTTGAAACTGCTACAGTATTGTTAAGTATAGTCAAATTACACAGTAAGAATGAATTTAACTACTGTTTCAATTCTAAAACTGATAAAACTGACTTATGGTATAAGCTTAAGACAAATACTTGTCCAATATATGCCCTCAAATACTTTTTTTCAGTACAGTATATTTCACAGCCTTACACAGATATTCAGTGGCGATCAGTCTCTCAAAATCGGCTCGCTAAAATATTTGTGAGACACAAAATAAATTTTATCTCAACTAGAACTGTGAACATTGAAGGATAAAATTTTTAGTGGAAATAGTAACTTTTGCTTCCAAATGTTTTGCTAAGGTATGCTATGTGTCAGGATCTAGATTACATAAGAGAATACATCCTAATGCTTTTTAATATCTGAAAACTGAAAAGTGGAGGGCTTTGTGATTAGTCATGGGTACTAAGCATGCTTTCTGTGTGGTGCAGATTTTGCAGGCTGAAGTTTGTATTACAGCTATGGAACTCTTCTGGTTAATGGTCAGTGACCAGATGATGGTGGAAAGCAAGGACGAGCGTTTTTCTTCTTCAGTAGCAGATGCAGGCTTTCAATGATAGTATGATAGTTATTGTAATTTGATCTACTCATATTCAGTCTTTCTCTGACAAAATGAAATATAGGCATACAGGAATTGCTGCTATACTGGAGCAAAGTGCTGAATTGCTAACCCTAGTATTTTGTCTCCAGCAATCTTTTAAATCCTATGTGAAACTACTTTTAACTGAGGAAAAATTCTTAATATTAGTATTATGGATGAACAGTTTTTGGTGTGTCACAGGTATTGAAATTAACTTCATATTTATTTAACTTAAAAAAAGAATATTATATATTCTAGATAAATATTTCTCTTCTAGTAAAAGAAGTCAGGACTCAGTGTTATTGTGAAATTGAGTCATCATTTTAGTAGTAGTTACTTATATTGTTCTTTGTCAACATTGGCTAATCACAAACGTGCAAAAGTTCTTCGTAAGTAGCTCATCTAGCATACTTTTTTTGCATAGAAATGTGTAAAAAAGTGAACTGAACCTTCTAATAAAAGTTGTGAAAAGCAAAATGCTAATTCATATTAAGCAGGGACCATTTTTTCTTTTGCAAACAATGAATCTTTAGATTAAAAAAAGAAATTTATTAAGGACAGCATAATATAATACAGACAATAAATAAACTGTGTAAAAGGTATATGCAGCTCATGGTATATTTGATTCAGTTTCATCATGACCAATTTGAGTGTGTGGTGGACACATCCCTCTGAGACTTTACATCCTTTCTGCTTCAGCTCATTGAGTGCACTGTTATTAATTAATTAATCTAAAGGCTTCCTGCTGCTGAACAAGGTGATCTCCCTCTTCATTCTGGCCATATGCTCCTGCAGTTTCTCCTACTCTGGCTCAAGAGCTGCACCAGTATGATACTTATCTTCCAAAAACAACAAGCGCTTTCTGCTAATGTCAGTCTCCAGACTAGAAGCATGAAAGATGCAGGAATGTGAAGGCAGGAGGAAGGATATGACTGTTTTTGGCAAACAGTTTGCTGCTAGATCACTTGAGCAGCATGGCAAAATTATTCTTTTTAAAACCCTGAGAAGCATGAATGATTGACTTTACAGGCTGGCTTTCAGGAAGGTGAATTCCCTGAACACCGTAGCAGGCACGTGTTCCCTATGTGCCTTCCAAATGCTCCCTTGACCATTTCAGGTCAGTAGTGCCCAACAGCTCACTATGTATACTCAAGTCATGCTGAAGCTGCTGGAGTGAGGCATGCCCAGGCTTCAGCAGTCTGCATTGCTCTTGAACTTTGTCATCTAAGAAGTAGATTTCAAACCAGTCTTTTGGATCATACCTAAAAGCCAGGAGCTTCAGCTGTAAACATAAATCATATACACCCAAAATGATTCCTTGGCAGCTGGACCAATTGTCCTGGAATAGCTTGCAACTGTGCTAATAGTTTCCACAAAGCAGTGGATGAATGCAAACTAAATAGTAATTTTTTAACGTCTCAAGTTCAGGAATATTTTGGGGTAGCGCTGTTTGGCACATGCCAAACTTATGAAATATTACAACAATTTATAGTACAATTGCAGAGAATCTTCAGGTCTGTCCTATTTTCGCTAGGTTAAAAAAAGCCTTGAGCTTTACTGACCTGTAGCTCATTGAAGGCAATACTTTCCTGAGGAAGATGCTTTCATCATCTTCATTGTAGTCTCTTCATTTCTCAGCCACCTCTGATGAAGGTGGGTGACACTGGCCTCTGCATGCTAACCTCCTTGTAGGGCTCCAACCCTCCTGGTGCCATCCACGATGTCAGCACATTGATTCTGTAATGTGTCACCAGTCCCAATAGCCCTAATGATGGCAGGACTATTTGTACTCAAAGGAGAAGAATCAATAGAGCCTACACTACTGAGTACTTTTTATTTTTCATCAGGAGGCCTTTCTAAGCATACCTAGCCTATTTCAAGGAGTGTGGTAGAAAGAATTGTGCAACATCGCTGCTGGAATTAGTTGCTGGCAATTAGTAACTTGGTGCAGAAGGCAGTGTAACTGTACTAGCAATGTGCTGTCTTGTGGGACGGGTTAATAATCCAGAGCATGGCACCTTGCTATCAGCAGTGTTTCTTCGCATTTCAGCGTTGAGTGAGGTAAAGATGGCTCGGGAGTCTAGTCTATCAGTTATCTCTGCCAGCACAGATGTGCCCCTTTCTCTGTCATGTTGCACAAGTGATGCATTGCTGAGGTTCTGACTCTGGCAAGAGCTCCTTTAGGAATTACTAGTAATAATCCTTTCTTTTAGTTCCACAATAAGAAATAAATACCAATAAATAAATTTATTTGTATTTCTCAAGGGACAAAAAAGTCACTTAAAATTTTAAGCTAATTTACCACAGGTGGAAGAGGTCTTTGAACAGCAATGTTTGCTGCTTTTAAAGGTTTTGCAACTGCAACCTCAATTCCCTGGAAAAATGGTTACTAGTTAATATTAACTCTGGTATTCCTATAATTTGACATCAAATCAAATATCAATATTCCTAAATTTGACATTTCTAATGCCAATGATTTTTGTTCATTCTTTCTGCCTTTGTAATTCATTAATAATAATTTCTGTGGCTTGTAGACCATTGTGCTAAATGAGTTTGTGAAACTGTCTATTTCACTCACCCCTTATGCATAGGAAACCTGTTGATATGACAGACTTCTGAACCTATGGAAGCGGCTATATTTCAAAAGAGCCATTTCATTAAATTACTGATGGCTGTGTTTCAGAAAGACCTCCATCTTGTTGCACAAAACAATGAAAATGGTGGAAGAACAAATAAAGATAAGGGAATGCTGAAATAATAAATAACTTTGACCTTTTTTTTTTCCGTTTGTTGGCATCTAGTCACTCCCTTTGATCTTCCCTGCCTTAAACAAGCTAATATCTGCCAAGAGAGTGCAACTGTTACTGAATCACTAAGGTCCTATTTGTTCCGCTTGACAGATGACAATGCATTTTTGTCTTTCTGCAGAAGCGTAGACTTTGAAAGTTTTCTCCAAGAAGCCTAGATTTTCTCTAATACTAGAGTTCTTTTTTCTTGCTTGCTTTTAAAAAAAAAAAAAAAAAAAAAAATTGTGTGTGTGTGTGTGTATTTTATTTCCCTTCTCATTGTGATGGTGCACTGCTGATGATTGTGTCACCGTTCCTGTAAGGTGCTGGTCAGACAACACTAAAGTCTTGTGGTTTTGCTGTTGCTCGTGATTGTTCTGGCAAGAACAGAATGCTTCAACAGCTGTAGCATATATTGATGCTTCAGTTACATTATGGCTTGTGAGTGTCACTTGTGATTGCTCTCTTTGTTGCTCTGTGATTTTATTTTTGAACAATTGTTGCTAGTGCCAATTCATCAGCTCTGTACAGGTTTCTTGTATTTGCAAATGTTGAATTGTTTGATAGCTTGATCAAAAGATTTTATATTTAAAGTTTAGCAAACAGACTCATTTTATTAAACAATTCAACTTCAAAACAGAAGCAAGAGATACATTACCAGGTCTATTTGATTTTTTGTGAAGAGATGTTCTTTAAGGGTGCTGCATTTACTCACTGATATATTTAAATCTGGGCTATTGAGTAAACATTCTTTGTTCTAAGTATACCTTGTACTTAGCACAATGAGAACCTAATTTCTGATGGTGATCTTAGGTGCTCCTGAGTACAAATAACAATCACAATAGAACTGAATGTTTCGCATTGGTTTTTTGTTCAGATTCCATTGACTGTTCTTGTAGGCTTGTTAAGTCAGTTCCAAAATTTTTTGGGGTAAGAAGGATATGTTATATCACAGAACCAGAATTATATAAAGCTTGCAAGTCATTCCCCAAAGTGAGATATAACCCTGTTAATTTTCAGTTTCTCTGATGGTTGGAGATGATATATGTGTGAGGATCAGACTTAGGCCTTGATCCAGGAAAGCACTTAAACTCATAATTTAGCTCACCATGATCAGTTTCCCTGGAGTCAACAACTGATTCAAATTATCGTGGAAGATATATAGCACAGCCTTGTTTAGGACTATATATTTAATACAATCCTTATCAATTTTCAGAAAAAAAAGTAGACGTATCAGAAAATCAGAAAAAACCCGATTTATTTCAAGATCTTTCTGATTGTGCATGTCTTCATTACATCTGTTATGGAAGAAGCCACTAATTAGCTCCAAAATGCATCTTTTAATATAGATGATACATTTCTGCTACTTAAATGGAATCGTGTCTTCTGAGGAAACCTCCTACTGAGAGTTCTTTTGTAGGAGGTCTGAATTTTTGTTAGAATTAAGAAATATTTTCTTAACTGGTGATAGAAAATTTTGAGAATTAGACCAGAGAAGACAACACATCTCCAGGCTACAGAGGTTTGTTGAATTAACTCATAGCATTTTTCCCTACAATATCTACCATACTTTTATCACTAGAATACTGAATTTGCTGCTTTGCATGGGGTCAGAACAATTGCACAGAACAATTGCACAGGACAATTGCAGCCAGTACCTTCCCTGCTGGACATGGTAATTTTCAATGAACATTTGCTGTCTGACTGTGTTTTTCTAGAGCATGGTACAGAGGGATGACTAACAGCAGTAATGAACCACTCAGGTGTGGCTGTAGCTGTGTCTGGTCTGGTAGTGGCAATAACAAGTCTGTTCTTGACATGAAGGAGAGAATACAGAAACATGGATAGCAACACCGATTAGTTCAACAACTGATACTCCTTGTGGACTTTTCCTCTTGGACTTTAGATTTGTGAGAATAGGCCGAAGGGTAAACTGAGACACCTTCCTTGTGTGGCACTGGAAATAGTCCAGTGGCTCTGTAACAATCTCTGAGTAGACAGGGAGAACCTAAGATATGCAAGAGGACTTGATATGCTGACTACAGATTATTCACAGGTACATGTAGGCATGCTGCAATCGCAGAGATTGATTGAAAGTGATTAGGGGAGTAAATAAAGCAAATCTATTGACCAGAATATGCCCAGAAAGTGAGGGACTTTTGCTACCAGTGTCTGGTAGATAAGAATGGGATGCTTACAGCAGCAAAATTTTCCAAGTAATTTGGGTGAGGAGTTTCCTTGGCCTCAGGGTCACAGTAAGTGTAACTGCTTGAGGTGACAGGGTTAGCCTCATCACAAGGACCTTTCAATTGGAGGATCAGCTTCTAGGGAGGAAATGTGAAAGTGTAAAAACGTTAAAACCAATTTTAGTGTATTTGAATACTATTACTGAAGAGAAATGAGTGAAGAAACTAGGTCATGTCATGAGATTGATTTTATACTTCCGTTTTGGGGTTAGGCTCTACTTTCTAAATACTTAGACACTCTGGTCACTTTACTGTACAGGTATCTGCATCATATGTGTGTATGGGGAAACACTGACACAGGGAACTAATGACACTTCAGAATGAGTCTTTTGGTGGAGATAGTTACCTCCATCAAAAAAGGCAGCTGGTTTTGTTTTGTGGAAGCCACAAGAGATGTCTGATTATTTATCACTAATGTCGTAGTGGATGTTCAAACACAGGTGTGCCATTGGCTACTGAGAACACGTGGTCCCATTGCTAAGGCATTTTGCTCGATGCTAAGATGCTTGATGCTTTGCTTGATGCTAAGATATTTTGCATAAGGACTGGAGTAGTTTACAGAAATGCTGAGAAGATACAGTAAGGCCAGTAGAATTTATTTTTACTTCTGAACTCATGAAACATGTAAGATCTTGAAATCAGGCATCTGTAGAAAAAGGCAAAATAGATCATCATCACCAAGGTAATTAATCTCTTCTGAGTATTCTGGTGAAGGTCTGTGTATTAGATGCATAGAATCATGGAATAAATTGGAAGGTACCATCTAGTCCAAACACCTGTTCAAAGAAGGCTTAAATCAGGCTACTCAGCCACTTGTCCAGTTGAGTCTTGAACTCAAAATTGAGTCTCATCCTCAAAGGAGTTTCAGCATCTCTGGACAGCTTGTTCCAGCCTTATATCATTCTAATGTAAAAAATCACAATATCAAATCAGAATTTCCCACAGTCCATTTTGTGTCCTGTTGCCCCTTGGACTGTCGCCATGCACCTCCAAGAAGTGTTTATCTCTGTATTTTTTCTGTATTCTTTTCTCAAACGTTTGTAGATAGCAGTAAGGCATTACTGAATCTTTTTTGCTGACATGTTGAGAGGGCCCTGCTACCTAAGCCTGTCCTTATATATCCTGACCATATTGGGATCTTTGGAGCTTAGCAGGATTACAAGGATGTCATGAGGTTATGCAGGGAGGAAACTGGAAGGGCCAAAGCCCAAGCAGAGTTTTATTTGTCTGCTGCCATTAATGAGAGTAAAAGATGTTTTTATAAATACAGCCACCTCCAGCTGGTGATCTGTCACAAGTGCTGTTCCTCAGGGCTCAGTGCTGGTGCTGGTCCTGTTCAACATCTTTATTGCTGATCAGGACAAATTGAGTGCCCTCTCAGTCAGTTTTCAGATGATACCAGGCAGGGTGGGAATGTTAATCTGCTTAAGGATAGGAAGGCTCAGCAGGGGAATCTGGAGCCGCTTTCATTCCTTTAATCTCATAAAAAAAACTTGAGAGTTTTGTTTATGAGATTCACCACATAAATGGATTAAGCAGGTGTCTTATTTCTGTGTTTGGGAGCTCAGGCATGGGAATATTTGATCATTTTGAAGGTGCCTCACCCTTAAGCTAATTGTAAGACATCCAAAAATTAGTTTTCTTGCTAGACTAATGCTAGTGATCATGATCAGTCAGTCCATTCAATATTTCCCTAAACGTGGGATACTAAGCTACCATTCTGCCTTTCCCATTTCCCAAAAACCATTCTGGTTTTTACATAAAGCTAGATCTATGAGAACTATTTTTTTAGGATGTTGCATTTGTTATTAAGCATGGAATGTTGCTTTATCTTAAATCAATGTATCATTGCTTTTCTACCAGTGAACATCGTTGTTCACAAATAGTTGACATATTGTGTAGGAAAGCAGAGAAATGTTTGTTTTTACTTCTGTCTTTCTGCATCCATTAAAACATCTACTAACTCTTTGAAACATCAGTATTTGCTAATATCTTTTGAGTTTGTCCAGAGTACTCAGGTATTTTGGCCCATTTTACATATGTAGTAAGTCATTAATTCTGTATGAGTCAGGCAGAATTATTTAGTTTTATCCTCTCCCATCTTTGAGGTATAAAAATCTGAAAAAATGCGCAAGCTACTTATATTGCAGGATGTCTTCTACTCCTTCAGAGAAGGGTATGTTTTAACATGCTGTTTTCTAATGTTGAATTGAAAAGGGTGATGGTATCCCATTTTGGTTTCAGGAAATTCAGTCTGTACATCTGGGGTCTGAAATTCAATCTTGTAACTGACACAATAATCTGCCCTTAATCCCAGACTATTACTCTGCCCCAGAAGAGTAATGAAAGGGGAAAACATTCTGTATTTATAGTAGTTTGGACTCTAGCATGTCATTCATTCTTTTGGTAAGTTTCGTGCTCAGTTGAGTCAGGACTAAGATCTGAAGGAGGGGAGAGCAGGCTCAGCCAGGAAAGAGCTTTTAGAAATCTTAACTCTTAAAAACTTGCAATTTTTTCAAGGGTAGAAAAACTGGCCAAAGGTGGATGGAGTGTCAGAAGAACAGCAAAAGGCAGTTCTGTGACACATGGTTCCAGCTTCCTGCCAGATTCATAGTTCCTGCTCCAAACTCCTTATTTGTTGCAGCAAAAGGGTTTCTTGTTTCAAAAAATGGTTTCTTGAAATCTCTAAGGAGGGAAAAGCAAATAAATTCCTTCCAATTGGCACAGATACTTCCAAATTATTATCACTGAGCTCATCACGGACACACAAAATTTCCAGCTGAATGCCGAAAATCTTATAGTATTATAAATAGTTGTAAACAAAATCTTAACATTTAAAATGTGAGAATACTTAAATGAAAAGATATACTGACACCCTAGCCTAATATTTCTTGTGTTTACACAGATAATTTCAGAGTATGCAATAGGTCTTTCATACAAATTACAGATAAAATTGAAGGCTTATTTAAATGTTGTAAATTAATAAACATATATGTGGAACAATTATATTCAACAGTTCCCCATTTGCAACAAGATCTATTTTGACCAATTTTTTTCAAAGCCTCTACTTTCATCTGACATGTGAAAGCAGAAGCTCCCCTTTTAACAGGAAAACCAACCTAAACCAAAAAATTAGGGTTAGAAATCTTAGGTCTATTCTTTTGGTGCCATGGCTAGTTCTAGTGAGTTATTTGGGAGTAGGGAAAAAAAGAAATCTACATCTTTGCATCAACTTATAAAACTTTAAATGTTCAAAACTTCCACTAACAGCATGAAGCACTTATCTATCCTTAGAGCCTAAGGAATTTTTAAGCAGGCATCCTTTGCCTAGCAGTATCAAGAGCTTTAATTTTTTTTTTTTTTTAAACTTTTTTTTTCCCAGAGAAGATTTATAAGTAGTGGGGTAGATGGTGCTGTTCTCCAGCAGTCTGTCTTGAGGAGTTTCCTCACTGGACTAAACACAACACAATTTCTCTGTAATGTTACTGTGGAATCTTGGAAAAACATAATGTTCCTCCTCTTATGTACAATAGATTCTTCTTTAATTGCAGCAGCTAAAAAAAGCTTCTATCTTTATAGCTGTGGAACCAAAGCGACAAAGTTTATGGTCTTTCACTGTCAGCAGGTTTGTGGAAAATTTATAGTATATGCTCTGAGTTTACCATTTTTTGTTGCAGCACTTACTAAAACTACTGCTGAAAATGCCTGTTATAGAATGGAGTTTTGCCGTCTTTAAATTTTTCTGTAACTTTAATAGTCTTTGTGTATATTTATACATTTAATATATTTGATTTATACATATACTTATATATGCAGGTATATACTTTGAGTATATACTTTTGCATACTATACTTTATATAGTATTTCTTTGTTTATCTCCCTTTCCCTCAAACTTCTGTTTTCTCTTGTCCAAAATGCAAAACATGTTCAGGCTGTTCCTTTTTCTTTTTCTTTTTTTCTTTTTTTCCCTATAAAATGAACTTATTTTGTTACCATTCTCTGACTGCCTTTCAGGACTTGTAGGCAACAGAAAATTATTGAAGTTAATGGCACTGAAAATCCCCAAACTTCCTTCCAGTTATTTAGATTAGTTAAAATATTATCTTCTATATTTTTAAATTATCTGTTTCTGTTTTTCTGTTTCTGAGATCACTTCATTGGTTCCACAATATTTGCCATCAGTGGAGAGAGGCTACTTTTGTGATTTTTTTAAGCTATGTTCTAGTTTTGAAGTGTTGGACCCATGATCCTGTTGAGCCAAACTGCATAGTCTGCTAACCTAATCTGATCACAGTTGTCATTTGTCAACAAATGAGGAAAAAAAAAAAAATGCAAACTATTCCTCAATTAATCAAAATAAGCAAAATTTGCCTTTAGAAACATACCTAATTATTTTTCAGCTGTAAATGGTGCTAATTTAACCACAGAGCAACAGAAATGTGAATTCATCTTAATGTTGCTGCATTTGATATTTTGTGGGTGTAATCGGAGTAAATTCCCCACTCTGGAAAATCTGAGTTGAGCACTGGAACTCTGGCCTATCTAGAAAACAGAAAGGCTGGAATTTTTAAAAGGCGAACACAGGATTTAATCAGTCACTTTCATTTATCTAAACTAGTAATTTCTCATTTCCCTGAGAAGTGCATTGCCTGAGTCCTCACAGTTTCATCCCAACCAATTCTCATTAAAAATCCCTGTGTATGAAGATGCAGTTTCTGCTTTGACCTTTGCTAACATGTCTGTAGTGCTCCTCAGTCACAGTGGACTAGTCCCTCCTACTTCTTCAGTATTCATTAAATGCTGTTTTCTTTCCTTCCTGTGCAGGCATAAATCTGGGTGGCTCAAAGCCAAATTTTACTTGTATATTCCCAGACTTCAGAAATATAGCAAAACCCCCAATCTATACCTGATCTGAGGTTAGCAAATCTTCATATTTTGTAGAACCAGTTCCTCTCTATTTTCATGTATCTATGTATCTCCTGTAGTATGTGCTCAGCAACTCCAAAACAATATTAAACCTTTATTAAGGTGAGAAAAATAGATAGGGCAGCTTGGCTGCAGCTGAATACACAATAGTTGAAAAATTACTAGGTCTGAGAATATAGATTTCCCCATTTTGAACACATCTCTCTAGCACTGGAAAGGAAGGTGCAGCAGCCAATTAATATTTTTATTTATTCTCTCTTGTTACTACATGCAATTTAAAACAAAAAACCCAGAGTGAATGAGGCAAGTCCTTCTCTATGAGATCTGCATAGTTTTAAAGGCATACATGATGTAGGGTTTAGAAAATCCAAGCCTTTGCATAAAGTTTTTGCTAAACAGCACTAAATATCACTGCTATCCCCTGTAGCCATTCCCATACTGTAATATTTCCATATTCTAGAGCATGTAAAATCTGACACGTAATGGATCAGATTAATGTGAGTGGTGAAGTAAGTCCTGACCTTTAAGCACAAATACCAGGTTTTACAAACACAGATCTCATTTGTCTGAGAGGCGAGTCCACAGGTGGGTGCACCTAATGCCATCACTAAAGCAGAGTGAAGCAGCACTGTTTGCTAATTTGGAACAAACAGCACAGTCTTCACCATGTACGACAAGAAAGAAAATAACCCACTTGTTGTTGTGTTGATACCTTGTTGCATTTCATAGTTTCTTTATATCTAAAAATCCCATATATACTAAGCAGAATCAAAGTCTGATTTTTTTTTTTTCAGTACAAAAAAATCAAAAATTCAGCTTCTTCATGGGCTTTGGCTTGACACACCCCTCCACCTCACCCTTACCCTTTCTTGCTCTCTTGCTTTTCTTCCACAGGAAAAGTAAGTCAGGCATTACAGGATGCTGTCACAGAGCTTCTCAGCCAATCCCCAAGATCTTGTTTGTGGCACTCACTTTTTTTTTTTCTCTCAAGGTGTGTAGAAGGCTGTGTGCTGCATGGACCCTGCAGCTGTCTGTTCCTGAGCCCTTTCAGTGGGAGGACTGTGGCTTGTGGAGAGCTGCTCAGAGGGTCCCTAGTTTAAGTGGTACACGGCAGAAGTGATGGTGGTTCTAGTTAACCCTGCAGTATGTTTAATGCTGTTTGCATCTGGTGGAAATTTTAAATATTTAACTTCCTAGTAACATACCAGCTCCCAAAAATAATCAATGAGGTTCTTAAAAATTGCATGTCAGAAGCACAGTGCACACTCAGAAGTCATCTCTCTGTTTGCTCTCCTGCAAGACTTCTGTTTTTCATCTTCTGCATAGCTATTACACTGGAGCATTTTATTTCATGTCAATATATTAGTTTTAACAGAGCATACATGTTGGATAAAAATTCAAAGTCCATTTTGTAGCTTACTATAGAAGTGGATACTTTTTATGGCAGGTAGATTCACATTGATTCTCAGATAATGCAGCTTAATAAGAGATAATAATGCCTTTCCTATGCATTTCAAAACACAAAATGAAATGTGTAAGGGTGGCTGCCTTAAATTTGTAGCTGCCATTCATTTCAGTCTGTGCAGCCCTGCCGCCTGACTGCTGAGAGCTGTGCTTATTTGCTGTTTTGTGAGCCTCTGCAGATGCACGGTCACCCACTCTAAGAGAACGTGCACACACTCTTTTTTTCTCTCACACTGTCTGGCATACTTTCAGCATAACTCTTCGAAGACTTTCTGAACTGCTGGGTATGGTTGTCTGATTATTATTTTTTTTTAACTGGGAACATGTTTAGTCCAGTGTTATTTAAACAAGCTTATCTCTTTGATCAAAGTCTACAATCTGAAATTTGAACAGGGTAGGGAGGGTGGCTGAGTGGGTGAGGAAATATATCAAGTACATAGTTATGCGTGTGCTGATGTCTCAGCTCTGTGTCTGCGAAGGTAAAAACATACATTGCTTCAGAATATTCTTGCAAATATAAAAAACTTCAACTATTTTAGTAGAAGTTCTGAAAGCACAGTATTATTTCTAAAATAAAACTGGTTTTAGTAAACCTTTCTTGACACTTCTAGTGACCTCAGTTTTTCAGTTTCTTGGGGTTTTTGAAGGTCGAGCCAAATAACTGTGGAGTTGTTTAAGTATAGCATAGGCTTTGCTCATATTCAAAGCACACGAACTGGAGCCCGTATATTAATGCATTTAGGGTTGACATTAGCCTGTTTCATTGACTGAACCACAGACCACAGCAGTGAAGCCGGAGAGCTTGAAACAGTTTCTGGAGGTTTTCATTTAGATCATTCCGGAGAACTGGTTTGTGCAAAGTTAAAATTATATGGAATGAGATTGCAAGAAGAAGCATGCATGCCACACCTTTTCATTATGTTCTCTCTTTTCCTTTTTTTTTTTTTCTTTCTAAATATAACTTTGAGAGCCATGTCAGGTTTTTTTTCTAAGCCAATCCCATTTGATTATTTTAGATTACTTGATTTTATAGTCTGATTTCAAAATTCAATTTTGCTAAGCTTTTATTCACAAAACTAAGAAAAAGAATCTCCTGTATTCAATTTATGTATCATGCAATCAAATATCCATCTCCTAACTGTGGAAAAATGTAAATTATGTTTATTTCATCATTTTACAGCATAAAAAGAAGCAGGCATAATTTTCTAGGCCACTCTAAAGCTTATCCTTGCTTTTTAATGTTACTAGAGTACTCTAGTAACCACAAGTTGCTGTTGCTGATGAAAGTATATTATAAATCTCCTCTTCTGCATAGATATCATGCACACTTCAATTTTGTTAGCTGGCTTTATTGACTGGGATGTGCTCCCCACACACCCAGACACACGAACACACACAGACACCCACAGACAGACACACAGACACACAGACACACAGACACACACACACACATACACATTCTGCTTTGCCCTATCTCGGTTACAGCACGGTCCTGCCCAGGGTCAGTACAATGTACACTTTACATATTTCTAGCAAACATGAAAATTAATCCAACAGGAGGAGAGATAAGCACAGATAGATTGGAGCCTGCTGAGGAAATAAAAGGCAGTAATCTGACTGACCACTGGACTAGTCTTCCTGGTTGGATTTAAGTGTTCTTTCCCGTTAGTTTCTGCAAAGCACAGTACCCTGAAGTGAAAAATTAAATGATTAGTAAGAATGAAGTAACATTTAGCTGGACAATTCTTTGGTATAACTCCAAAACTAATTGTTTCTGAAGTGGTGTTTAAACCAACGCCGGCACAAGGCAAGGGCTCCTGGCTCACAGCCAGCACCTTGTAATGCATATTAGCGCAGATGAGGAGTTCCTAAAAGTTAGAGAGAGGGAGAGGGAGGGAAGAAGAGAGAGAGAGAATGTGCGGTTTCAGTGCTCACTCTGCATTTGTTTGTATCCTCCTCCTTGCCGAGATTAGAGGAATACCTGTGTAGTGCTGCTTTATTATGATTTCTGCTGAGCCTCAGAATAGGTTCTGGTATTTTTTTTAGGTGGACTGCCAGCTGCCGATCTCGCTGTTGACAGTAAAAGCAGATATGTTCCTTGCTTACTGCCATTAGTGCTGACCATGACCCTTCACACCAAAACCTCTGGAGTTACCCTGCTGCACCAGATTCAAGGCACTGAACTGGAGACGCTGAGCAGACCTCAGCTGAAGATTCCCCTGGAAAGATCACTCAGCGACATGTACGTGGAGACCAACAAGACAGGAGTTTTTAACTACCCAGAAGGAGCCACCTATGATTTTGGTACTACAGCTCCCGTCTACAGCTCTACTACGCTCAGTTATGCCCCTACTTCTGAATCTTTTGGGTCCAGCAGTCTGGCAGGATTTCACTCACTGAACAGTGTCCCACCAAGCCCGGTGGTGTTCTTGCAAACGGCACCCCAGCTCTCGCCCTTCATCCATCATCACAGCCAGCAGGTACCCTATTACCTTGAAAACGATCAGGGCAGCTTTGGGATGAGGGAAGCTGCTCCTCCAGCCTTCTACAGGTAAATGCTACAGTAATTTTTTTTTCTTAATTAAGCAGATGATCTGAGAAAATTAAAATGTAGAAATCTGTTATGCCCTAATATATGCTTTTTGTGTAAAGGAGCATATGATTTAACTGAATCCTTGATGATATATAGACCATAAGAAATAGTGTAGAATAGAACAAACTGTAATTCACAGCCCACTGTGACTGTAAGCTGTAAATTTTGAAAACCTGCATAAAAAAACCAATCAGATAATGAGTATAAATATTTCCTGGGAGAACATGAAATTGTAACTGATTAAAGAATGGCAAATTACCTCAGTGTTGTAATGTATTATAATACTGTCTGAAATATAAAAAGACTTCCACCATCACACATTTTTCGGTTGTAGTGGTTGCTTGTTCGGCTTGTAGCTGGTAGTAAGAGTATTTTTCTCCTCTGTCTTCCTTAGCAGTGTGAGAAGTGGCTTACATAAGAAGTTGCTCAGAAGCGCTATATCCTTGCTAATCAAAGTGTTAGAGTTGACTCAGTGACAGTATTTCAGTCAGCAACCACCTTCCTGAGCTATCCAAAGAACTGTGTGCATATTAACATGCATTTTTCATTGGAGGGTGATCTGTATTAACTGCTGCTTTTCAAAAGAGGCTTCTTCACTGGGGTTTTAAAATATTTTTGTCCCTCAATAGGAGGTTGCTTCATCTTTTCTCTTTTTGGTCTAGAACAGAAAGATAAAATATTGTTAAAAAGGGGAAATAAATTTCCTTGGTTTAAATATTTTTTGTCAGTTGTGAATAAAATTTCATCTTTTCTTGAAGTAGATGGAAGAAATTGATACAAATATGGCTTCTAAAAAAAAAGAGGTCATACGTACCCATACCGACGCTGTTAACGTTTTGTGCAGTTTATAGCATAGTTTTGCATCAGCTTATTATACTGGGCTTCAGTGAATCAAAGTGAACAGTTAGATGTAATTTTTTTTTCTGAACTCATCGTTCTCTGTTAATTTGAGAGATACAGGTGAGTTTGTCAGAAGTGTAACAACTCTGAAAAAATAAAAGCAAGTAATTTTATCCATGTTGAGGGCCAGACTCTGCTAGACTTATTTGCACAACATAACATGTTACCATGAGCAACAACATATGTTCTGAAGTCTATCTTAGCCTAAGAATCTGGTAGTAAAATCTGGTCTCAGAAAACAAAATTTTTGCACTTTTTTGCAATGGATTAGGCAGTTTTGGGGAGCAGATAGGATAAAGACTGATGAAACGATGGATAATGGTTATGTTAAATTGTCCAATACAGTGATCTGTAAACAGAATTGATTCAAATAAAATTCATTTTAGTGAAACCAAATACAGTACTTCCTGGAAGAATGAGTACATGTCAGAGCGTAGTGATCTTGAATGATTACCCGTGACTTGAAAGTTAAACTGTGCTTTGTGCTCGATTAAGAGACTTTTTTTTACACAAGTGTCCCATGCAAACCTGTGGTGAAAAGTGTGTAAGCAACCTTATGTATGTAAACAGTGGAGTAGTAAGTTTGTGAAGTTGAAATACACAGGCAGAAAATGTTCTGTAGTCAGGTATTTTACTGCAGGAGGATTCAAACCTAAGAATTACTGGACATAGAAGTTGCTATAGAAATAATGTTCTTTTAATTTTTAAGCAGCGAACTGAGGTGAGAGACTTCAAAATAGAACTAATGTACTTTTTCAGGTTAGGCGGGCAAACGTGTAAGACCAGTGCTGTATTTCCCTTTTTCTGACATTTCTGATCAAGGTTGTGTGTCACCCTTGGAGATGTGTATTAGCCATTTCAAATTGCTGAGGCTTAATGCAGCAGTAATTAGGTGAATTTATGATCTTGGATATGCCAGAAGGTTTATCTGCATACAGTGTTATACAAATGATTTAATGGCCCCTTCCAGCCATAACTCTGTGGAACGCATCTTATGTGGTAATAAGAAATGTGTTTCAAAGTGTTTGCTATGATTATCTTTTGTTAACAGGCATGGTACTATTGGAATTAAATTGATAAAAGCTTTGCTTTTTTTGCTTTTCATTTTTGTGAGGTCCTATTCACAAAGTTTTCACCCTCACAACATTAAACATTAGGTCTTTCTTCCTGTGTTTTGGCATGAGCCCAATCACTGGTAGTCTGTCAAAAATAACTTGAATAGGTGTTCACTGCCTGGGAAATATTTAAATGTCTAGCCATTTGGTTTAAGAACAAGTTCTTTTAAAAACTTCCAATTTGCTTTATTTATTTTGCTAGTCTCATTGTTTTCAGTTGGATTATGGGAGAAATGAGAGCATTGAACAGTGTAATCTGGAAATGAATAAACTGATATTGGAGATTGAAAGATGTCTAACTACCAAAATAGCAAAAATCTGGAAACAGAAGCCCTAAAGAAAGTTATAATAAATCTTGATTAGTTTGTGATATGGCTGCCTGCTTCTATAAAAAATTGTGCAACCTAAGACCCAGTAAGACTCCTCTGCAATTCTCATTTACCTTTCTGTGAGACTGAATTGTCCTGTTTGGCTTTTAGGGCAGAAATATTTGCATTGTATCACCCTATTCTACTCTGAATTTGACATGCACGTGCTGCATTCGGTGATACAAGTATCTAGGACAATAAATAAACTATAGGTTGAAGCCGAGATGATATTCCATTTGATACTCAGACAAAATGTTAAATATCTTCAGTCATAAAACTAAAAAAAAATACTGTGTGGGATAAGGAAAACTTTTAATGTCTTTTGACTTTGTTAATAAGTGTTAAAAATCATACTGCCTATAGACAGATAGGTATTAATAGGTGTATAACTATATGTCTGCTAATTCTGAAGTTATGTTTTGTCTTTCAAATAGTGACTCTTTTTCCAAAAGAGTTAGTCTCATGTTATGAGATAATGGCAGGCTTCTACATCTAGCTGAAGAACATAATGATACATTAAAGAATGATTTTTAAAGAATGCAATAAATATATTAATGTCCCTTCTGGAATCTCTAAATCATGAGGCATCAGAATTTGAGAAGCGGGGGAAAAAAGGACTTAATTAACTCAAATTGTGCTGTCTATACGCAGACGCCTTTTATGTCTGATCTTGTGGCTGTTTTTATAGGTAGCCAAACTAAAATACCTTTTTCCTATCTGACAATGTCAAATCTCTCTCCTTTTTTTAAAAAGAAATATTTTATTGATAATTTTTAATAGTGGGTTTTTTAAATTATTATTACATGCTGACTAGTGGTTGATAATTATTACAGGAAATCTTGTACTCATGTCTATTACAGTAAATTAAGCGAAACATTTATTTTGTTCTTAACTATTGAATTTGAATTCAGGCCATTTTTTCTTATTTCCTCTCACTTTTCAGCAAATTTTGATCCACCTAGGGAAAAATCAGGGCTTTCAGTAGCTAATTTACCTCAGTAGATTCCTACAAGCAACAGCAGAACATCATTTTTGCTTTGCCAGTGTGTGACATTCTTGTGTCATCCCACTGAGTCTGCACTCCTCAGATCTGAAGTAAAATCATGCATATACTTAAGGCCCTTTGTAGCCTGTCTTTGGTGCTGGTTCCAAATTCAGAAAAAACAAACAAACAAACAAAACACAAAACAAAACAAAAACCCAAAAAAACCACCACTACCACCACCAACAACAAAAAAACCAGCGCAAAAACAAACAAGTAAAAAACCTCTGAATCTTCCAGCTCCCTGATGAGAAAGCTGTCTGTCAGTCTGTAATGAGAGACAGAGGCTAGGCAAATGTACAAATAGAATAACAGATTAATTGCGCCCTCACTTTTAGTGGCTAGTTTGTATCTTCTAATGTTTCAGGCTCTATGTTTAGATAAATGTAATAAAGTATTTGTTTAGCATTAGCCACAGTTACCATGCTGCATTTGATTCTGCTGTTCTAACGAACACGATCACATCATTTTAATGCTTGCTAAAATTGACAAGGTTACAAATGTAGATTGATCCGTCTTCTGTTGTAATTCAGAAATCCAGCCATCCAAAAAATAGTTACATAACCAAATACATAGACTTTGTTAACCTTGTCTGATTCATTATCAATTTTTCTAGCTGTTCATGTTGAGTTCTAAACAAAGAAGATTTTTTCCAAATTTTAAAATTAAAAGTGTTAAAATGAATGCAAATTTGCAAAGTTCAAAAATTATTTTTCTTATTTTTTTTAAATGTAGCATGAAGTATTTCATAACATGGAGTATGATGTAATGTTTTGCTTTGCTTTTTTTGTTTATTTTTCTCTACAGCATCAGTCTGCTCAGAGGTCCTCTCTTGAGCGGTTCAAGTGTTCAGGCAATTTCTTGGAGTGTTCTGTTTTCAGGCCTTGTGCTGATATCTCTGACAGCTTTACAGCTATAGTTGTCCGTAATAAAAGAGACAGGAGAACATGGAGTCGTCTCACGGATAGTTTCTTACCTTATGGAAATATTGTAAAGATGAGCCCACTGAGTGTTCTGAGATGTTCACTCATGACAATTATGAGGGACTTGTACAAACCAACTTTGGTGTTTCTGCAGCCCTTCTTGGAGCATGTGCTGATGTGGATCCTGCTGCAAGTGTGCTTGCAGCATGAAATCACCAATCCACCTTGTTGAGGATCACATGTGATCTATGCCTGCTTGTGCCCCTGAATAAGGGCAGGCAGTGGTGGACAGGGGTGAAAGAGCTGTTATGCTTCCTCATTACGCTCCTTTCTGCCAAGGCAGGGAGATGGATCTCGCTCTCTCTTCTCATTGAAGAAAACTTTCTTAATTTCTGCAACAGGTGTTTTTTGTTGTTGTTGTTGTTGTTTTTTTTTGTTTTGTTTTGTTTTGTTTTGTTTTGTTTTGTTTTGTTTTTTTGCATAAACCACAGAGGTAGGAAGTGCTCCATATGCCAAGACCTTCCCAATAGGACTTGAAATCTCTGTCTAAATCTGTGGTTGTTCAGACAGACCGTGTGAATGGGGTTCATCTGAGCAGATGTAGACACATAGGTCTGTATTAATTTTTCCATTCCTTAGGCCATCTGCTGCTGTTTGAGAGGCCAGAAGGTCAGAGGGATCTAGCAGATATGACACAGGACCTGCTGGATAACTATACCTTTTTGGAGTAGGAGTTGTGTGTCAATGAGAGTCGCCACCTGGAACACCTCAAATGGCATTGACAACAGCATCAAACCTGCACAAGGACCCCCTTCTTTCTCTGAGACAGAGAAGGAGATACTGAGAACACATTGTCTCTTTCTAGGGTACCTGATTAAAGTAGACCAAGTGCATTAGGTTCAAAAAAGGCAAGTTTTTCTTCCTATATTATAAAAGATAGCTACATTCTATTCCAGATAGCTACTGGATGAAGATGGATACCCAGTGACATCCAAAGCTAGGTGAAGTTAATCCCACCCGTACATCTCCTGTAAAGAACCAAAACAGTCATGCTCTGTAATATTCCTTCACATAGACACTGCATTATGTCCCTTGAGAGGGAGATGGGGAATTGACTCTGTGTCACTGGCCTTGATCACTCTTGCTCTGAGGCTATTGAAACAACAAACACCGCTGGCCATATCTGCTCTGATACGGAAAGCATTAGCTGCTGGCATCAGTTCCTTCAGCAGTTGCCAAGTGAACATCA
Organism: Hirundo rustica; assembly: GCF_015227805.2. Classification (NCBI taxonomy): domain Eukaryota; kingdom Metazoa; phylum Chordata; class Aves; order Passeriformes; family Hirundinidae; genus Hirundo; species Hirundo rustica. The sequence continues at coordinate 57,302,759 of NC_053452.1, read as the reverse complement.
GATGCCAGCATTTTTTATTAAACCAACAAGATAGGCTGACCAGATATAAGGTATTGCTCCAAAAAATCACAAGAGACGACTCCTGCAACTGAAGTGCATCCATATTTCCTAACAAATTGAGATTTTTTGTAATTTTATATTTTTGACAATGAAACAGTGAAATGAATCATGAGCTCCCTGACTGATCTGCAGGGAGTTTTCTAATATCTATTCAAGCATCAGAACAGAGATTAGAGCAGAGATGCTGTCCTTCAACATTCTCATTTGAAATGTTGTTTTCATTGCATTCACTTCAGGGACTCTTTGTGAAATTTGCTGTACAGGGAGAAGTCACATCTGAGGCTGAGTGGCCTTTCCAGTGACTTGCAAAAGGTTATAATTTACCACAGCTTATTAGGAACCCTGATCAATGTGACACTGGGCAAGGCAAGGCATTTCTACTTTTCTGCCAAGCTCAGATTCCAGTTGCTGGAAGGCTTCTTTCTTAATCTCACTCAAGATATTCTTGTGCAAGACTATGAATGCATGAGTGATACCTGTTAGAGGCAAGAATATCATAAATCTTCAGGATAACATTTTTCCTTGATAAGATACTGATAACAACATTGAATTCAGGAGTCATATAGGTACTCTATTTTAACTCTTTACTAGAAAAATGGAATATGGTCCTCAGAAGAGAGACTGTCCTAAATGTAAATCCTATTTGATACATGTAACAATGACAATTGCAGTGGCCTTCCAACCATTGCAGTCTTAACTAATGACAAAACAGCCAGCACCTACATAAATTAATAAGAAAGGATGTCTCACTGCACAGAAACCAATGGTAAAAGTGAAAAATAGCAGTAAAGGCTGAAAGATGGAAGCAACTAAGAGGACTTCGTTGCTTTCTTAAAAGCAGAGAAGAACTACTTTCTTAAAAAAGCAGTTGGTGACTAACAGTGAACAGCTGTGCATGTAACCATCTCATATCCAGTGCGTTGTCTACAACTCTTCAAGGTGCAGTTCCCCTCACGTTAGATGCCATGGGTGGAATCTGGTTCCACATGCTGCTGTCCCACAGTGTTGTCAGCTGCCAGAACCGACCTCCCCAGGAGCCAGGCAGCAGAATCAGTGCAAGGTAATGGTTGAATGCCCCAGGGGAGAGCCTTCTCTCCCTCTGAGGATGACAGACCCATGAGCATCAAGGCAGCACCGGGCTGCATTTCATGTCTGTGCCTTTCACCTTGCATTCATAAGCTGCGTGAGTAAGCCATGTGGGTCTTTTCACCTTGATCGTACCATCCAATTAAGGAAACTGCTTTAAACTGATTATATAGGGTAAAAGCTGTATTCTTCCATTGAGGATTTTTTCCAGTTTCTCAGTAACCTGCAGTGCAAATGTCCAGTGCAAATTTCATTGCTGCTTCCAGTCTTTTCACTTTTAGTACTTGCTATCATGCAAAAACAGTGCTTTGATCTCTGCTGCCTACTTCACTACTGTTTTGTGCTGCTAAAGCATGGCTGTATAAAACTTTCTAGGATACTACAAACGGGACATCAAAGCTGGAAGAAGAGGGAAGGGGAAATTTACTGCAACACAGGAAAAGGCTCAGCTCATGATAAATAAAAATCATTAGGAAGATGCTGTGCAGACAGCAGCAGCTGTAGTAGAAAATGTGGCATAAGATTTAGGCCCCAAATCTTAAATCACGAGGCTGGGAAACTCATAATAGCTTTCCAAATAGCCTTCACTGTGACTTTTGCACATAGTTCTGCTAAAATTGGAATATGTAATACCTGCTTTCCTTCTATTTCCCCTCTACTTTTCTTTTTTCCTTTTAAATCAATTTACGCATGGGAGATAAGATCTATTCATTCAAATAACGGTGAAAGATCATAGAATCATAGAAGTTTGGGTTGAAAGGGAAGACAGTTCCAAGTCACCTGGCATGGGCAGGGACACCTTTCATTAGACCAGGTTTCTCAGAGCTCCATCCAACTTTGCCTTGAACACTTTCAGGGATGAGGCATTCACAATTTCTCTGGGCAACAGGTTTCACTGCCTCATCACTCTCATAGCCAAGAATTTCTTCCTAATATCCAGGCTAAACTGACCCTCTTTCAGTTTACGGTCATACCCCCTTGTCCTGTCACTACATGTCTTTGTAAAAAATTACTCTCTGGCTTTCTTGTAGGCCCCCTTTAGGTACTGGAATGTTGCTATTAAGGTCTTTCTCCAGGCTGAACCGCCTGAGGTCACTCAGCCTTTTTTCATAGGAGGGATGCTCCATTCCTCTGATCATCCTTATGGTCCTCCTCTGGACCTTCTTGATAAGGTGGCCTGTAGCAGACTTTCACTGTAATGTCACCTGTCCCTGCCCTCCCTTTAATCCTGACCTGTAAGTTTTCCGTTGGCTCCACATCCATCCCCAAGTACAGCTTTGTGCATTCCAGCTCTTCCTTGACGTATTTTGGTGTTTAGAAACTTACTCTCTTTCCTTCTTCAAGTTGATCTGTAAACAGATGGAAGTTTGGAAGGTGCTAACTCTAAAAAATTGTAATTTAATTTTACTGTTAAAGACAAGTGCCATAAAATCTGATCTCTGGCAAAAAATAAAATATCACATAATACCCTGTCATTTCTGTTTTAAGTTTATAAAGCCAGTAAACATTCTTAAAACATTGGTTTGCTGAGCCATCTTGATTAAGCAGTATCGAGTTATTACTGAATAACTTGTATCAGTTGGTGTCTAAAAGGAATTAATTCAAATAAGTGTTCCCTGCTTTCATTATTAGTTACAATTTGAACTTGACAGTGAGATCCCTGTTTCAAATTACTTATCACAGAACCCTTCAGGAAACTGTAGCTGTGGCAAAGAACACTCTGTCTGAGAGTGCACACCAAATCTAGTCACCTTTGGGGAACTAATATGTCAAAGGACAGCTTTGTCTGTTTGCTTCCATCCTGCAGTAAAATGATACTTCTCCTTCAGCCATATTGATAACCACAAGCAAGGTAAAATATGTTTGTTGCCAACACATGAGCCACTGTAGCAGATTTATTACCTTGCAATACCTTTTTGTGGTTTGGATTATTTAGAATTTATGGGTTGAAAAGTATGTTAGTTTATTCTTGCCATGCTGTGAGAAATATAATCCTAATTTTCATCTACAGGAATATCAATTAGAGATAAAGCATGCAAAGCCTGGAAGTGGTGAGAGTATTCTAATCATGTTCATGGAGAAAAGTAGTGAGATAGAAACCCATATAAAATAATGTAGCTGAATGTTTAATGGTAATAATATCAGAACTGGTTAAGATGTAAAAATATCTGCCAGATGTATGCCATTTTAAGGTGTCAAATATTTTTAAAGCAGGTTGCACTTCAGTAAGTTTTGACTATTTTTTCCTTGATTCAAGCCACAAAAAAGCCAAACAAAGTGGAAGTAAATCTGATTTTACAGAGAAATTTTTAAACATCCCGGAATGAGACTCAACTTTATTTACTGGCAGTTCTAGTAACACTTTTTGTTGTTAAGTTTGACTAGGTTCCTCTCCTTTTTGCTTACTTATATTGTTTAGCTTTGACTTATATTTTACGTGTTAGATGATGGTTTCAGGTAAACTTCTTAAAATGCATTTTGACAAAAATGGCTCAAATTTCTAAGTATTGTGAATGGAAAAGAAAATTTTGCTGTACTCATGGGAAAAACACTGTAACCTTTTCACTGAATACCCTAGACACCGTTGTTTTATAGGTTTTCATACACCTGATGCTTGGTAGTGGGGGAATGCTGTCAAATCAGGGTAATTTTTCTTTAATTTTTCCCCCATAAATTTTGCTCAAATTTAATCTACAAACTCTTGAAACACCTCACTATTCACAGTGGGAATTTGCTTGCATTTGATAGCTAAATTATATTAAATTTTATCCACCATACATGCTTCATCCTTTCTCAGTGATTGCATATTTACCTGATTGCAAGAGCACCCTTCTCTGACAAAATGTGTGAAGTTGCTTCATCACACAGCTGCATGACATTTCAAAAGGATTTTCTCTGCAAATATTACTGTGGGTAGAGGCAGTTTACTGAGAGATGAGAATCACAGAGTAATGTAAGTTTGAATGGGCGAGTAAGTTCAAAGTTTATCTGGTCAATATCTTGCTCAAAGAAAGGCTCACTTCAAAGCTAGATGAGGTTTCTCAGGCCCTTATCCAGTTGTGCTTTGTAGATACCCAGGAATGGAGGCTCCACATCCATACAGGGCAACCTGTTACAGTGCTGAACCACTCTCACTGTGAAAAAGTTTTTCCTAATATATAATTAGAATATTCTTCACCCAAAGATGTGTTGGATGTCTCTCGTCCTTTCTTTGTGTGCTCCAAGAAGAGTGTGCTCTGTTTCCTTTAAAGCATCCCATTATAGTGTTGAAGACAGCAATAAATCCTGCCTTAGCCTTCTCTTTGGAAAACTGAACAAATCCAGTTCCCTCAGCATCTCCTCATATGCCATTTGTTCCAGACCCCTCCTCATCTTAGTGGCTGTCCCTGGACTCACTCCAGTTTGTCAAAGGCTGGCTTCAACTTGGAAGCCTCAAAATGGAAGCAGTTTTACAACTGCCAAGGACAGGGGAACCAGCTCTGCTCTCAGCCTCTCGTAGATGTTCATATAAGCCCAGCCTATGCTGTATTTCTGCAGGGGTTATCCTATTCCAGGTGCATTGCTCTGCGTTTTCCTGTGCTGAAATTCATGAGATTCCTCCTGGGCCATTTCCAGCCTGCTGAGGTCCATCTTATTGGGAGCTTTGCTCTGCAGCAAATCCACCACTCTGCGTGTTCCCTGTCCCCCATCTTGGTATCTGTCATTAACTTGCTAGGAATGCAGCTTCTCCCTTCATCTATTATTAGTGAAACACTCACCTCAGTGAGCTTGCCAAACTTCACTTGCTGATAAAAGTCTGTTGAGACTAGCAGTCGTTTTCCATCCACCTTATAGTTCATCCGTGCAGCCCATATTGCACTTCACTAGGATTGAGAAAATTGGTCTCATGCTTTTAATGCCTTTCTTCTGTGTTTAGCAGAAGTCGCATCAGCAAAATGCAGTAAAAAACTGAGCTTGTAGTATGGGAAGATGGGCTGAGGAGAAAATAAAAGTAGTCTCAATGAAGAATACGATGAGGCCAGTGCAGAAATCTGATGGATCTGGTGAGCTAGAAACATTGAATTTCTGGTGAGAAATTCTGCTGTAGCAGGCTGTAGTGAGCTGTGAGATAGAACATGGAGGAGGAGAGAATGCTCTAGTAGTAGAAAATAGATGATGTGTAAGTTCCTGGACAAGTTTGAGACGAGCTGCAAAAGTAAGATGAAGGAGAACTCCCAGGACTAAAAAAAGCTAAAGAAGAAACTCCGGATGAAACAGAGACAACTAGCGGCATTTAAATGTTCTCAGGCAATGTGACTTGGACTGGGGATGGGCTGTAAACACGACTGAAACAAGGCAAGTACATGTTAGCAAAGCATGGAGAAATAAAAAGGCTCACAGGGAGAAACAGGGAGTATGGAGCTCATGGCCCGTGTGTATAACAATCTTCCTCCCAACAGATATGTGCAGATTTAGCCAGAAGGTAATAGATTGGCCCAGCTGTTGATTTGATCAAAGGCCCAATGTGGACAATGTTGGTGTTGTGGACATGAGCTTCCATCAGTCCTGAAACAATTTCCACTCACAAAGACTGATTGGATTTTGATTATTTTAATTCAATAAAGCCTTAGTATTTATCATATGCATGGAGAAAATAAAGTTATGAGTGAGATCAGAACAGAAGCCTTCCTAAAGCTGAAACATGTCAGAACTAAATTTGTATGCATAGATCTCTCCCTCTTTCTGCCTAATGTCCTAACATGTGAAATGAAGACATTGCTGTTTCACCATACAGGACCCCTGTGAACATTTACTGCTGTCTGTAAAGTGCCCATCTGTAATAATGAACTGAAAATCATGTGTGAAAAACTGACAGGACTGTTTCCATAGCAGGCTCCACTAAGAAAAAAGACATGAGGCTACATGTGAGTAAGTGTGATGTCTCTCTCTTGGAGCCCTCTGGCTCCGTTTTTGCCTCGGCTAGCTTGAGAGACAAACCACAGTTGGAAGGATTTTTCCTCAGGGCCCCCAAGATCCCAGAGCGGCTGTGAACCCTTTCCTTTAGAGAGGGCAGGCACCTCTCGATGGCAAAGGAAGGGTCTGCACTTGATCCGGGGGAAATCACGGCTTCATTCAGTCTTTCTCCTGTGGTCCTGCCCCTGCAGGGTCAGGACACCAGTCCCTGTCCCCCAGCCAAGAGAGGGATCCATGTCCTTCTCCTGGCTTTTATCCAGGGGGAAAGGGCTAGAGGCAGGGACAGGCCACTACCCAATCAGGGATAAGGTGGGAGTGGATCAGAGTTGGATGACATTCCAGTATGGGAGAATGGGTGGGGAAAAGGAGCAGGGGCGAACCTCAGGAGGATACATTTTCCATGGGAACAGGGGAGTACAGAAGAAACCATTACAAAACCCACTATAAAATGAAATACAATATAAACCCAAATAATACACAAAACCAAGTAAAGGTGAAAAGAACTAAAATATTGAGTAGGTGTTCAGTCAGTGAGTGTGGGTTTGGAAACTAGCAATGGTGTTACTAAATACAGTATCTGAAATAGAACAAAAATTGTTTACAAGCTTGCTAAACACACGTGCCCAGCATATTTCTCAGAAAGAATGGAGCATCAATATATTTCCACTTCAGCCCTTATAAGGAATTTTATGTTCAGCTACCTTGCATTTATTTATTCTATAGGTAGATAAGGGATGTCTGGACAGAATCAAGGAGTTAATTTTCTTTTGACATGAAAATATGGATATGACCTTCAGTTCATTGTATTCTTTATTTAAGATGAGAGATTTTGCTGGTTTTATTTCAGCAAATCACTAGAGATCTTACTCTTCAGAGAGAGGGATGCATTTTGGTACAAAAAAATCAGTGCATAAGCAAATATTAAATGCTGTCTGTACCCCCTCCCCCATCTCTTTTCTTTTTTTTTTCCCTTTTTTCTTTTTTCTTTTTTCTTTTTTCCAAGACTATTAGTTAGTATGAAGACTGCCTTTTCAAGAAGATTTAAAATGTTGTTGTTGTATGGACAGCACCACCTTTTTTAATAATTTTTAAAATGGCAGTTTTAGGTATTAATAGCTTCAAGCTGTTTTCATGTATGACCCATTTTCTGATTCATAAACGCCTTGTTTTCTCTCTCTCTAATTCATTTTATTATCAACAAATGTGAATCTCCCTGGAAATGACAAGCAACCTGAAAGCTGCATTGACTGAGGGGCTGGCCCCACTTTTGCATGGCCCTTCCAGGTTATTCCAGAGCTAAAAACCAGAGAAGAGCAAAATGATTTGTCTTATTTATTACAGGGGAGACGTGGTAAGAAATAAACGAGAACAGGTCCCCAAGAGCACCATTTCATGAATTCTGATGAGAGCCATGTTTGTGTCATGTAGTAGCCTAAAATGGATGAATTCTGAAGGTATTCTTTGTTACGGTCAATTTGCTACCAGATTCCTTGGGAAAGTTGACAGTTCCTTGTCCCAGAGAAATTCCTCAGGTATGTGCCTGCCAACTAGTTGATCCTTTTCTGATGACATCAGAGGACAAATTTTAAAAAATTAGACCAAAACCAGAGTTTTCATTGTGACATTCTCTAAGTGTGAGGGATACTAAAGACTGTTTTTGTGAAAACTGAGACTCCTTAAAAAGTGTGATGCCAGATGCAAGTTAGTCCAATGAAAATAGGCTAAGTAGAAATAAAAAAAGAAATCAGTATCTAGTAAAGTGTTTCAGTGCTTAATAAATCTGAAATCACTAGCTTTGTTGTAAACCTCAGTTTCCCAGCATAGTCAAGAAATGGAATGGGAGTTTCATTTACTGCATACTATAAAACGTTACTTAAGAATCACTACAGAAAGTTTTAGAACTGGTATTTCTGCAATTGGGAAGTGATTGGTGCATGCTGTCCAGTTGTGTGGTTCCTTTGGGGTGTTTTTTTTGGTTGTTGTTGAGTTGTTGGTTTTTGTTTGTTTGTTTGTTGTTTTGGTTTGTTTTGGGGTTTTTTTTGGTCTGTGTTAGGCTCTGCACTAAAATTGTCATGGGGAAAAATTAATTGAAGAGCTACTTTTACTCTTTAGATTTCCATTTTGTCACTCTCAGCATTTTCAAGCTGTTTTCTTTGTCTATTTAATCCTTGGATGTCCTGAACAAGTGGGGTGCTGTTTCTACCATTAGACACATGCACAGCTGCTCTGTAGAAGGAACAAGATGTAAAAGATGTATTAAAATATTAATTTGTCATTGTAATCAGAGGTCCTGAGGTAGGTTTGAAATTCGGTACTTATTCAGATACTCAGAGATATTAATCCTCACTGTGTTAGCTGAAGTCTAATAGTGAATGGAATTATCACTGCACTGGAGTAATTACTATTAAATATGATTTTGCATAGATATAATATATAAGCCCATTTAAACTGTATTTTGGATGAAATGAAATTTTTATTATGAGACCAACCATAATAGAAGGTTGAAGTATTGTGATTCATTAACTTAGCTAGGCTACCTTGTAGTTAGAGAGTATTTTTGAGGAGAATTAATGAATTTTAAAGCAGAAGTAGGTACTGAATTAGGAATATTGCTGCTAAATCTGATTTTCTTTTTTTTTTTTACTTTTTATTTCAAAATGCTAATAGCAATTGCATAAGGTCTTAGGAAAAAGTTGGAGCCAGTTCAGTTCCTGGTCTGAAAATATGATCTTTTGCCTTTTGTATTTGCACACATATATCAAAGAGTTTAAGTGAACTCTCTGACAGGTTAAAAAAAAAAAAAAAAATCTCCCATCTCTTTAAACAAAAAAGAGTCCAAATAATTTTTTAGAAGGTGCTTTGAATATGAATCAAATTTAATAAACCAAAACCTACTTGCAGGTACCTATTCATACATTAAAAGCTCAGCTAAGAGTTGATCCCTGTTGTTTTTGGTGGATTTTTGTACATTTGCAGACCTGCCCCTTATCAGTAAGGAATTCTCTTTCTCTCTCCTTCCCTAGGCCTTTGTCTCATCTTCTGACTCACTAGCATGTGCATCAGCAAGCTTTCTCTCTGCCCGTGATGCAGAGTTATGTGTACTTGCCTTTCCAAGCCTTGTGCTGTGTGTACACTTGCAGCACTGTTCCATTCTTCAGGGATGTGTGATCCAGACAGTACAGCTGGAAGGGAGCAGAGCTCTTGGGTAGGAAAGCAAAGGGTTCTCCAGCAAGGTTACCAGGGTTATCAGCAAGTGAAAACAGGAATCAAGAATATATCTCATATGGCAGTTCCCACTGGGGTTTGTGGAGCAGTGCTGAGGCTGGAGAATGAAGAAACAGTTAAGACATATTCATTCAGAATCTCTGCACTGTTGGCTTGTCTTTCCATTTTATGTGTTATACTTTTCAACATGACCTGATTGAAGCTGGCTTGGGATTCTGGATTTAGCAATAGACAAGAATGATTTAGAATTATTTAACTTTGTGATCTTTAAATTCACATAAATATGTATGTGAAATTAAGTGACTGTGGTGCTAGATGGAACTAATGAAGAAAGACAGTACAATTTTAGAACTTACTGAGATTTCAAAATATTTTTATTAATTAGAACTAAATTAAAACCAAACCAGAAGCAACAAGGAACAGAGGCTTTATCGGCAATAATTGAAATATCTTCCTGTTTGTCTTATAGAACACTTTTGATATGACAGAATCACTGAATGCTCAAGGTTGGAAGAGACTTCAAGAACATCTAGTCCAACCATCAACCCAGCACCACCATAATCACCCCAACACCATATCCCCAAGTGCCACATCCAGACGCCTCTTGAACACTTGAGACAATGACTTCACCACCACTCTGGGCAACTTGTTCCAATGCCTAACCACTTTTTCCGTGATTTTTTTTTTTTTAATCTTTTTGGAACCTCCCCTGACATAACTTAAGGTCACTTCCTCTTGTCCTTTTACGTGAGACAGGGCAGAAGAGATTGCCGCGCCGCTTCACTTCAACCTCCTTCAGGCAGTTGTAGAGTCTTCTCAGAATAAATAACCCCATTTCCCTCAAATGCTCCTCATGAGACTTATGCCCTTTCTTGGAGTTGCTCCAGCACACTCCTTTTTGAAATGAGTGGTCCACAACCAGGCATAGGATATAGAGGTGTAGCCTCACCAGTGCTGAGCACAGGGGGACAATCACTGCCCTGCTCGTGCTGGCCATACTATTCCCAGTACAGGCCAGGATGCCGTCGGCCTTCTTGGCCACCTGAGCTCAGCTAGCTCCTGTTCAGCAGCTGTCAACCAGCACCCCCAAGTCCCTTTCCACTGGGCAACTCTTTAGCCACTCTGCCCCAAGCCTGTAGCGATGCATGGGATTATTGCGACACAAGTGCAGGACCCAGTACTTCACCATATGCAGATATATTTTTGAATACATGGACTATTGGAAAATTAAGCATTAATTTCGATTCTATTTATACCACAGTAAGCTTAGATGAGAGCCTGGTGTTTTCTCCCAGCTTGTTGCTTGTTCAGGTCATTTTATGGAAGACTGATGTCTGAAACAGAGTGTTGGAAGCTCTTGGGACTATTTAGGTGTGGGGAAGTACAAAATATCTTAGGTGTTTTTGGTGAAAATTGTCATAGCTGCTGGCTCTTGCAGATTCTGGGGCTGGGATAGGATCCCGTTCTTCCTAGAACAGATTTGAGGAGGGTTGTGCTGCCATCAGCTGCCAGCTTCAGCTCCATGAACTGCTGCTTTCCTGTTGAGGCTTGGACTGGACCATGGTGGGTTAATAAGGTTGCTGTGCTAAGCGTAGTACAACGTCCACTTCCAACATTCAGCGGTACGCAACAAAGAATATTTTGGCTAGAAATGAGTAAATAGATGAGTTTTCTGCAATAGTTAGCCATTAAAGAATATGATGCAACAAACAGAAGTTCAAACCTGGGCGAATTAATTTCCCCTTCATTTATAAGAGTCGTGGATATCTGGAAAATGAATATTCAGCATGAATCCCTGGTGTCTGGTAGACTGGTATTAGGTGTCTCCCAACAGAATGGGTAATATATTTTTAAACGTCATGACGGAAGTGTGGCTGTTGTGTCCATAATGCTGTACATTTAGTTCTGCATTAATTTGTCTAATAGACTTTTTCCTTCCTTTGTAACTTAAAGGGCAGGGAGCAATTACTGTCTACCAACAATAAAAAGTGAGAAGATTAATGAGGTGTTACATTGAGGCACCTGTGAAGAACTTGAACTTATTCTGTGTTGCTGTGAGGAACAGGAAATGCCACTTGTGACTGTATGTTGAACAGCATTAATTTTCTACTCTGGACCTCAACATCTATGTTCAGAAATGACAGGAGAACTAGACTGCATGTCTGGCAGCAGTTTACAGTTTCTGTGCTTTGAACATAAAGAAAAATTACAGCCTTTGTAGCCTTCAACACTAAAATTTCAAAGGTGATGTCTGTTATTGTAAGTAAGGGTTACTTAGAGAGATGCTGAATGTTTATGGCTGTCCTTGTTTGAAAGAAGAGCTGTAGAATCTGAGAAATCAAATAATTTTGAAAATTGGTTTGGTGGGCGTGTCTCAAATTGTGGCCTTCATGTAACAATCTGTTCACGTTCTGTTTCTTATTATTTCTTATGTGGTTCTGAACTCCCCATCCATGGAAGTGTTCAGGACCAGGCTGGAAAGGATTTTGAGTAGCCTGGCTGGTGGAAGGTGTCTCTATCCATGAAGGGCTGGAAACAGATGATCTTAAAGGTCCCTTCCAACCCAAATTCTGTGATTCTGTGGTACTTCTGGAGAACCTCTATGACATATGGAATGAATAATTATATTTTATGTCACTGTGTGTTAACAGGGTCTGGCCTTAAAAAGCTGGGACACACCTAAGAACTAGAGTACACGGTATTGACAAACTCCGCAGCTGTGTCAAACTCTAGCATGTTTATCTCATGGTTTTCTGTTCATTATTATTCACATTATGACTTGGCATGCAAAGTTGAATTCAGCAATTTCCAGAGGACAAGTATAAGTCAAATACTTCAGCTGGATCAATGTTTCCTCACAACCTACCATGATTTTGTGAGGTATCTTATTTCTGCGCATCCGTCTGGACTCCATTTTAACTGAAAGGACATACTGTCTGTTTGTCTTCTGTCAGGCTTTTTTCACATGTCCTTTGATTGGTTACACTTGACCATGGGCTTTTTTCCCATCAGTTACCCTTGTTACACTTTCAGGCATATGACTTTCAAGTCATATTTAAATGTCTGGGTGGCATATTTCTTGTACATGTACCTGTAGAATCATAGAGTAATCGAGTATCCTGCATTAGAAGGGGCCTACAAGGATCATTGAACTCCTGGCCCTGCACAGGACAGCCCCAAGAGTCACACCATGTGCCTGAGAGCATTGTCCAAACACTTCTTGAACTCTGTCAGGCTTGGTGCTGTGACCGCTGCCCTGTTCTACTGCCCAACCACACTGTGGGTCAAGAGCCTTTTCTTAAAATCTAAATGAAACCACTCCTCAGAAAACTTCAGGCCATTCCCTTGGGTCCTGTCACTGGTCAGCACAGAGAGATCAGTGCCTGCCCCTCCTCTTCTCTTCATGAGGAAACAAGCAGTGAGGTCTCTCCTCAGTCTCCTCCAGGCTGAATGGACCAACTGGCCTCAGCTGCTTCTCATACAGCTTCTCCTCAAGGCCCTTCACCATCTTTGTCGCCCCATTTTGGATGCTAATAGTTTTATATCTTTCTGACATTGTGGCACCCAGAACTGCCCCCAGCACTGGAGGTGAGGCTGCCCCAGCTCAGAGCAGAGCAGGACAATCCCCTCCCTTGCCTGGCTGGCCATGCTGTGCCCGATGCACCCCAGGACAGGGTTGGCCATGCTGTGCCCGATGCACCCCAGGACAGGGTTGGCCATGCTGTGCACGAAGTACCCCAGGACAGGGTTGGCCATGCTGTGCACGATGCACCCCAGGACAGGGTTGGCCCCCCTGGCTGCCAGGGTGCTGCTGACTCGCGTTCAACTTGCCATGGACCAGAACCACCAGGTCGCTTTCTGTGGCTCTGCTTTCCAGACTCTCGTTTCCCAGTGTCTCTGTACATCAAGGGTTGTTCCACCCCAAGTGCAGAATCCAGCACTTTCTCTTGTTGAACTTCTTAAGGTTGGTGATTGCACAGCCCTCTAATTTTTTTATGTCCCTCTGTAGGAGCCCTGTGTTACCCCACTGGTGACAGGTCTGATGTCACCCCATTCACTACAACCCTTTGTGCCCAACCCATGAGCCAGGTGCTCACCCATCTCATGATGGGATTATCCAGCTGTGAGCTGGACATTGTGTCCAGAAGGATACTGTGAGAAACAGTATCTTAAGCTTTACTAAAATCTGAAAAGATTATGTCAACTGGTTTCCCTTGATCAGCTAGGTGTGTTACCTTGTCATAAAAGGAGATTAAGTATGGAAAGCAGGACTTTCCTCTCTTGAAGTCATGCTGTCTGTGACCAGTGACTGTATTGTCCTTCAGGGGTTTTTCAATAACTCTAAAATAATATTACCAAAAATTTTACCCTAAATATGTGTATTTGTTAGTTTGGTTTGATGAAATTGGCTTAAGCACAAATGGGTCTGTATGTTCAGGAACTGTTTTTTTCTTTCACTGGGCTCTGAACTGTGCACCAAGGCACTGCAGAGGCTCTCTTCCTAGGGATTTTTGGGACAAAAACCAGGAGTTGCAGATAAACCTTATTTGCTGGGGCAAATAGTCGAGCATTTTTACAGGCAGGTGTCAGTTTTTCCCAAGTGCCTCATTCTTTCTCTGCTGCCCATCATGTTTTTGGATTTGGCACCCCTGCCTAGTCTTTTTTTTTTTTTTCTGTATTCTTACGAGCAGCTAGCACAGAGTTTCTTGGAGATGGCCTGGTGGTAATCCATTTGGGAAAGTGTTTTTGTCTCTTCTCTAGCTGTTACAAGAGGTCTGCATTCACTTTGATGGACTTCAAAGCACTACTTTAAGTACTCTTTTATTTCACCAAGGCTTATTTTCCTGTGGCTTAGAGCTCTCAGATTTCTTTGTTATGACCACACGTGGCTATAGCAGTGTTTTTGTTTCAAAAGTTCATTTTGAAATGCAGTATGCCCCTTAAAGTAACATTTTAGGAGTTCATTCTAAAGAAATGTAATTTCAACATTAGATTGGTTTTGGTTGGATTTTTTTAAATAATGGTATCTGAATTATAATATTGCATTTTGCAATCAGCATTCCTAGTTAACGATTTTGAGGGTGATGTAAATGAGAAAATTTAAATATTTCAAGCATTTTTCTTAAACCTTGTTTAAGGTTGGTCATTGAAAGATTTTCCAAGGAATTTAATGAACCTCTGGATAATTGCTTAAACAATGTGTGCGTCCTTAATATTTGGAAGAGGGCTTGCCCAAGAATAAAAGGATCACATGAGCACTTAGAAGTCCTATAAAGGCACAGTAAAGAAAGATTTATGACTGATTCCTGTGTTTCTGCTGGTACTTACCTTTGAAATAGTTTGGAAGTAAGTGTAAGAATCTGACAGCACTTCCTGGAATACCTTTTTCCAATTTATTGAGTGCACTTAACCTTTTCCTTTTCTCAGTTTGTCTGAGCATTAAAAAAAGAAAGAAAAAAAAAAAGTAGCCTGGTGTATGGGTAATTTTGGAAAAGGTTTGCTAGAGTGAAACCTGAAGAAAATACTTCTTCTGGATGTGTTATGAATGGACAAACTTCAGCCTTTTCACAAAAGCCATATTATAATTCTAAGACTCTTACAAGAAATGCAGGGGTGCAATTTCTAGCCGAGTCCTTGAGGGATAGAATAACTTTAATAGAGACAAGGATGACTGGGAATTTCTAAAAGTGTGAAAGCTCTACAGGATGTACATGAGATTGTTAGCTGAAGCTGGCCTTTTGGTTTGTTAATGCTTTCAGCTTTTCAAACCTTGTATTCTTCAGATTGTTTACATTCAAGTGAGATATCCTAAGTGCACACTTCCTGAGTGTTTCCCTGCTGAGCCCTCCACTTTGGCACACTTGTGGGCATAGCTGATTGCCACACTCAGGGCCTTGCTGCTCCTGTCTCCAGAGCCACACAGCCACACAGCAACTTCGTATTGCTGCCAGAAAATCATATCTTGTGCAGCGCCCAGGGACACTTTGTCAGCAGCTTTTTCATCGAATTTGGCATGCTTTGAGACAGTGGAATGAGGTTCCTCAGATTATATGACTCTTCACGCAGCAGAGTCTGGGGCTGAGAGATGGTATCAGGGACAGATCGTGCCCAGGCAAAACTGCACTTGGCAGGAGGTAGAAGTGGGCAGAAAAACCCTGAGCAATTTGATCAGTTATTATTTCATATCCTAGGGAATTGGATAATTTTTTTTTTCCACTGGTGTTGTTCCTTAAAGAGTAGAGGGATCATCCAGTGAGCAGGGATTCAAAAGATATACAAACCAAATAATTTGTAGAGATTTTACTCCACAGATCCAACACTACCATTAATTTTTAAATAACCAAAAGTTATCTGCCAGTCATTTTAGGTAGCAGAGATCTGCAAATGGGTCACTTGAAATGTAAGTATGTAAGAGAATGCTTTTCTACTGCTGCTTACCACAGCGGAATCCAAAACATTAAATAATTCTCAAATTCTAAGGATCAGTGTAGTACCTGGCCTTTGGGAAGGAAGAGACTAATGAACAAGCACAATAACTGGAGAACTAATAAACAGAGAAAAGGAAATCAGAATAAGAAATAGTCTAAGTGAAAGAGAAGATCATAAGTGATATACAAGTCAACAGAGTAATCTTTTGCAGAAAAGGCAGATTTTATTCTGTGAAGAGAAAAACATAAGAACAGCTCAATATGCTGTTTTAAGAGAGTGGCAAGGCATCTTTCAGATTTTTATGCTCACTAAGGGGCAAGCAAAGTCTTTATGAGAACAGGAGAATTAGAAAGGAGACTCTGGAAGAAAGGATGGAGAGAGAGTACATGGTGTGACAGGAAAGGGAAGGGAAATGTGTACCAAGAGAGATGCATCTGAATTATTTTCCAGGCTGACTGAAAATAGCTGAGGGAACATTAGCTATATTTCCAGCAGAGGACTTGGGCTAACCACGAGGTAGTGAAGCAGCAAACAGTTCACAGAGAGAGGCTTAATAATTGGAAATATTGTAACGGCAAGTTAAAACAAGTTCCTGTGGGGCAGGTCATGATATACAGTCTCTTAAGTGATGCTCTGCCCGTGCTTTACAGCATGCTACTCTAGAGGGAGTGCAGACTATAAAATTTCTGTGGGTCTGTTGATGTTACTTACGTCACATCGAGACTGCAGGGCAGTTTGGCTGCTGGTAGAGATCTCAGCAATTTCTCCTTCTGTTTAACAAGGCAGAATAGTACCTATGGATGAGTCTTTTATTCTTTATACTAATTACATACATGTTTTTTTTTCTTTGTAAATGTGTATTGCAGGAAAAGAAAAGTTTTGGTGTTTGAATATATTTCTGTAAAATCTTTTAAAAATCAGTATTTCTGCAGAATGGAAATCCCACTGTAAATATTTTTTCCTTGATAACTGAAGGAAAGAAATTTTCTTGTCTGAACTTTTTCTTTGCAGAAAATAGATTTCTGTGGTGATTTAAGTAGTCTTCAAAATATTAATAGGAGAATAATGTTTTCTCTTATTTCAGAAGTTAAATTCTGGCGTAAAATAGTATGGTGTGTATCACATATTATGGCTTGCATGGCATCTCTTAATTGGTTCTTCTAAGATGTATTTCTGGCCTTTGTTTTATCCCATGGGCAAAATGTCCTGGCACACAAAACCTCAGGCTATGGGGAATGGTTACTTTGAAGGCTTGTCTTCTAAGAGAGGCAGTCCCATTCCAGAGGAGAAAAGACAGAATTACAAATCATATAAAGCAAGGGCCTATACATAAATGACATTTCAGAGCTTTACAGGTATTACAAAGAAATACTTGTGATTTTTTTAATTTATATTTTTTAATTCTAGTAGGACTGACTTGAAAAACTTCATCGTTTGTCTAGTTGATAGCATTTATAAAGAGCTGCTCGCCACAGGACTGCAAAAATTTTAAATTCAGCCTTGGTAAAAAAATATATAGTTAGGTCCTTTTATGATTAACGAGTTATATATGGTGAAGAGGTGGCACTACTAAGGTCCCTCAAATCTTCTTTCGTTACAAATATCAGTATGTGCTTGTACAGCGACTTCTGGGTCAGATCACAGGAAGAAAAAGGATTATATATAAATATTACAGAAGCTACATAATCAGGGTAGACTGGGTTGCTAGAGTACAGAGGGAGGAAGAAGAGTGGTGCCATCCTGCCCAGGACATGAGGAGAATGAGTAGTGAGAGAGTGAGGAGAGCTTTGGATGAAATGCCTGCAGGGAATTTGGGCATAAGGGAAGTAGCCAGGCAGTCAGGCCAGGCACCAGAGGAGGGAAGTTTGTCCTTTCTAGGCAGGGAGATGAGGCTGGAAGGGAAAGCCCAAAGGTGAAGGTGAATGTAAGAATGGGACAAGTGGAGCTGGATGGGCCAAATGAGAATGGTAGATGAAGAACATCTACAGGAGGGCAGGGCAGAGGTTCCCACTGGCAGCAGTGGCAGCAGTCTCTGTGTGTCTAAGAGCTTTTACTTCTCCTAAAATACAGTAGAAGAAAGGACTTGTGGTGTCACTACATACAACAGCTAGTGGGTGCCACTGATATCCTTCCTCTGCTGCTGAATGAGTGATCTGTCATGCCACGCTGCATTAACCCAAGTGAGGGTTCCACCAACATGGCCCTGCTCTGCTGTCTGGGACTCTGTGAGGCAGAAAGGTAACGTTTTTGTTTTTCTAGATGTCCTCTTCAGAAGGTGAGAAGCTACATGCTGAAAAGCTATTATTTGCAAACTTTTAATTTTATTAAGCCCGAGATAAGGTGACCTGTGCAAATCTTATTTGGTCCCTTTGTGATTATTATTATAATTATTATCCATATTTATAAAGTAATTATAAGTGGGGTGCTGTTTGAATATATGAAAAGGATCATCTGTGGAATGTGTCATACTTCTGTAGTGGAACATGTCACTGTAAATTCTCTACTTACTTTTACCAAAGGCTGGTAACTGAAAAGGGAAAGAGGCAAAAATTATTATGTGGCAGCAGCTGATTTTCTGGCTTGAAGAACTAAATTTCTGTCTAATTCTGCCACAAATGCTTCTGTAAAGTTCAGAAATCATTTAAGTCAAACTCTTCACAAGCATTCTGGCATTGTATTGTAATTTTCTTTGTGCAGAATGGAAGTCCTACGGTCTGATTCTTGTAAGTGTTGAACATTTGCTCTTGCAATTGCAGACAAGAGAAGTAACGCTCTGAGCATTCAAAACCTATTTGATAGTGAGTACTTAAAAACTCAGGTTGCCCATAATTCAGTATATACTTTTGACCTTAATCTCTCTCAGTCTCTTTTTTAATCCTTTCAACTCAGAAGAGTATTGGAAAAATACATTCATTAGGACCTGCCAGCTGCTAAATTGTTAAAGGGGCATGGAAATACTGGGAGGAAATTAGTTCTGAATTTTGACAATGTGCTGATAGTAAGGCACCAGACACTGAGTGGTCATGGAAAAAAAACCCTCACAGGCAGAGTAGCTGCTCATTTAATAAGTTCTTTTTTATTTGCTGCATTGATGAGCTGTTGCCCTTTGAAAAGTATGGTCACGTAATTAAAGATAACATACATATACACAGGATAGATAAATGAAGGTTTGAGTAGCATTTGCGAGATGCAGCTCAACCACTGTGTTTAAAGAATATGTGTGGGTGTTTCTGCATTCACCTTATGTACAGAAAGAAATTGTTAAACTTGTCTGCATAAGGAAATTTAAAAAAAACAAACCCCAGAGAATTGCTATTGCTTTGAATCTATTTCAATTTTGGGCTATTCCCTAAAGTACAGATATACCACCATTCTCTACTTAAGAATAACGAAAATGACCCTGTAAGTGAGCTATAGTTCAGATTCCAACAGCACTGAGAAACAGAATGAAGGAGAATCAATTTCTCAGTATTTATTTGAAAGATTTTTTTACTTTAAATTTCAGACCCATAGAATTGACAAACAGATTGAGCTCTTTCCTATTTAGAAACTGTTCCTCATTCCCCTGCTATTCCCAAGAAGAACTTCCAGATTTTTTTTGAAAGCTGGGCAAACTTCTTTGTTGTCAAGGGAATCTGCTGCAAAATTATTAGCTGACATGTATAAGTCATGGAAAACGAGTCCAAGGACTGGAAGTATGGGAGAGAGAAGTATTGAAAATATCCCAATTCAGGTATTAGACACGTGAACTAGTAGTCTGGGCTCCTTTACCCTCCCATCACTAGAACCTCCAGGAGATGTTGTGGACCACTTGGTGACCGTTCATAAGCACATCTCTCTAGCCTTTAATGTAGTCAGCAAGTATTAATGATAGATCTGAGAATAAAATTAAATTTGTCAAAAAATAAGCTCTAAGGGACTGAAAGAATGTGCAAATTTATACTGACTTTACTAGATAGTTCTAGAGGACATTTTGCTGCACACATGGAGTGGTATAGTTTTGGCATATACAAAAGTAGCATTTCTATCACTCATTTTAAAGTTAACCAGAGTTAATGAATGAAGGAAGATGATAAAACTAATGCCAAAGGAAATGTTTAATTTCATGTCAAATAAGAAGTTTTGATGACCAGAGAAGATAGGATTTTGTTTTCATGTCGCCAGAGTTTGTCCTCAACACTACTGTTTCTTGGTCAACACCAAAATATTTTACGTAAGTTTTTAAATTTAGGTTGTCAAATCAATTTGTATTTTATTTTAGTTCTAAAGAAAGCATTTCAGTGTGTTCTGGCTACAAAATACATTTTCTGAATACACTGTGAAATACTGTCATCATTTAAAGATTATTTTATTATTCAACTTTCATATAAGTTTATTTTCATTTATTTTTCTTACATTTCTCTTTTGTCAGTTCTATTTTTTTTTTTTTTTTTTTTTTTTTTCCTGCAATAAGGCTGGTCAGTTTTCAGTTTGTTTCCTTGCCATTTTTCTTATTTGGCCTTCACATATATCTTCTGTTGTTTTAAAAGTAGTTTTTCATATCATCTCTCCTCATTCTTTTATGTCAATATTTCTTCACCTCATCCATTCTCTAAATCAACTTGGGGCTTTCTATGCAAGTAGTCTGTTGAGGTGTCCCTGCACTTACCCCAAAGGGGAAGACAAGAGATGAGCAAAAGCCATGAAATTAATGAGAATAAATGACCAGAGGAGCATTTCTCTGTCAGGATGGCCTTCTCCTGTCTTGTCTAGGTGTCAAAGGAGCTGCTGTGCTCTGCTGAGCTCTGCTCTTGTGGTATTCCTGGTTACAGTCTGTATTTCCCTTGACAGAAAGACTTGTGAAGGCACAGGTAGCTGTCAGGGCTGTGGGAAAGGGAAGGAGTTAGCCATGCATTCCATTTAGAGCTATGAATTAAAGGCAGCTCTTCCTTATCCTACAGCTTCTTTTCACCCAGGAGTGTCAAACTTTCACAGCTATGTTTATCCCATACAGAAACTGTTGGTGAACTTGAATGTCAAGTTTAGAGAGGCACTAAGCTGGAAGGGACGTCATCATTGTCTAAGGGAAATGCTTATTACTCTTGGTTTTGATGCTACACCCAGGGACATTGATGATCATCAGGGAATAAACTGAGGATAGTGGGGCAAGAAAGCCCTGCATATATTTTAGTTACCTAAACAAGGCCAGGGCATGGTGCAAAGATCAGCATGACGGCTCTCGCTGCTGAATAGTTTCAGGCTCCCAGGCAGGGTTTAGCCAGGTTAAGTGACCCTCTCCCAAGGCATGGGTCAGGAGCTATGCAAGAGTTCTCTTATGGTGTTATAAACCATCCTGTTTTGGGGAGGAAGAGAATTTAGTTGTGTGTGTTGCATGTGCTCAGATCCATGGATCTGGAATCATTGACAATCAGGGCTCAGGGTGAGCCCCAGCTGCTCTTCACCACCGGTGGATTATCAACCAAGGAGTGATGCCAGTTTCTGCTCTCATTGCTGGCATTGCTGGAGCCCACCTTCATGGTTGTAGTCTGTCTTGTGCCAACACTAGCTTGGCTTGTGGTCATGTCCCAAAGTTCCATCTGGCCTAAAATCCTGTGATTCTGTCCACTTGAGATACAACTTCATGTGAGGCTTTTTCTCTCCATCATCAGGTTGTACTTAGCTTAATTACAGCCCCAGACATTTTTAGATATTTTTTTAAAGTCAATACTTTCATTTAGATGACATATAATTTTTTTTTTTTATTCATTGGAGTTACTCTTTGAGAGTACAGTTTTGAGGTCCTTAATGTATTTGGCAGTTTTTCTCTTTATATATATCCTTGGTCAATCCTATTTCAGTGCTTCTCCTTGGGATATCTTGAAGGTGTTTTCAAGCACTTAGATGTATTCGAACAGTATTTTATAAATATTTTTCCCCATAACAGTGGATTAATTTCATATGGAATGGCAGAAAGGTGCTCTTATAAGTCCAATGTGCAGGAAAGCATTTGTACTAGACCTTGACTGCTTTTGAAATGACCATTAATTTTGAGGCACCCTACCCTGGGAAATTTCATCCATTCTTGTAAGAAAGACTCAGCAACTGCAGATTAAAGTTTCATGTTTGAAAATAAATTCAGAAAACTAGAATTTATCAAGGTGTCTATTTATATGATTTCCCCCTTAAGCCCTCCTAGAAGGAAGCCTCTTTATTTCAGGTGAAGCTGGGGCTGTGAATAAATTGGGCCTTATCTCACTGTTGTGTGGATTGTGTACTTTGGACTAACCTAAATTCATTCTGCCTGACAGCTTGATTCTCTTGATGTAAAAACCTGAGTTTACATTATAAAACTGTAATTGTCTCATGCACACTTCCTTTTTACTTTGCAGTCAATATGAGATTAATCTCTTATTCAGAGCTGCAGATGATGAGTGAATGTATAAAACAGAGGGGTCGTTTCCTTACACACTCATTGAAGTGTGAAACATGAAAGGGAGTGTGGAAGACAAGCTTGTTCTGCTCTGTAGGCTCCAAACTTTCCATTTTATGTCTGCTGTGTTATTACATTTGGAATGTGCAGTAAATTCTGGGGGTTTTTTTCCAATTTCTAATCTGTTCTGGTAATATTCAGGCCTTGGAGAGAGGGCTTTATCTGGGGTTTTCTTTCTTTGATTTGTGGGGGTTTTTGGTAAACATGGCAAGATCTTTTGATCTTTTTAGTTTTATTATTGTGTGCACAGGTTACAAAGGGAATTGCAGAAAATGTTCTGCTCTTGTATTTTGGGAATGATGGTCTTGCCAAAGTCATTAATCTGAGTTAGGTTGTCGTACTATGTTGTCCAGAAGACCAGCCCTTGGAACCTAACTAAAAAGTGGATGAAGAGTTGTTTGTTATGGTTGTTTTTTGTTTGTTTGTTTGTTTGTTTGTCTGTTTGTTTTGTGGTTTTTTGTTTGGTTGGTTTTTTTGTTTTTTGGTTTTTTGTTGTCAGGACACAGCATCTGTGATATACACTAACTAGCAGCTGGTTTCTGCATGAAATCAGATATGTTATTTTGATTTAGCAATCTCTATTGTTGGGATCCCCTTTTCACAAAAAGTCTTTCACCTCACCTCCTCTAATAATTACTTGACTTAATTTAGTACCAGCTTTTATTTCCCCTCTATGAATAGAAGGAGTGTTATTTTTGGGGAATATGGGGCTAGGGTTATTTTAGTGTTCTTCCCACTGTGGTTCACCAAAGCCTGAATGTGATGACTTCAGGGCTAGTTTGCAAAACCTTGCTGGAGCACTGCTGGAGAGGGACTGATTCTGAGGGCAGGAAGCAGCAAGGTCGCTTTAGATTCCTTTTGCTTTGTGAAAGCCTGTGTTAGCAGATTTATGGTGCTGTCCCCATGCTGCAAGTTGGCGTGCAGGAAGGCCCCAGTCAGGTTTGACAGGAGTGGGCATTGTGAGCAGCAGGTGTGAGCAGCAGCCCTGCTTCCCTGTGAGCCCTGGGAGCACGGACCCGGAGAGTCCTGCAGGAGCAAGCTCTCTCATTGCTTCTGCCTGTGGCTTCCCTGTGGAAAAGGGGCCTCGCTCTGAGACTGAGGATGGACAGCGGGACAGACTCCACACACGCATGAAAAGATACCTTTCTTTAGTGGGTCATCCTTCTTAGTGTTTTCAGGCAGCTTATTTTCTTCGGAGTGCACATATTTAATGACCTCTTAATTTGTTCTACATTAGAAGCGGCACTTTTTGTTTGTTTGTTTGTTTGTTTGTTTCAGGTAATTTTTGAGTATTCTTTTATCTTTCTGAAGTATAACTTCAATAAAAATGTGTTGGTGAACCCAGGTTTGATCTGAAAAAGGATGAAAATTCTGAAAAGTAGAAAATTTAGTTTATCTAGACTGATAGATGAGTCAGTACTTTTTCGTATTTCTTAATTTTGGTTTTACCTGTGAAAGGGTTTTCTTTTGTATCCAGCTGGGAAACTCAGATTGCTTTAGTAAGTGTGTGATGTTGGAAAACTGTACACACCTGCAAAAATATGTAATTGTTTTGAAACTTGAATATTTTTTTCTCGTACTACTGTTTTTTAAAGTGCAAAGTTTTGATTTCTTCGTATTTCTTATTGATATGAAAATAATTCTGGGAACTTTATCTTCTGTAACATGCATATTTGTATCAGTTTTTTAAAAAGGATGAAAAATTATGCATATCTATCAATTCATCATGTATACCTAATGGATTAGTCTATTGCTGTTAAAATTATATTGACAGTTACTAGATTGCTTACTGGATTACCTCAAATATTTTAAACATTCTTGCAGTTATGTGTATGGAAGAGTATCTATTTTAAAGAAGCCACAACATGGTTTATTTAAACTTATACTGACAGAGGTGATAAAGCTGCAGACAGATGAGAATGGGGTGGAGAAGATAAGAAAGAACAGCTTTGATCCGTGCTCAGCAGAGAAAAAAAGAAGTCAATTAAATGAGGCACTGAGATAAAGCAAATTCAAAGGAAGGTACAGAGTCTTGAGAAGAATAAAAAATATTAGCTTGATTTGTTGGGCTGGAAATTTTAAAGGTAGTTAAATTTACAGTGTATGTGTTGTATCCATAGCGATTAATTAATGAGACTGTATTGATTTTGGTACATATGGAATTTTAAATTTTTTACATGTTAACATGTAAAATATTCAAGGACTTACTTTTTTCCCTGCCTAGTTTCATAGAATCATACTGTCAATTGTGACTCTCCAATTTTCCTGTCTCAGTAAAAAAACAGAGATGTGTCATGTCAGCGATTTACAATTTACCCTTTACAATTCTTCATTCTGCACAAGTTCCAAGCAAAAGAAAAAGGTTATTAAAGTAAATGTTCAAAATTAGCTGTTGTATAAATCTCAGCAAAGAACATTGGGTTTAAAAAAATGCAGTTTTCCTAAATGATGACAGTAGCAATTTCTGCTAACTTGGTAAAGCCTCATGCTCCTCTAATAACTCATATATTTTCATTGAAAAGCTTTGAATTAATACCATATTTGGGGACAGAAATTATATATACAAATTCTTGAGGGGATGGCTGAGAGCGCATGTGGGAGTGTCCAGGCGCCTTTGGCTGGTAGAGAGCAGCTGAGAGGTACTGCAGCAGGAGATGTCAGGGGACTTAGGCTAGATGAGATATTAGAGCATACCTAAAGAAATCAGAAAGCTGCTGGGGAGTACAGGAGGTTTGGAGCAGGAAGGTGTGGCTGATGCCAGATGTCTCGGTTCATCAAAGCAAGTTTTGCTCCACACAGGAAGGGTATAAGGCAAAATTACATATGTAGGAAGAAATCTGAAAGTCTTCTAGGCTAAAAACTAGGGTATGTTTACAAAAATGCTGAGACTCTGGGGAGATAAAAGCCACCTGTTTACTCATTAGCAATTAAAACGCATGTAAGTGGATAATTGCTATAAACAGTAGGATTCTTCATGCTTTAGCTTGTCTGGTGCTGTCACACCCCATGGTATTTGTCTCCTGGACAATTTTTAGTGCAGACTCTTACTGGAAAGCATGTTTTGCAAGAACTCTTTGCCTTCCAGGGGCAGTCCCAGTGTTCACTGGTGGCTCCCTTCGCAGTTTCACATCCTCTCAGCTTTGTGTACCACACCTGCAGCAGCTACCCATAATAACCTTTTACTAGGTTCAAGGATGTGAATTCATTGCCATTTACAGGTAGATCTGTTGGGTTTTCACCTGCGCAGCATCCTGCACATGCTGGTCACGTGCATGTCTAGTACATGTGCAGTAACGTCTGTGTCACTGAGACAAAAGTTCTTTGGCAACCATTTTTAATACCCTTTATTTTAGCTGTGGTAAAACAAATTCTTAATTTTTTATGAAAGTGGTATTGTAATGAGAAAAAGCACTTTTTAATGCAGTATCAGATCTTGACAAGTGAAGGAAAGCTTGCATCTCTAATTGGGCAATAACACTTGAAAACAGCTTGGTTAATAATTTAGGTGTATATAATATAATAATTTAAGTTAATAATTAAACTAATTCAGGTGTAGACACAAGGGATTTTTGACTCAGATTCTCAGCCTAGCTGCTGATATTGCAGTTATGCTGAAACCTTTGGATGGGAGCAGGTACACAAAATAGTGCTGTTTTTTGGTATTTCTTTGTATTGTTGAAAAATTGGTTTATTTATCAAATAGCTCTTTTATTTTTCAAGGTACAATGCCCAATACCTTCAGGCTGATTTATAAGAAATTGCCCTGTATCTTACTAATTCTGCAGCTTTCCAACTAGGAGAGAGGGTAGTAGATTTTTTTTTTTTTTTTTTTTTTTTTTTTTAAATTTTTTGTCTATCAGTTGTTTTCAAGCAAAAAGGACTTCTTTCTTACAACCTGAAGCAGTGGGTGAAGCCTGACCTCCCTGAAAGAACTATGCTTTTTTTTTTTTTTCTTTTTTTTTTTTTTTTTTTTTTTTTTTTTTTTTCTTTTTTTCTTTTTTCTTTTTTTTTCTTCTTTTTTTTTCTGCTGTCAACAGACCAAGCTCCGATAACAGGCGCCACAGCATCCGGGAGAGGATGTCCAGTGCCAGCGAGAAGGGGAGCCTGTCCATGGAGTCCACCAAGGAAACCCGGTACTGTGCCGTCTGCAACGACTACGCCTCAGGGTACCACTACGGGGTCTGGTCTTGCGAGGGCTGCAAAGCCTTTTTCAAAAGGAGTATTCAAGGTAATCAACTCTACAAGCGAGTCACCTTTACTCTTTACTCTTGAGGAAACTGAAGGTACTGGGGATTCCAGCCTGAGTCTGGGACAATGACATTTATTGGGTTTTCATTAGGAGTTGTGCTCTCCCACACGGTTTTAGCCCTGTACTTGGTGAATGCTTTTAGCAGGTATAAAATATGTTGTCATTTAGTCCAACATTAATGAGGAAAAGCAAAGCTTTTCTGTACCACCCTTGGTTTAGGTACATCTGACCATGGTGGTAGTGAGAAATTTAATTCAAAAATCCATATGGGATCAAGACGGTCACTCTTTCAGGCTATGCATACCTTTCCACTTATCCAAGGCACTTTTTTTTTTGAGAATTCCCTTCAAATGATTAATTCCTGTTGATTGATTTATTAATCTTAATTTAGTGCTCCATTAGCCAGATGGTTCAGTCCAAATCTCAATTCCTTAAAGATGCTAGATGTCTTTTGAGAGCCAGCGCTGAAAAGGAATGTTTCCTTGATTAAATATTATTTGTGTCTGTCAACAAAGCAGGGCTTTGAACTGTACACAGAATGGTTTCGTTTACAGTCTTGTTGTGGTTAAAAAAGCTAGTGGAGTAAAGGGCATCTAAGAAAAACACTGTTAATTACTGTGACAGAGATAATTCTTTGTGGAACAGATTCTTTCTTTTTTTTTTCTTTTTTTTTTTTTGCTTTGTTCAACATCTCTTAAAATGAGTAAGAAATAACTATAACTCTACTGAAAATACACCTACTGTTCAGTATCTAAGTTTTAGAGAAGAAAATAAAACAGATTTCTTCCTTTTAAACAGAAAACTGGTAAAGTGCTGTGCTTTATTTAGGTTCTATAGTTTTTTTAAATCTCTAGGTGATACACAGGCGCAAAAATTTCTGTTGCCTGTTTTACTGAAGTAAACATAGCGTGGAACAGTTTTACATCATATCACAAGATGTGATTATTGCCTGCTTTGTTGCATGACTAGCACTGAGGTGAGTTAAATAGGACTTCCAGCATTCAGCTCAGAATTCCCCCCCCTTGAAGGAAAGAAGTGAAAGTATGAAAGTGAAAGGTAGACATTGATGGAATGATTTGAATGACAATGATTAGTTAATAGTTACTCATATTTCTGTTTGTCCAGACACACTGAAATGATTTTTAAAAGAGCAAGTGGTTAGACCCAGAAGTCAGTAATAAGCAACACTGAAGGGAGAAAGGGTGAAATGCTTTTATTCTTGACATCAGAGTAATTTTTTTAAACTTGAGATGTCAGAACAGCTCCCTTATTGTGTATTTGCTATTTTTCCTTTTCAGTTCCTCTGACCAAGTCAGAATTATTCTTAGACTTTTGAAATTATGTCCTTGTGCTTGAACTGAACTAAGTCACAACAAAATGCAAATTGAATTAGCCTTAAGCAAAAGCAAGAGCTATCAAGTAATTGTGCAGCAAAGATCTTCAGTGTTTGGCCATTGTGGAAGAAGAAATGATTCTGTTTTGTTGAGCTTCTGCTGTCAGCACTTGGTGGTTTTGCTCTGGTCTCCACATGGACAAATGTTGCGGTCCACCACAGTGGATCTGTTTTCTATTTGTGCTTACACTAAAGACTAGTTAGTAAATTTGCTTCTTGCTATGTGTATATATTTAAGGTAATTTTTCAGTAGATAAGCTTTTAAATCTTAAGTTTTCAGGATTCCATAAAATGTCTTTCATGATCTCTAAGTCATGTTTGCTCTAATTTAAGCTCTTTGCTTCTTGCCCTATCCCCTGTGGGCACAAAGAACGCTTATTACAACAACCTTTTACATAGTTGAAGACTGTTATCATATCTTTTCTCAGTCTTCTCTTTTTTAGACTAAACAAACCATGTTCTTTCAGTAGATCATGCTTTCTAAACTTCTGATCCCAATTCTTAAGCTCCTCTAGACTTTCTCCAGTCAATCCACCTCTTTGGTGATGAGGTTATCGTAAAAAATGAAATCCATAGCTATAAAGGAAATAATTCAAGAATATGAGTTCTTATGAGAGAATTGTGATCATTTGATCACAGAGGGTAAGAAAAGTCTTCTGGATTTTTAAAGTCATAGCTACCCAGTCTTAATGAGTTAAGGTAATTTTTGAATTTTTTGCTGGATTTGGAAGAGACCTCTATTTCAGCAAATACATGTTCTCATTGAACATGTGTCCAATTTATGAAAATGAAAGTAATTTTTAGATTGAGAATAGATGCAAAAACATACATTTACATTGCAGATGATAAAATTTTTAAATATGTTGTGAACAGATAGCTAGGAATGAATGCTACTTATGTGCTGGTGTATTTATAGAGGAATACATAGACTCAATATTTTTATATTTTTTTTGATTTATTCTATATACTACATTGTATATGTGCTCTGCATTCCTAAAATAAATGGGAAAAAAATCTTGTGAAGCATGTGAGCAAACACTGTTGAGGTTCACAGAACTTTTTTGTATGAACAAAAATAAACCAAAATGCTTTAAGCGAAGATTTTTGGTGTTTCAGCAAAGATAGCTGCACTACTTTGTTCTTTGCTAACCTGCATTTCTCAGTATATATATAGATGCAGAGATGATAATTTCTGTTCTTCTCATCAGAGATTTCATAGGAGAGTTGCTGTAATGAACGTTGATGTTTCTGTTAGACTGTATACAAACATTCTACACTGTTCTTAATAGAACCACAAGAAAAAGTAAGGACAGACAGAAACAAGCTGTATGTAGTAATGAATTATCTCTGTTATTCTCAGTGATACCAGAGGTATCTATATTTACCTGTGTAAGTACATACTGAAATTTTATGAAAACTCACATCTGCATTGGAACTTACCTGAGGTGACAATGGATAGCTCCACTTTGATCCAGGGGATCTGGAATGTTCCTGGTAATATTTTGTGAGTATTAAATGCTGAGGTGTTTATTGTCAAGTAGTTAAAGCTTAAGAGGTAACCTGAATTATAAACTGTCTCAGTATGCGTAAGTTTTCAGTTTTGTTTAAACAACACATGGTTTGTGGAAAACCTGAACTACCTCCTGAAACTGCCTGTGTCAGTCTGTTTTGTTAGTTTATGTCCCAAAAGTGACTTGGGATCTTGTTTTGAGAAACCTCAGTGCAGAGTGATATTAATGTACAATCTTTCATGGGAGAGAAAAGTCACAAGACAACAAGGATACCATGTTGCTTGGTGATAGAAGAGTGCTTTACTCTTCACCCAGCATATGTAGCCTTCAGAAGTGTACTTGGTTGAGGGGCTTGATTTCAGAAACATAACAAGGAGCCACACCACAACACACTGTACTTCTCTCTTAAAATATTTATGAATTTTAAGACCAAGAAGGGGCATTAGATCAATAATTCTCTTCTCTCAATATAAACTTTTTATGCTAACCATCTACAAAGCCCAGTAATTTTTTAGAATTTAGGCTCAAACATTTTCTTAAAATTATGGCTTATTCTAATGATTTGTCCTCCCATATACTAAAAGTTTACCAAATTAATGTGTACTATTCCAATTTATGTGTCTTTGGCTTTTACATCACTTTCATGAACCAGTCTTAGTAACAACTATCTTTCCCCTGTGGAAAGTTCTTTAAAAATTAGGTCATCAAGTCATCAAATCACCTGGACATATTAAGAGAACTAAAATGTTTCAGTCTCCTGCTGTATATCTTTCTATCTTCTGAGTCCATTATCTTTGCACCTTTACTCATTCCCCCCGCACCCATAACAGCCTCTCTAAAATTTGGATGTCGGAATTGGATGATGTATTTCAACGTGAGCCTTACAAATGCCATTTTACAAATTAAAAATTCCCTTGTGACTCACACATTCTTTCCCCCTTCTAATTCCCTTGGTTTTTGGATAGCCACCAAGCCCTGTGAGATAGGAAGGAATTACTCATACCACCTCTGACAAGCATCCAGCAAATGCCTACATATGGGTGTCTGCAAACCCCCAGAGGGAGCACAAGGGATTCTGAACAAACCAGGGGTAAATCCTTATGTTAGAGAGTATCTTGGTCCCAGAATTGCTCAAGCATTTTAGAAATCCGCAACTCTATTTCTCCTTCATATGCACTTCTGATGTTTTTCAGGTGCATCTTCTCTGCTTTTGTTCACAGCTTTTGTTCATTTCTGGGATATTTCAAAAATAGTCAGTTAAGAATTACTCCATGATCTGAGGCATTACCAGAACAGGCTGACTTCTGAGAATGGATGAATAGCTGAGGAATTCCAGAGGCCTGCCTTTAACATCTTGTTCAGAGATATAATGGTCACCAAAGTGCAGGAATTCTTGGAGCTGGGAAGTATTTTGCTTGTGTGCCTTGAACCTCAATTTTAGTTAGCAGTTGTGCCTTCTGACCATCAAGTAGGAGCGTTTTGGCAGTAGACTTTGAGTGTTATCAATTGTTTTTATTTGACAGCGATAGAGCTGCACTTTGTTGAAAGCGTGTAATGTTGAGAGGGGTGGTAATGTGGTGGTAATATTTTCATATTTGAGAGAATTTTACTGGTAAAACATACTAGTGAGTGTTTAGGTAATTGTGAAGTGCAGCAATTGCAATAGTGTCAATTTGGGAGGTTTCTGAAATCTTTCCTTTAATTTTCCATTCTTGTCTTCTGTTTTGATGATATTTTTTTGATCTGTTTTATAACAGCTCATATCCTGCAGCCAAGAAGGCAGAAACTCGCTAATAAGACTGCTTGTACACTGGTACTTTGAGCTTTCAGCCAAACTACAGAACACGAACCTCAGTGAGACTGGCAGAGTTAATCACAGATGGGCATCTGGCCTCAGGGTGGAAAACACATGATTCCAGTTGGAGATGGATGTTGGAAGTTTGAAGGCTGGAAAAGGTTGATTTGGAAAGTCTACCTAGGTTTAGCTGCCATTGAGACTGCTCTGCTGGTGGTCAGCGAGGTTCTTCTGAAACTTATTTTGATTTATTTTTATGCATTTAGTAGTTTTTCTCCAGTGTCCCTCGAGGGAAACACGTGCTCTGATTGCATCTTTTTGCTCCAATTGCATTCTCTAACATGCATTTTTAATTTCAGCTCTGTAATTTATGGTGATCTTGTTTCAGAAATTTGAGTGCTATTGAAAGGCAAGAGTCAATACCTCTTTTTTTGTAGTAAGGCATTTTGAATGTGGTACTTTTCTAGCAAATTTTAAGTGCTGCATTCAGCATGGATGTGATAGTGGCTTAAGATATTTCTATCCAGGATAATTCTTTATTTTTCAAGGCCTAAGCAAATAATAGGGATGCAATGGACTTTGTGCTCTAGTTCATCTTTCTGTCCTGTGATAAGATCAACTTCTACCAATTCCTTATATATGTTTATTGAATTGTTTCTTAAAACCTGTGGCTTGATCCAATGTTTTATTCTCCTTATCTTTGAAGGCTACTGGGAGATTTGAATCCTCCTGTCTGCAGGCTGAGGTCATAATTTATTTTCCTGCGAATTGTACCACCAAAAAAGATTGATCTCTTTCTTTCTGCAACAACCTTTAAAGCATGGAAGTTTGCTATCACACTTGAAAAAAAAAAAAAATACTCTGTTTTTCCTAACCTGAAGAAACAAGTTTTATTAAACATTTTCTCATAGGTCTTGTTTTCTAGACTTCTGACCTTCTAGTTGCTATGCTTTGCAGGTTCTCCACTTTTTATTGCTTTCTTTTTTTCTTGAAGCATGATTTCCTTCAATATGGTATTTCAAAAGTACTGAAGAGAGCAGTAGCGTTACCTTACAAGCCCATCCATCACACAGTATTTGTCTATATCTGTCACACTGTAATGTTTGCCTTATTAACAAAAACATGATACTCTTCACTCATAACCAATGAGTGATGCAGAATAAACTCAGACATAACTTTTCTGGAGAAGAAACCATTTGTTTTCCTTATTGTTTTGTGCATATGATTACTCCTATTTTAATGCAGAGATTCCTACCAGTCCTTTGTACATTGTGCTTTTGTGCTGTTTTTTTTCCCATGTGCTACCTCCAGTTTGCCAAGATAATTTGGAATTCTTATCCTGTACTCTCTTGCTATTTATTTCAGTCTGGCTAGGAGAGTAGTCTGGCCTTTCCTCTGTTCTTCTAACACATATAAATGTCATCTAAAAAATTAATAACAATTAATAAAAGAAGTACTCCAGATCACTACCCATTTGTGAGGAAAATACTACATTCAGGGCAGACACTATGGAGCCTTATTTAATATCAGCTTCCATTGTAGCCCTGAACTCTGATAATCCTGCCCTGAGACTGATTTTGTGAAATCCTCTGAACTATATTTTCCTAGCTGACATACGATGTGTCAGTCTAGGCAAAATTGAAAACATTTCTGAAGTTGGGCAGCACACACTGCTGGAGAGTAGAGAACTGACTCTTATCTGATTTTATAAATGGCCATTTGTTTTTCCTCTGCTAAATCCAAAGCTCTTCCCGCTTCCTAGATAGAATTCCTGGCTTTTAGAAGCTGTTCTTAATGTATCCTATATTACCACCTTTAATGTTGTTTTACTTCCTCTGGAATATTACTGTTGTGCAATATCAAGCAATAGCAACAAACATTTAAACATTATTACATGTTGCAAGTGTTTAGTGAATATTTAATGTGAAAATTCACATTATTCCTAGTTCAGGACTGAGCCTGTCAGCAATTCAAAACATTCAGATGAGAAGCAAAAGCACTTTACATTTAAAAACTACAAAAGAGCTTGCAATTTTTGTCCTGCATGAAAGTGCTGACATCTTCCACTTGCTTTTAGAGAGTGTGACAGATAACACAGCTACTCCCAGTCTAAAATGTGGCTAGGGATATGCAGAACAAGAGACTGAGACAACTTGGTTGACCCTTCTGATTATAAAATGGATGACTCTTCATGCTATAGAGGATGGATGATGTTAGGATATGAGGGGAGCAAACCAAGGATCACAGATACATATCAGTTAATTAAAGAAGAATATATCCAGGTTGTACTTTGCACGAGAAAGTGGTACACAAGCAGAAAACAAGGTGGTGTTTTTTTTTTTTTTTTTTTTGTGAAAATACTGGTTCAAAGAGTAGTTTAACAATTTAGCGAGCCAGCTGTTGCTTGTACTGAGGTTTCAGTTTTACAGAGTTCAATGCTGACAACTCGTGCTTAGAAATGCCCATGTCCACTACACACTCTATGTGGTGAAAATCCTTTATTGCTCCCCTCCTTCTGCCAATGAAATAAAAATATTTAAAATGTTAAATTATATTTAATTAATAAATTAATACACAAAATAAATAATAGTAATTTAACAATATTTAAATATTAAATAATATTTTAAACCCAAAAATTTCCCTTCCCCGCCCAAAAATTCCCTTCCAAGGGTAGTGTGAGGATAACTGTATTACAGGTCATTGAAAAATGTATGATAGCAGGAACCGTTCAGGTACTGAAGATCCAAATCTGATGTTATACCTGGAATAACAATAGAGAGTTACATTATTTTTTTTATTGATAATATTTGATAGTATTTTGAGTGCACAAGAGTAATTTGCAATATTGTTAACTTCTTTGGCTCTTTATAATTGTTGTGGGAGTTTTCTTTAGTAGAATTTACCCCTTTCCATTCTGGCTCAAATAAACTAAGGAGCTAAAAATACAAGAGTTTCATTCAAAGTGTATGGGAATAAGATGGCCATGACATGCCTATAACTCTTTCTGAAAATGCTTTGTGTCTCTGGAGAGATTGTATTGAGATGGTTGCGAGTAATACATTGTGGGAGTTTTTCCCTTTAACACAGCTGTTGTTTTAATCATGTGCCAAGGACTTAAAACAATTGTGATTTATCAGCTAGGGAAACAGAAACTTGATGTCATACTCCTTGCCAGATTTTGTAAGATTGGATCAGTATTTTTGTCTATTTTTATTTGTCATGAAGAAAAAATATACCTTCTATTTTCTTGCCTTGTCTAAAATTAGAAAAATTGGATCAGGGTAGAAGTAGACTTTGTACATGCTATCATAATCCTGAAATAGTAGATGAAACACCAAATTAATTTTTAAGATAAGGCAAATAATAAAAAACTTCAAAATTATTTGCTTGAGTAGAAAATTTTATATTTACATATTTATAAAGTTAAAGAGTGGCTTTTTAAAAATATATCACCCTATCTCAATACATAAGTTAATGCATTATTATGCTAGTGAGATGGCAGCAGGCTTGGTACCCTCATGCAGTGCTGATTCTCCTTCTTTCTTCATTTTTTCCTGTTAGTACATGGAAAAGCTTAAGAAGAGCTTGGTATCTTAATCATTTGGCTGGAATTACCTGCTCATGTGAGCAGTTACAGTTATATGTAAGTGGAGACAAAGGGATTCCACTAGAAGGCAAACACAGTCTGTGAGCTCCATGGCACAGCCGAAGGACATAACAAGGAGTATATAAATTTTAACCTCTCCTCCTTTCTCATTCTTCAGTGGTTCTGTGATTGACATGTCTCAATGCTCTGAGGCACATGGTGTGATTGTTGGGACTGTCCTGTGCAGGGCCAGGAGCTGGACTTGATGATCCTTGCAGGTCCCTTCTAACTCAGGATATTTCATAACCTTTCCTTCTGAGGTATGCAGAAAAAAGAGGACTTGGTCACTGGATGCAAATGAAGTATGTTTTACAGCCTTTTTGACCATTTTCTTTACTGTCACATTACTAATGTTTTGCTTGTTTAAAACCAGAAAGAAGATTAATCTTCTCAGCAGTGTTGAGCAGTTGCTAAGAGAACCCAAATTCCAAATCCAAAGACCTTGTCTGAGAATAATTAAGCTGTGAATTTGAGTATCTGTACATATAAAGGATTCAGACATAACCTTCTGTTCTTCTGTGAAGCTGTTAGGAAAAAGTGTGATTTTAAAACCAATCAGTGTAGTTTTATTGGGGCACTTTAACTTAAAATTTGTGTTACTTTTTATTTTACATTCAACATTTGTTTTTACTGGCTTAGCCTATGTAATGTCCTTTTTTAAAAAAAAAAAAAAAAAAAAATTCTTTCCAAGGTTTTGCTTTTCATCTCCAGTCTTGTTTGGCACCTTAAAGTATGGATAAAGATTAAAGTTTAGCTTTCCTTCCTTTCATCCTAGCTGACATGTATGAAAATTTTGCTAATTTCACTGTCTGATCATGGAAGTATCTGGTGCTTCCAGAGGTAATGGCTAAGCTGGTAGCTGCCTTTTTCAGATAGATAAAGAGTAGTTTAAGAAATATGTGACTGAAATATGAGGATTGAAAATAAAAGAACAATTAAAGGAAAAACACACAGTAGTAAAAGCATAATAATTATTACTGACTTTGTTCAAGATGCATGATGAATCAATTCAACTACATCAGTTTAGGCATCCTTATCCTCTTTCCCTCTGCTGTTGAATGTTATCATGGAGAGTATCACATGAGTAAAGGGTCTGATTTTTGCACCTCATTCTGGAGACACCTTAGTGTATCCTGAAGCACTATAACATACTTAATTTTATATACTTAATTTTATTTTTACTGTTTTAAAATGTGCAATTAATGAATTTTCATAAGAAAAAGAGACCATCCCTTCCTAAGCGCTTCCAATAGGTCCTTTAAACTCTTCCATAGTAGCTCATGACAGTGCAAGTTATACATACGGGGGATTAAAACAAGGGGACCCACCCTATTAGATTCACTTCCTTTACTTTTGTGCAGGTTATCTGATAATTCATTTTTTAAAAGCCTCAGTAAGATCACAGAGTCCGAGTGATGTATACTTCCGTCAACAAGTATCAGTGATCACTGAAGGCATTTTTCCTCTTTGTATTCCTGTAATACCAACTCTCAAGTGGCCTAATTACCACCTCTTCTAGCATGTACCATGCTTTGGATGCCATGAAAACAAAGGGCAGGGCAGCTGGGAACCTGCTGATGTGTCCCACTTTCATGTTGGCGATTCCTGCCAGTGAGAGATCCCTTCTAGTAGGTCAGATTGGTTGGGATCAGCTTTGCCGAGAGATAAGAGTTACGCATTAGATAAAACATGGAATAGTCAAAAGACAATTCACCTACATCAAGGTTATTTAGTTCTATACTATTTCACTTTAAAGTAAAACTTGTTTTTGCACAGTAGCTATTCCTTAATTGTGTTTTCCTGCCTTTTTCTCTTCAATGCTACCCCAAGCTAGACTGCCCTAGTCTGTCTGTGTCTTGCAAAGGAAACTTCCTTTTTCACTTCCAGCAACTAAATACTTGAAATCAGATAGTATTGTTGAGAAGCAGGAAAGGTTCCTGCCTTCCTTCTTACCTTTTTTTTTTTTCTTTCTTCTTTCCTGATTAAATTTATAATGTTTTTTACTGTATACTCAAATTATCAAACATTTTTTTCTGGTTGCTTACATGTTTTCACATCTCTTGAAGGCACATTGGATAAAATAAACCAAAAATGATGATAAATATTAAATACATTATCTTTTTCCTAGATTTACAGGAAATGTGAAAGGCTAAATAATGATACACACAATCTGAAGAAGCATGCGCATCACACACAGATCTTTCTGGGTTTTAGCAGCCAGATTTTACATTTGTTACTCTGTGAAGAGTGGATTGCCTATGGTGCAGATCATGTGCATGCAAACAGACTAATTATGCTAACATTTAAATGGTAAATTCATGATAGAACTCTTCAAAAGGAAAAATATTATGATATGAATATAGGAACAATAGCCCTATTACAAATAGGATTATTTAATGTACTATTCTAGTCTACAAGCCAAGAGTTTATTTCCAAACCCTTGCAGTTTGCACAAGTAAATACAGATTCATAGCCAAGAAGAAGGTTCTCACTCACATAAACATAGCAAAAATAGGATAGCTGCCCTGATGATATTGATTACACTTGATTATTGGTTTTTGCATGCAGTCATTTCTGTCACTTTTTTTTTTTAACCTTTGAACATTATGAACATCAGCAAATTCAGCAAAGATGGTAAGTATGATTTCAGCTTTGACTGAAGTGGGATTTACCTGCTTATTTTAGAGAGACCTAAATGGCATTCTGAGTTATTTGCTGATTTCAACGCCAACACTGATTCACCATGTGAATTTACCTTTTAACTTCACCAGGAAGAAGATTAGCTATTCTTTCAAAGTATTTCTTTGTTTTTAAGAAGAGTAATTAAAATTTTCCATCTTTATCTCACGGTGTTTCCAAAGCTGGCTAAAGAAACAAGGCAGGTGATTGAGGTCAGGTGCTACACTCTTGCACTGCTGCTTAATGTGACTCAATATAAGTGCATTTTCTTAAAAATATGTATTTCTTTTTCTGCTCCTTTTCCCTGTAGATCCTGCATATGTGGTTGAGGCTGTTTTCTTTCTGACTTTTTTTTTTTTTTTTTTTTTTTTTTTAAATTTACTTATATGTGAAAGGTTTTGAATCAGATATAGAACGGTCTGTATCCCACCAGAGGAACAGAAAATTAAAGCGCTCTCTCCTGCTGTGTTGAGATGGTGGTTCAGTTGTACCTGTTTACCACAGTGCTAGAGCAAGGCATGTGGAAACAGACTTTTCCAGTATTATTTTGTTCTGTCCAGTAGACCTAAAAAATAATAGTTCTGTCTATTTGAGACAGGGCATAGTCAGATGTTCCCCTATTAACAAGTTCAGAGGTTGGCTACTTATTTTGATGAGGTCCCAGTTATGCAGCATTAGAGAGCAGATGTTCCCGGTGTAATCTGATAGTAATTTTTACTAAATTTTCTAATTTGTTGTCAAGGATAGATGATTTGATGAGACCAAGGCCTCTGTGCCACCCTCCTTTACCTCAAGCTGATCCCTTGACCTCAAAGAAAGAACAAACAGTTCTGCAGTAACCCTTTTTTAAAAATTTTCTCTGCACGTGTGTGCTGTACCTTAGCTGTGTTCAGATGAATACAGAGCACCAATGAGATTATTTCAAAGAGACTTTTTCATCCTTGTTAACCTTTGTCAATTGTTGGCAAATAATTTTATAGCAGATTTAAGCACACATTTTTTAAGTGCATATAGGAATAGATGCTTTTTAGCAGTAAAAAATAATGGTATACTAAAAATACTTGTTATGAGAACTGAGATGTAGTGAGCAATAAATGAGGAAAAGGAACTCTGAAGTAAGAAGCTTGGTTTCAGCATGTGGTAATTTTAGAATTTATCATGCCAAAAAGTTTTTGCACAAATCAGTAGACATTCAGCTGGAATTAGGGGCTGATTTATCCCTGTGGTACAATTTATCATTTCAGGATTGTTGCTTCTGTTTTATGTTATTGTTTGTTTCTTAACTGGCCCTGACAGTCATAGATAAAATCTTTTGTGCATAGACCTTTTTAATTTTGTAAACCTCATTTTGTGCACTCTGTTGGTTAAACATCAGCACAAGCACACAAAAACAGATGGCATTGTATTTCTCAGCCTGAGAGCAAGGAAGTCAAGGCACTCATTCATAATAATATATCCTCTTCTGTGGTTGCTTTAATTGTTCACTATTTTAATTAGTCTACAGAAGTTTTAATTTAAAGAACTCCTGAATAAATATGTGGCATAGAGATGTTAGTTTCAAAATCTGTATCAACACTTTTATAAAAGGTTGTGATGGTAACCTTACTTTTTTTTCCCAAGAAGCTAATAGTAATTTTTGTTGTGTCTGTGTCTAACTGTGTCCTTACTTTCCCTCTGGTTTTACAGGGCACAATGACTACATGTGTCCTGCTACTAACCAGTGCACCATTGACAAGAACAGAAGGAAGAGTTGCCAGGCCTGCCGACTGAGAAAATGCTATGAAGTGGGAATGATGAAAGGTGGTATGTACATAGCCATCATCAAGTCTTTGACATTGCTGTCTGCCTTCCTGCCTTTTAACTTCATTGGGCAGCTGATATGGTTTCTAAATAAAGGAGGAAGCTACTGATTTTGTTGAGTTGAAGTCTATTAAATCAAAATGATATTATTGAATAAAAAATTAAAAGCTCCCAAATATCATGTTATCTTGTCCAAATTTGCTTGAAAAATAAGAGGACCATTGATTTAAATTGAATTAGAATTCCTCTGTTACTGTTTTTAACTCAGTTTTTTTTTGGCCGTTCATGGTAGGCTTCAGATCCTGATGAACAGAGTTTAACCCAAGATTTTACAGCATTTTGCAGTTCAGTGTGAAGAGCATTGGTAGTGCCAAATCAGTCCGTATTTATTAAAGAAACTTCGGATATATAATTATTTTTCTGTGAATCCTGGAAGGGAAAGTTAATTTCTCTGTTCTGGTACTGTATATTCACATATTCACATATTTTAGATGTGAATTAATATGTGAATATTCACATATCTTAGATGTGAATTAACCCAACAATATTAAAAGCTTACTCATTTTATAAGAACTGAGATAAATGCCACTTTCCTGGAACACACATAATAATGATGGCTTGTTGTAGCCTGCTAAAAATTTCTGATTGCTTTTATCAATGAAGAGTAATCAGTAGCTGTATGGAAATCTGTATCTATAGGAAAAACTTAGCAAACTAGTCAGTGCACAGAGCAGAAGAGATTAGATCCCATGTATTTTGTGTGTAAAGAGCTGGATTAAAGACTGGTTCCTCCTTTCTTTGGCACATCTAATGCTTACTTATGCCACAGAAAGTCTGGCACAAGAGAGAAGAGTAGCTCATCATATTTGTCCTTTCCTCAAGAAACTGTTTATAAGTCCAGCAAAGATCAGCCAAGTCTGGGAATCTTAGGAGAAAAAGGGAAAGACTTAAGGAAAAATGATCTGTTGTTGCTGCACTTGAGGTTGGATCTGCATTTTTCTCAACTCGAGGATTAGGAAAGAGCTGAGACTGATTTTGTTAATCTCAATTTTGGGATTCAAGCAGGAGGAAGATGTAAAATCTGCTTTTGCTTCCAGAAGTTAAGACAGTGGTTGATTTTTTTAATGAGATTTTATCTATCGATCTAAACATCCTGGTTTATATGGCTAGAACTCTTCAAAGGGTAGGTAGTTAATATCACAGCTATGATCCAGAAAAGAAAGAAGTTCAAGAAAGGCAAACTAGAACCAGAGAATCTATATATGAATATCCCATGCAGATTTGGCTTTGACCTTTGTACATATGGCAGATCAGGGCTAGGATTTATAATGATGCTTTATGTTGTTGACATTACATTTTTCTTATGGCATGTTTATATCCAATTACACTTACATGTATTTAATTAATGATCCTCTGTACCAGTTTTATATTTTTCATAACTCTTCTCTAGGATGCAAGTTCTAATAGGTTTTTGACTATTCTATATGTTACTGTTTTACTCTCACAAAATGGTAAAGATTTCTCAACTAGCATTTTCTAGATTAAAGTAGTCCAAAAGAAATACTGCAGTTCTATCCAATTTTCCTTTCAAATATAAATATTCTGGAATCTTTGTTTCATACAGTGGTTCTCACCTGAGAAAAGTAATCTGGATTTAATCCTTTCCTTTCCTTTTACAATGTTGTAAGATTTTTATAGTCATTACAGGAACTGGCAGTTCAAAAATAGTCAGTGCTGTGGTATTTTTTTGTCATTTTGTTGTTTTCTTCTTTTAAGCAACTAAACTCAGTTTATTAAAAAGATCAGTATCAGCATAAATTGTATCTGCTCTTATACTACTACTAAAAATGCATGAAATCTATCACTGGTTCATAGGCAAGAGTTTTAAAATATTTATTTTATGAAGTCTTGGGAGAAAAATCTTGAGATCCCTCGGTTACAAGTAATGCACTGTCATACCTGCAGATGGTTTCAGGGAAGGTACAGTTAATGTACATGAAGTAAAACATTTAAAGTTTTTCTGGAGTTGTTATTGATCCCCTATTGTCCACAGGAAAGTGTGGGAAAATAAACCTTTCTTCTAAATCTGGACCTTTATAATTGTCACATTTCTCTCAGATGAAGATAAAGGTTAAGTAAATATTGTTGTTAAGCCATCTGGCTTAATTTTTAAGTGATAATGTTTAAATTTTAATTTTTTTTTTCTGAGGAGAGTTATAAAGATT
The DNA here is from genome assembly GCF_015227805.2 of Hirundo rustica. Lineage (NCBI taxonomy): Eukaryota > Metazoa > Chordata > Aves > Passeriformes > Hirundinidae > Hirundo > Hirundo rustica. The sequence continues at coordinate 57,261,239 of NC_053452.1, read as the reverse complement.
TTTCTCTTTTAGTAGGTATAACAGAACTTTTTTTCAAAATAGTAAAATCATGTAGCTTTGTTGTTAGCTCAAAGTTCACACTGTTCTCCAGTAATTCGAAGTTCTTGTGACTGGATCTTTTAGTTTAAATAATCAACTCATGCTTGTGTTGAAGGATTTGCCTTTTTTTAAGGCATTAATTCTATAATATGCTTGGATATTTGTTTTTATCTTATCTCACTTTTATCTCTGTCTCCACAATTTGTTTATGATGATACAAATTTTAGATATAGTGGAAAACACGTGTAATCTTTCTTTCCTCTAAAGGTAATCCCAGTTTTTCTGCTGTGCTAAATCAGCTGATGTTTCTCAATACATTGTAGAAGTTGCCAACTTGTGATTTTTATCTGCAATTTAAGTGATAGGAATAATAACTGATATTAAATATGGACTCTCAGTAAATACTGGGGAAGGTAGACAAAATCTTGATTAAATGTCTCTGGTTAATTCTAAACATATGATATAGAATATGGTTGCTGGCGTTTTCCTCACAGAAGGTCACTTTATGCAGGATGCAAAAGTTCATATATACTATTTTTAGTAGAGTGGACTCAACTGGAATATGTTTTAGAGGCTTTTCATGTAGAAAAAAAAATGCAGGCTTCAAATGGCCCTTGAACTCTGTGGTAGGAACATATACTTACGAGTTCCTCTTATGAGTTCCTGTGGAAATTTTATTGATTTTTTTTTCTTCCCTGTTCTTCAGTCTTTTAAAAACTTCTTTCAGTGCTGAAGAGTTATTTTTTTTCCTCTCCTCTTGTGTTTTTAAGTGTTTCCTTCTGCATCTGTTACTGTGCTGCTTCAAGAGACAATTAGACTGCAAGAATCTCTGCTGACGCAGTTGGCATCTGAGGCATAATTTACAGAGGTTATATTTTGTACAAATGCTTCATTCTCTCTTTCTGAATAAACCCAAAGGACCTTAATGTTGTGTGTTATTATTTAGTCTGTGCTCCCGTGTTTGAATGTGAGGATAAAGTGGACACGTCGAATAAAATCTTTGCCGTGTCCCTTTTACTTAGCTTCCGTAGCAGGGGAGAGAAGCCTTGTTTTTGTTTACAACCTGCTGATGCCTCCTTGAAGCCTGTTTTTATTCTGGTTTGGAGAAGTGCACTCCAACTTTCGCATGATGGAGTGTCCCAGCTTTCAAATGGAGTTGTTACGGCAGTTGCAATCCTGAAGCTCCAACCATATGTAAGGTGCAGGTGACCTCTGCTTCTAGTACAGACCTAGTTTTCTGTTTCTCCATTGTTTTAAAGGCTTTCTGATGGCTTGTGCCCAAAGACCCCAAACACCTTATTTTATTGTTTTTTATTAATTATTTTTATAGTGTGGTAAGTGAATAAGGTTTTCTAATAATTAGTGTACTGCATTCTTCCTCTCCGTTCAATGTGTGACAGGACAGATTTCTCACTGAGTGCTGGTGGGATCAGAGCAACAGTGTGCTAGTGGAATTTGTGGCTATGGCAAAAAATCGCCATAATGCTAAATGCCAGATGCCTAAAGGAAAAATCCAGTATTTGTCTGATAGTCCATGTTTAACCACCCTGACACCTACATAATCCTTCCAATTGTCAAATGCTGATGGCTTCCTAACATCAAATCATAGGAAATGTGGCCATCAAGGATTTGAGTGCTCATGTGCTAGATCCAGATGGTGATTATGTATATGACATGGGGTATTTACTGTCTTTGAACAGCCTGAAATCTCCGGTTGTAGAGAGAGGACTTTCTGTAATATTTGTTGTGGTAATGAAATTACAGTATTACAGCACATTTGAAGCTTACATCCTTTGGTGTTACCCTCAAAAATTGTCTGAGAACACTTCATAAAATACTGTGATACAGCCCAGGGAGTGAAACTCCATGCTGGCCATAACAGAGTGCAAAAACCACATGCCATTTGACTGTAGAAAGTTTCATTAACTTCTAGAGATTGGAGTCTCTAGGCTCCAGTTTTTCCTCTCACATTCTTTTGAAATAATTACCCACCGCTAAGCCAGTCTGGTTCAGTGTGACAGTATTGCTGAAGTTTAAGACAAATTTTTACTGGGAAAATGAAAAAACAAATTTCTCATTCTCTCAGAGAAGGACCTTGCTGATTTTCACCTTTAAATGGAGAGATCTATGCTTCCTTGCTGAATTCTATATTTATTCATGAAAAAAGCTAGAGAGTTATTGAAATCATTCTCAAAAGTAGAAGTAAATTGATGTCTGATGCAACCACTGGACAGGCTCAAGGTCTTCTACATTTTCATGTAATTATCTTTTAATGAACTATTAAAAAGAGAAATTAGTGAATGAAGGAAAATGGATTGTGGATGTGAAATGATTCTAGTTTATTCAAGGAGAACTTCAATGATACTTATTAGACATACTGTTCTGTACTCACCCAAATAACTGCATATGTGCGGCCTGATAAATGTATGAGGAAATGTACCTTCTAAAGTTGTAATTGTTGGGCTGAAATCATGTACTCCTACATATTTGAAACAAAGTTTCGTGAGTTTATAGCAGTTTTCTGGGAAAATAAGGTGGAAATGAAATAAAATTTTTAGTGAAATATTTTTTCTCCTCTTTGCACACATGCAAAGGGGTTCAGTGCCATTAAATTGTCACAAAATACAGTATTTCTATGTTCTGCACTCAAAATTAGAAAGAGAGACCATTGTTGTGAACACCTTTGCCAAAAATGATTTATCTTCGTGTTCCACTTCATAACATGATCTGTGCTAGAAGGAAATCTAGGAGGTTTTTTGTTAAGCCACCTGCTCAAAGCAGATTCAACAATGAATTTATACGTGTTTAAGATCTTTTGCAATCAAGTGGAAATGGGATAAAATGGGACAAATTGTCTTATGCTTAGTTAAATGCTATAACTGGATCTGTAAAAAAAAAAGCTTCAGAATTTTTAATGTTTAACTCTTGAACACTTGTTTGAGATTGTAAAGCTGATTATAGTTGTGTATTTGTTTACCTTGGCTTTTTCGCCTTTTTTTACCTTTTTCATTAGTTGAGTAATTCCTAGGGTACTAGAGCTACAAGAGAGCTCAAGAGGGACTTTTTACAAGATAATTTAATAGTAGGACAAGGGCTAATGGCATCGAACTGGAAGAGGGTAGGTTTGGATGAGATATTATGAAGAAATTCTTTTCTCTGAAGGTGGTGGAGAGACACTGGTACAAGTTGCTCAGAGACGTTGCCCCATCCCTGGAAGTGTTCAAGGCCAGCTTGGATGGGGCTCTGAGCAACCTGGTCTAATGAAGGTGTCTTTGCCCATGGCAAGAAAGTTGGAACTAGATGATTTTTAAGATCCTCTCCAACCCAAAGCAGTCCACGATTCTGTGATTGTATGGTTCTGTTTCTTCTCTTGGTTAGACATTTACAGTTCAGTTCTAGCAGTCAGTCCTGGTATCAGGCCAAATGCTTAATTAATTTCTAAGATGTAGCAATTAAAATGTCTTGTTGTCTTTGAGATTTATACCAGTGGACTCGTCCTCAATGACTGGTTCTCCCCCTCATGGTTGATGTAAAAGTAGAGAAGTTCCTCTAAAGGATTTGTCGTGATCCCTGAAATGTCTACAGGCTCATTGTAAATATTGTCTAGAAATGGGGAAGTTGCCATACTTACTGTAACCAAAACTTGGTATTAGTTTATTTGGAGTATCAGCACTGAAAGGGATTCATTTGAATGATGAATTAATTATACTTCTCTTGTTTCACTTCTCCATGTCCTAAGATGCTCTTTAAAACGTGCTGTGACTGCCAAGGATTGAATACAAAAATACAGATTAGGATGAATCATGCCTTGCACCTTCATCTTTAATTAGTAGATCATTGGTTATCAAACTGCGCATTATGAATAGCCATTAGAGACCCCAAATGACATTTGCCTCTTGTTAACAGCTATCCTTTGTCACCAGGTCTTTAAGACTTTATATGGAAGACCAGCTTTATGATCTGCATTTTAGTTAGTAGGAGTTCTGAGGCACTTGAGATATGTAGTGTGACTTGGTCGTGGAGCAAACTGGTAGTAGAGCCAGGAGCTGAACCAGAATACCTGAATCTAAACCCCAACTGTGACTTCTGTCTCCCTCTGTCTCCAGTAGAATGGGGTCCTGATTATAGAGGAGAAATAAGCCCCAGTTTGGAAAACGATAAGAGATATATTTTGAAAAAATGACATAAATTGACATACAGCACCCATGAGTTGAAAAGGCTGTAATATCCAGGTGCACAGACTGAACACAAATATGTTACTTATTTATAGTACTGAGTGTCTAGATATCCTTGTCAGAAAACAGGCAGTTAAGCACTGTCTCTTGGGGCAGGTCTGTTTGAGATTCAGCATTAAATTCTGATTAATCTTTTTAGAGGATTTCAGACAATGTTTCTCATTTAAACTAATTGTCAGCCCACCTGGGTTTTCAGCACAATTTACATAGCTGTTTCATTTTCCAAAAGAGAAATGGGAATGAAATAAAGGGCTGATTGTCTGAATCATATTCAAAAGAAGTATTTATTAGACTATAAAATTTGAATTTGGAAAGTGGTGTTACTTTTCTGTGACCAAATAATATATTTATGTAGAGAGATTCAAGCAGAAAAGTTCCCCAAAATGTCAAAAGTCTTTAAAATCACCTTGGAAGGACCATCATGCTGAGATGTGTTACGGTATTAGAAACCTACACTGCAGTCATAGCTTCAGCAATCTGTGTCTGTTACAAATCTATCAAGAATGAAATTATGTTACTGACTTCTACTTAACGTACAGCAGCTACAGTGACCTTATGTTTTAAAGGAAGCTGTAGGATTCTGGTTTATTTCCAATGGGCCATTATAAAGCTATTGAGTTCAGCAGAGATGTACCTAATGAGGCCTACCTGTAAAGTGAAGTTGCCATAAGAGGCTGTTAGGAGGCAGCTGCCTTACTTGCATCTGCCCTTTGGGCTCTAAAGCCAGTTGTGCTTAGACACTCAGGTTTGTGTCTGTAAGGAAACTGTTGGCTCGTTCACACCATTTTACTTTTGCAGTCCCTTACCTCAGCTAATCACAGCAGTGACACCAAAGTGAACCTGGACTCAGCCCCAGAGGTCTTCTCCCAACAGTTTAGTAAGTCCTTCCCATACTTGGACATTTGAAGAGAGGCATTTGAATTTCTGGCCTCTTCAAACCCAACTTCAGTTTCAGACAGGTAGGTTTATGTCATAGGAAAATCTAGTTTCTTCCTTTGCAAACACTGGTGTACAGATTTGTGTGGTATCTCTTCCGTGCCCTGTTCTGTGCATTCTCCCTTAAGACTCTGATCATCAGTGGGCCAACTGACTCTCTGCCTCTCTTCTTACAGATACCTTCTTATTTATATTACCTTTTACTGCATACATTTTGTCTTTTATTGCCAAGCAGGGTTTGTTTTACAAAACACTAGAGATTCTTTCTCTCTAACACAGAGATTCTTTCTCTCTTGCAATTTTCAACAGGATGCCGATGAGGTAGGTTGGTCTTGAAGAGCAACAACATTGTTGAGAAGAGAAGGTGTTTCCAAGCACATTTGAAACACTCTTTTGACAAACTGACAAAATTATAGGCTGTTAATGCTACAAGGCTGTGCATGTATATAGAAGTGTCAAATATCTCTCCTCTGGGATCTGCTGACAAGGAGCAGAAGTGTGGATAGGGAGCCTCAGGTTCAAAGGCTGTTCCAGGCTGGGAAGTTAGCTAAATGGGTAAACCATGACTAAACCATTTACCCATCACTGTTTCCAAACCCAGTCATAGATCCATCTTTTTGTTGTCAAATTAAAACAAACAAAAAAAAAATTTGCAAAAAGCAAAAATCAAACAAATCAACAACAAAAACAAACCCCCCCCCCAAACCCCCACAACCCTACAACAACAAAACCCCACCAAACAAAAACCCAAACAAAAACAATCCCGAACACAATCAAGCAAAAAACAAAACAAAAAAATTGTGGCTAAAACCTGTTGTTGATTGACCAAATTTCTAACAAGAAAGAAATTGAAAAATATTATACAAAACAGTTCACAGGAAATATATTTAACTTGAATAAAAATTGAGATTATACCTGCATCTTCAAAACTAAAATGCATTATTCTGTAGTTCACACACAGCCAAGCAAATTTGATTCTAATTGGTCTCCTCTTTTTCTTCCTCTAAATATTTCTGAATATTTTATATAATACCAAAGGTATAAAAGTGGAGCTTTGTTATTAGCAACAGGTAGGAAAAAAATGGCTGTTGTATGGCTGAGATTCAATGCTCATTCAAGTGCATTTTTTATTTTGGCTCTTTTGTTTTAACAATCTGGAATTTATTTTTTGTTTTGTTGTAATGGCATGTGGGAAAACACTAGGGAAGTATTTCATATGGTTAACATTTCCTTCACAAGCATACACTCTTAGAATGTTGAGTTGGAAAGGACGTTAAAGATCATCTAGTTCCAATTCCCCTGCCATGTGAGTGTCATATACAATTTTATTGTCCATATTCAATTTTATTGCTAATCAGGTTCTAATGATTTGATTATATAATTAGCAGTTTTGAAAATGTCCAAAAGTCTGACTGAATTTATATATGAAGCTTTATAAAACTGCCTTTGAAAATCTTGGCTCTTGCAGCTTTAAAACTCATGTGGAAACTGTTTCAGAGCTCTTGCAAGATGCATAGTACTTAAATTTTTGCTGTAATATTATTTTTCATAACACTTGATAATTAAGGTCTCTTTATTGGCTGAACTGTCGAATTAAAATTGATGCATTCATATATTTTAAAAACCCTTACAGAATCATTTCACTTTTGGCAAGGAAATTTTAGTTTGATAGAGTTCTCTTTTTTTGAATTAGTGACTGTGCATCACTATTATCTCTTTTAAACAGAGATAAAATTTGATTAAGTTGAAGGAGATTTGGGAGCACTTGCATTTTTCAGAGAGATATTCACTCTTATTTAGTCCAAGAAAATGAATAAGTTTGTTGCTTGTCCATCTAGGGCTTAGGTAAAAAGTTAGTAGTATGTTCTATAAATCTCTGATGAATGTGATACCTGTACAGGTTCAGAGACCTTTCTGTCTGTGATAATAAAAGCTGGTGATGTGATGCAAAAGGAATGCATACTCTTACTGACTTTTTTTCCAGACTTTGTCTCTACAAAATCAAGTAGTAAAATTGCTACAGTTGGTTGATTGGTTGATTTTTTCTAAATCCCAAAATAAAAATGCAAAAAATAAATTTGTGTGGGGCATCTCCTCCAAACTGGTTATGTTCAGCTTTGCTTAATGCACTGCTTTTTATGTTCTAAGGTGAAGAAAATACCATGGTAGGCTTTCAGATGAATATATATATATATATATATATATATATATATATATATATATATATATTTCTTAACATCTGGTTTAATTATAAACAGTTAAATATGCCACTTTCCCTCTGTTATCTAAAATCCTCATCGCATCGTTGTTTTACTTAAGGCAGGCCTGGACTAAGTAAAAAGCAAACCCAAAAAAACTCTGATATTCCAGTAATCTATGTGATGGAGACTTTAGCTGAAGTTGTCCTACTTATATTTGTTAACCTTTAATGGATTCTGTTCTCTATTGCATTTGGCCTACAGCTTTCTAACTACACCACATTCTAATTTATTCACATTGTCAGTTTTCTTTTTCCAGGGTGAAAGAGAACCTCTTCCTGTCTGTCCTGAACCTTGTGTGGGGTATTTTCATTTGAAACCTTCTTGTATGAGAAGAGAAGCTTTAGTGTTTTGTACCTTATGCATCTTTTTGCTATTCCAGGTTTTGTAGTCTCGTATCTGGCTTGGAGGGCAAGCAGATATAGTCCATTTAGATATTTCTTACACCAGAGTTGTTTCACATGACAAATCATCTTATCTGTTCTTCTCTTATCCCTTTTTCATTCTTCTTATATCTCTTTTAATTTGAGAAGAACAAAACTGCATGCAGTGTTCACTGTAGTGTGCTTCATGATAATAAACTCTGTGATTTATTAAGCTGTTCTGTCCTCCCTTCCTTTCCTAGTAATTTCTGGCCTTCTATTTACTTTTTAAACTTATCTGATGTTTTAATAGTATTTTTCTAACCCCAACGTCTTGTTTATGAATTATGTCAGCCTATCTATTTATGGGTATGTTGAACACCACACACCCCAAGGATGCTTTCTATTTGAAAGGAAATTTCCAGATGAGCAGCTATAAAATTTGGAATGTGAGAAAGTTAGCAAATGCTTTCGTTTCTGTGAACCATGTGGGCTTGTTCATGTGATTATATATACGTATTTCACAGGGAAATTTTAATTCAAAAGCATTAAATTGATACAAAGCATAGAACAAAAATATCTGTTACACATAGAGCATGCCTGCTATTGAGTATTGCAAGGAAGTGAGAGTATCTCCATGATGACGATTTTCCAGAATAAGTCTTGTGTTTTTCTGAATGACAAGAATCTCCCCCCCGCCTCCTTAACAGAAACTGTTTTAGTGATAGGAAATACTGGTATTGCTGAATGAAACATTGGAACAGCAACACACTTGAGAGTTTTAGCTTAGAAATAGTGTAGTGAATGGGAAAATGTAGATAGGTTAATAGAAGCAATGAGAGATTTATTGAACTCCTTTTATCTGAATAGATTAATGGAATAGAATCACAAAGCCCACTAGATTTTGAATGAAATAAACATAAAATGTGTAATTTCCAAATACTAATTCAGTGAAAATCTCACCATAGTTGAAGAAAGAGGAAAAGAGATTTAAAGATTCTCCATGTTTCTTTGAGGCTGGAAAGGACCAACATTTATATCGAAGCATGTGCGATGAAAATGCTCCCAACAAATACTGGGATTCTAAAGGTTTGAAATTTTGTGGTGTGAAGAGTTCTGAGCAAATGTTGTGTTTCTCTTTCCCCAGCCGTTAGAAAGACCTGTACAGATTGCTTGCAAGTGTTTATGTTTTGTTTTGGTTTAAATGTTTTCTCTTCCCTATTTCTTGAATAGTTTCCATCTTTAGTCTCTGTAGATGCTTCTTTTGCGTTGCAAGCTGGGGACGAGTGCTGCTTTTTTTTATTGCCTGAGAACTCCAGAATAAGCTGCATCATCAGCTGTCTTTTCTTCATATCTCAATTCCTTGTGTGCTTTGCTTGTTACTTAGTCATCCTCCCTTGCCTCCACTTGATGATGGATTTAAGTTTCTGACTCAGTCTCAAAATGCGTTACTCCTCCGCTTAGATCCATACTTAACCTTCTCTTTATGGTTGGAGTCCACGTTGGCTTTATCATTATATTTTTCTTGTAACCTTTCCACAAGAGGAGATTTTGTTCCACTGCAAAGGTCTTATGTTGTTTGAATTGGTATGGCTGACTTGATAGTATCCTAAGGTTCAGGGTCATACAGTGCAAAGAACATTGCAGATATGTGCAGTAATGACAATAATGGTTCTGTTGTGGTTATTTCAGCCTTTTGACAGTAGGTCTCCCACATTAGAATCTGAGGTTGCAATTATCTCTCCTTTTCATAGTTACGTTTATCTACTTAAATGGCATTATTTACTGCTGTATAAACTCATCTTATGATGGGAACTTTCTTGAGTGTTTTTTATATAATTATGAAGATCACAGGCTCAGTAATAGGATGATGTTTAATTAAAATAAATAGTGACCTTTCAAAAGTCAAAATATTCTAGATAGCTTTTGAGAGCTGCTTCTGTGATCCATCTGACTCACCAACATCATTAATTTATCATTGGTAATTTATAGAATAATGGTCTGCTAGAGGTTGGGACATACTTTGAAGCTTTGGGCTATAAAGAAATATTTATTTATTCCCAATAACCAACTTCTTTTTGTGGGGCTAGGGCAGCTGTGCGGTATCACTGGTCTAGAGTTCTGTGTGAGCCCAACTGATATGAATTTTAGGAAGGAGTGCACTATTTCTGACACTGTGCTTTAGAAAATAGTGTCTCTGTCCGACTACTGGTGTAAGATTCCTGAAGTCTTTAGAAAATAAATCAAGGATCAGTGCTGCCTGGATCTATCAAAAGCATCTGCTGTTGACTAAAGCCAAGTGTACGTAATACTTAAGTTCAAGGAAAGGAGTTCATTATATTCTTGTGTGTCTCTAGGAATCCGGAAAGACCGCAGAGGTGGGCGAGTGATGAAACAAAAACGCCAAAGAGAGGAGCAGGATTCCAGGAATGGGGAGGCTTCTTCAACAGAGCTACGAGCTCCCACCCTTTGGACAAGTCCACTTGTGGTTAAACATAACAAGAAGAACAGCCCAGCCCTGTCCCTGACAGCAGAACAGATGGTCAGTGCCTTGCTGGAAGCTGAGCCACCCTTAGTTTATTCTGAATATGACCCAAACAGACCATTCAATGAAGCCTCTATGATGACCCTGTTGACCAACCTTGCAGACAGAGAATTAGTGCACATGATCAACTGGGCAAAGAGAGTTCCAGGTAAGGAAAAAAGCGGCCTAGTCTACTGCTAAACCTGTTGATCACAAACCAAAAAAAAACCCACCCCACATACTGATTTTCTGACTTCCTATTCTTATTTAATTCAAATTGTTCATTTAAGTTTAAATACATTAACAAAATTTACAACATTAAACAAAGTTTATCTTGTATTGGTCAATAAAATGCTATAGTGCAATGCAAGTGACTTTTGAGGAAAGATTTATTCAAGGAAAGGTATTTTCCCTACTCTAAAGAGTGTTGGGTAGTTTTTTGTTTGCAAAGCCTTTTTTTTTCCTGTACAAAACTCAGCAAAATTAAAGGTTGAAAGAGATTATTGGTCAAATCTGGTCAATTTGATCTAATCAAATTATGTTAAGTATTTTGATCCCCTTAGGGGTTACTCTCTTATGAGTAATGTAAAAAGCCATAATTTCAGTGTCACTACTAAGCCCATAAGTATTACTGCAATTCATTTAATTGCCAGGTTATAGTTTTGACTGTGAATTAAAGATCTTTCATGAATTTTGAATTCTAAAAACAAATCCTGGTTCTAGCATGATGGTTCTAACGTGATTTTTTTTTTTTTTTTTTTGTTGTTGCACTGTGATTCCTTCTTTTCCCAAAAGGAATTACAGAATTGTGGGAAATATGTAACATTTTTCTTTGTCTGTATGTTATATATATTTTCATTAATGTAGTTCAATTAATGAATATAAATTAAATGAGAGAGTAGTTTTGTAGTTAAAGTTCATCACCTTTCAAAGTTTCAGTCCACACAAATATTCTTCATAAGTAAAGATTTAAAAATTTATAAGACATTTATTGCTCATGTCATAGTTTTATCTTGATAAAAATACTGGCATACATGGGAATTTATACTTCATAGTTCACTGGATAGTTTAAGTTTTTACTGTAGCCATTTATTTAATTAAAATTATGTAGATGCTCTAGGAAGGGATGTTAGAGACAACTAATACAACTCTCACTCACATAGTGCATTACCTCAAAAGAATTACACCCAGGTTGTGCCATTTTTCTGTTTCCCTTCCTTTAAATTTGGCAAGACTGTTCCTGGTAAATCAATAACCATGTCTTTTCCAGTCCTTAAGGGTTCCCTTTCAGCCACTTTTCACATGTCACTTTGTGGGCTCCAGCTATGATCAATGAGAACCTCTGTGTGTTTCATTTCTCATCGTATCTTATACGAAATCACTTGAGAATTTTATTCTTGACAAAGTCACGGTGGTTGAAGCCTGATCTACAGTCTGTTCAAGTCAAGGGCAGTTCTGCTGTTAATTTAGGTATGTTTTGTTATCACGCTATTACAAAAATGCTTTTGAAAAATGAACCTATGTCTGTAGTGTTAAAGCTATTCACTATCAAAACAGATACATTCAAATTACCTTTCTATGGAGTTTTAGAGATATAAATAGCTTGAGTCTGTTAAAATAAATTAATTTAAATTCAAGATGAATATACCACAATCTAAATTTATTAGGTTGTCCATCTGGAAACATTTGGTCTCCATGACTTTTGATTTGGAGGCTGTGATTAATGGAAATGTACTTAGAAATGAAGTAACATTGTCAGAGAACCAAGATCTGTTTTTTATTCAGAAATCTCTCTAGAACTGCCTGTCACAAGATGATTGAAACTGCCAATGGTCAAAAAATTGCCTGGTTTACCAAATATAAACTTCAAATTTTAAGAAAGCATCTGACATCAGAAAATCAAATGTATAAGATTATCAACTGTTTGTGCATATCTAATGTATTTTACATTTAAATTTACATTCATTTTAAAAATACCTCCTAAGGAGAAACCAAGCCCAGTGACTTGACCATGTACATCCTTTAGTAAGTACTCCAGCAGATGAGGTTTTATATGGGACTGTTGAACTTTGGCCAGAATTAAAAAACAAAAATCATTTCCCTGTCATATTTTGATCTATTAGCACTGTACAAACAATTGCACCAAAGGAAAACAACAGTTATACCTAATGCAGGACAGAGAGAAAAAAGGAGTTTGGGGGGTCTGAAAGTCCTGGACACCTAGTTGGTTCTAGATGTTGTGGCCAGGAGAACAGTATACATCTACAAAAGCAGAAATAAAAGTGTTTTGATTAAAAAAAACCCAGGTCCAATTGTCTACCTACCTCTAAAACTGGGGCTTCTGAGAGTAGAAGTTTGGATCTAGGTCCTTAAATATATATGTCTTTTTAATCTCTTATTTGGTCCCTAGGAAATGTTGGGTGTACATAGTTGCTGATACTAAATTTTAGAAGTACTGATCACCTTTCAAGGACCAGGTCTGTGCTTGCCAAAGTTTCCTTCTGCTGGAATATATTGGGAATACTGTACATTAAAGGAAATATGTCTGGCAACAGAAATCGTATTTTCACTCTCACAGTACATTGCCATTCACTACTCCATTATTACTAGAAATTATACTATACAGCTAATCAGAGAGGATTTTTGTATACATTATGCACGAACAGGGGGACTGAATAACTTTTCTGTGTTAAGTATTTGGTGTAACAGCGTTGCGGAAATTCACTCAGTTATTTTTTCAGCTAATTTAATAGCGTTGTAAGCTTCAGGATCAAGGGTGAATATTTTATTTTTCCTAAAAAGTGAGTGTCCTTTTTAGCAATAGAAAAAAGTGCTCGCAGGAAGCAGCTTCCCCTACGCACGTGTTTCAGGACTTGGAAACTTTGTGCAAGTTAATTTACCTGCAAGCAGGATGTTGGAAAGCAAGGAGTAAAGTCTATATGAATGGCTGAGTTGAAATCACATTTCATAGTGTTCATAGAATCACAAGATATACTGTGTTGGAAAGGACCCACAAGGACCATTGGGTCCAAGTCCTGGCCCTGCACAGCATCAACCCCAAGAATCACACCACGTGCCTGGGAGCTTTGTCCAAATGCTTGTTGAACTGTGTCAGGCTTGGTTCAGTGACCACTGCCCTGGGGGATCTGTTCCAGTGCCCAACCACCTTCTTGATGAAGAACTTTTTTTTTTTATTGCCAACAAAACTTCCCCTGACATAATTTCAGGCCATTCCCTTGGAGCCTGTCACCACAGAAAGAAATCAGTGTCTGCTCCTCCTCTGGCCTCACAAAGAAGTTGCAGACTGCAGTGAGGTGTTCCCTCAATCTCCTACAGGCTGAACACACCAAGTGACCTCAGCTGCTCTTCATACAGATTCCCCTCAAGGCCCTTCACCATCCTCATGGCCCTCCTCTGCATGCAAATAGTTTAAAATGTTGTTATGCTGTGGTTCCCAGAACCGCCTCCAGCACTGGAGGTGAGGCTGCCCCAGCTCAGAGCAGAGCAGGACAATCCCCTCCCTTGCCCAGCTGGCCATGCTGTGCCCGATGCACCCCAGGACAGGGTTGGCCATGCTGTGCCCGATGCACCCCAGGACAGGGTTGGCCATGCTGTGCACGATGTACCCCAGGACAGGGTTGGCCATGCTGTGCCCGATGCACCCCAGGACAGGGTTGGCCATGCTGTGCCCGATGCACCCCAGGACAGGGTTGGCCATGCTGTGCCCGATGCACCCCAGGACAGGGTTGGCCATGCTGTGCACGATGTACCCCAGGACAGGGTTGGCCCCTCTGGCTGCCAGGGCACTGCTGGCTCCTGATCAACTTGCCTTGGGCCAGAACCACCAGGTCGCTTTCAGTGGCTCCGCTTTCCAGCCTCTCCTTTCCTCATCTGTCTGTACATCTGGGGTTGCCTTGTCCCAGGTGTAGAATCCAGCACTTTCCTATGTTGAAACTCTTAAGACTGGTGATTGCACAGCCCTCTAATTCGTTTAAGTCTCTCTTCAAGGCCCCTCTGGCCCCAAAGGAGTCGGTGGCTCCTCCCATTTTTTTATCAGCTGTGAACTTGCTCAGTATCCCTTCCAGCCCTGCATCCAAGTAATTTATGAAGATGTAGAAGAGTGCAGGGCAGAGGATGGAATCCTGTGTTATCCCACTGGTGACAGGTCACCAGTCTGATGTCACCCCTTTCACTGTAACCCTTTGTGCCCCACCCATGAGCCAGGTTCTCACCTATTGCATGATGTTGCAAAGTAATTTAAACAATTCTTTTTTACAATCCCTGAATAGACACATATACATTTTAGCTTATCCCCCAACCCCGAAACGAAATTGATTAGTGAGGCCTGAATGCTTTTTTGGATGAACATCTTCATATTTTTATTTTTGAATGTTGATCGCATAAATTAACCTTTAGTGATAGTTCATATTTGAGCTAAAGTACAAAACAGCTTTGTACTGGTTATTTTGTCCAGAAGCGTACCCTGAGGGAGTACTGAAAGCTTTACTGAAATCCAAAAAATTACATTTTTTGAGGAAGGAAGAAATTTGTATCAGAGCAGAAAAGCAATGATGATACAGCTTATAAAATAGTATAAAGACTTTTGGGGATATTTTTGGAGTTTCTTTTCGTGTGTAGACTTTAAGGAATAGTTTTTGGCCAGGCAGTCTTTCTGATTATATAAATAGGTGGGCATGGAAGAAGATACATCTAATTAGATCTATTGGATAAAAGTGAAACTTTTCTACAAAATGGAGTAGTGCAATGTAATTTGTGATAGACTGTGTAAAATAATGTGGGCAGAGATCTGTTATAAAGAAATGATGAAGAAAATCTTCAAAATGAGATGAGTATCTTTGCAGACATGCCCTGATTGGAAAGATCAGAACTGGTCTCAATGTTTCTTGCAACTAATTTAGCATCAGTTCAAACTTGCGTAAACTGGCTCTGCAAACTTGGTCATGTTAACCAGTTTCTGGGGAAGAGAGAATTTGTGGCAGTTTCTTATGCATAACCTCAAAAAATATCTTCAATACCTAGATATAACATGATTTTTGTCTGAGGTTGGAACCAAGTTCCTCTATGACAATGCAATTCATATTATGCCAAGTACATAAAAGCTCATTTTATTTATTTATTTATTTTCCCCCAAACCTTGGCCACTAATACAAGTGAGCTTGCCGCATGAAATGATCAAAAATCTTGTACAGTGTCTTATGACATAAACAAAAAATTCAGGATGCCTTACTCTTTAGATGGCCAAATGGGGGGGTTAGGCTGCACTCCTCCCAGGTGGCCTCCGTAGGATACTGACGGTGCATTTTTATTGCCCCGGCCAGTTGGAATAGCTGGCAGCTGCAAATGGAGTAGGTGCAAACAGATTGTGGTGGGCTAGACTTTACATGTAAATTGAGCCTTTTACCATTTAATTGGGACAAATCACTAAAAATCACACGTAGGCAAGGTGTAGATGAATGTTCATTTCTGAATCACATATTCCTAAAAGATGTGCCTTCTTATGTTCTTGGCTTAAATAACTTCTGGGGATATAGTACCACATTCAGAATAGTCTTTAATAAAATGAGCAAAATCATTACTCTGCTTTTCTACATAAATACTGTTATGTCAAAGGAATTAACTTACTGTATTTCATTAATTACTTACTGTGTATTTAGTTTAATGTCTTATGTGGAATATTGTATTTTCTAAATGAAGCTGGCGTTTTCCATGTAATCAACCAAATATTTTTGGGGAAGAATCTCTTGAGATGGTAGGAGACATTATAAGCTTATGAAGTGAGCTCATGGTAAAGAGTGTAGCTTTAAGGAAATTTTGTTGCAAGGGTGGAATCTTTGGCAGTGCTGCTACAATCTTGTGTAACTATTTACTACAAGTACAGTAGCTGTACAACTTAATAGCCCTAAAATGGTACACTGGGCATACAGGCTTTGAAGTTTTGAGATGATTCACAGTGCTGTACTTATTTTATGGCTTCATGAACCGAGGAGATAAACATTTTGGCACTAGGCTGTGGTTTTTTTTCTTTCTTTTTTTTTTTTTTTTTTTTTTTTTCCCCCCCCCTTTATTTCAAAGCCACAGAGGTTGCTATTTTCTTAAGATATTGTTTTCCTATTTGACCTTTTAAACTGCTCTGTTAAATCAGGAACAGTGTGTAAAAAGGCCAATAGCCGAAATTTTAGACTGCACTTCAGTAGCACCAAATCTTGGAAAAAAAAATTAGTCAGCTTGCAGTGGAAGGAAAGACAGATGAGAGTGATATGTGTTTATAACCTTTTAGGTTATAGGTAGGAAAGTTTATAGAGCTTCTAAGCGTACTGATCCTTCCACCAATAATTTACACTTATTTAAAAAAAGGAATGGCTTGCAATTCCTGTAATAATTTTTGATGACGTTTTCAAAACAGGGTTATTTTAATAAACCTTCTGTTTTGTAGTCTCTTCTCCTTTGCCCAGCAGGCTGGCAGTGGAGATTTCTAAAATGTTATTAAAAAGCCCACCCCTTTGCTTATCGCTTTAATCTGTTGAAGTGATGCTCTCTGCTCCCCTGCTTCTTAGATGAAAAACAGAGGAAGTAAATTTATAAGCAAAAGAGAAATGAAAATAGGCATCTGGATCTTACTTTATGGCTGCTTTTTGCTAATTTAATTTCTGTAAAGTTTCAATTAATTATCATGAATGTAAGCTATAAATATCAAACATTATAGTGGAATAAAGTAAATGGCATTTGAATTTGAACATCAAATTGAGATGTATCATTCAACAGAATGATTATGAAGGGCAGCAGAATTAAAATAATTGAATATGAAATTAAAGCTTTCCATCCCTGTGTTTTCTTAGTCTGGGGAGCATCTTCAGTTTTTCTTGTCTAGATTTTAAAAACCAAAAAAAGCATTCCTTTTGGTCCTCCTCCTTCTCCAGCTTCTGTGTGCTGTGCGAGAAGACCCCTCTCTTATAAGTTCCTTTTTTAGTTATCTCTAGAACTGTCTTGTAGTGCTTTTAAAAAAAGATTAGGTATATTTCCTCCTGTACAGAACTTCTAATGAGGGAATAGGATGAGACAATATGACACAACTGTCTGCTGCTGAGAGATGGAGTGGAGATGCTGATTCTAAAGGACAGGGAGATATTATATGCACCAGGAGCGTGTGTTAGACACAAAAAAGCCAAAGCTGAGAAGAAACAATTCAGCAGAAGTGCTTGTAAAGGAGCATAAAAAATACAAAAAACCCCAAAAATACAGGCAGTGGTTTCACTAGCTGAAGACTGGAAGAAAATTATAGCAGAAGAAAAAAAATATCAAGGTCTGAATTACAACTCTGATATTGGAAATTTAAGAGGAATTGGAAATTTCATGCAATGGTTTTCAAACTCTAGGGAGTCCCTAGAGTTAGGGATGTAGAAGGGGAGAGAAATACATTAGGACAAGGTGACCAGCAACAAGGAGACTCCAACAGTGAGAAAAAGTAAAGAACACAAGCAAGAGTACCAGAGAAGAAAGATGCTGTGAATCAGTCAGATGAGCCAATAGAAAATTCAACAGCTCAATACTGGGCTTCTTATTTCTAGGGCTCCTGCCGTAATTTCTTCAGGGGCACTTCCAAGTGGAAGGGTCTGGTTGTTGCCTACTCCTGTTGCCACAAGAGGAGCCTTGGGATGTGACTTACACACAATTCTTTCCCATTTCATCTTCCAAGCCACAGTGTTCCAGCTTTGTATCCCACTCTTTCCCCAGGAGTTTCCTGGCGACAAGCATTAAAAGAATGTGTTCAAACTGCATCATTGTATTTGCATAAAATTTCAGTCAAGGGAAACAGAGTTAGGACAGCAAAGGTAGTTAGAGAATCACTTAGAATATTTCTTTACAGAATCATTTAGAGTATTTCTTCACAGAACCATTTAGAGTATTTCTTCATAGAACCTTTGAGTGAGCTCAGAAATACATTCTTGAGTGTTTTCTAAACTTGTCTCACAACATTTCAATTTTTTTTATTCTTACCAGTTTCTTTGCAAGCTCCTAAAGCTAATTCTGTAGCTTTTCAGATTTTCTTTCATTGTCCAGAAGAAGAGAGAGATTCTGAAGAGTACATCTGCTGCTGATGCTGTTATGCAAGTACATAGCCAAAAAAAATTTTTAAGATTGCTACTCCACATATTATAGAGTCATAGTTCCATCTGTACACAGTGTTTTAAAGTCAAAACTCACAGTGCTATTATAAGGCTGATCCTGTTCAGGCCTTTCAGAGTAAGAAATATCTGAATTTCAAAGATTTGAGTTTGGGGGTTTCCCAACAAGCTCAAAAAAAAAAAAAAAAAATCTTTAGTAACCAAAATGTATCTAACTATGAATAATCTTGTTTACCTGTTTGATATATATTGACAGATGAAAAATGACACCAAACAGGTAAGAAGGAGTAACATTCTTTTAACAAGAACCACTTATATATTGGAGTTCGTTGGACATTCAAGAGTATACAAGTTCAATTGATAGTGAGTGTTTGAAGATGAAATTCTATTGGTCTTGGCAAATGGAAAGGCAAAAATGAGCATTCAAAGTAATAATCTTTATATTTTTTTAGCCAAAACTTTAGGAAATTAAATACTTAAACTGTAATATTTTATTTCTAAAATACACGATTCTTTTATAAAAACATTTCCTGCTATTTTTCTTTAGCTGATAAATAATTTACACTCTTGGATGAACATATCTGTCTTAGAGTCTTCAGCTATGCTGAACCCTGGAGCTTTCCAAGAAACGCTCGTTAATTTCTACTCTAAGTAAACAGTAAGTAATGATCCCTTCTGATTTATTTATTTATTAAAATAATTTACAAAAAGAATACGCGATTGTTGGAAAGCACTGATGCGATATGTACGTGCATGTGCACATATCCATTGTTTCTTGTTCACATAATTCACACGAATTGGCCCTTTTTACTTGATGTTTAATAACTTCAGCCTAATTCTTTTAGGTTCTGTCTAGTACTACATATCTGACCATAATCAGCTGTAATTCCAGTTTAGAGGTTTTTTTAATATCATTTGTATTACTTTTCTGTTCGAGTGAGTCACTCACTAAAACCTCATGCTAGATATATAGGAATTTTTAAGTTACATAGAAATAATTAGGAAAGATTTATAGGAGATGACTTCTGGATGGGCTCTTAGCCTGTCTGTATTGCTGCAGTGGTGCATTATATGACACATCTGTTACCAACTCATTTGTTTTCTTTGATTATCTCTCCGGGAGATGAACTATGTGTGGAAAGAGTATGTTGTTTTGTCTGCGTGCTAGTTATGGACTGCTGTGAATTTAAACTAGTGTAAGCAAGATAAAGAATATCCCACAGTGGAATGGGAGATGAGAAATCTGCAATTGCTTGTTCCTCCAGGAGTTTGTTCGCAGCTAACGGTGTCCATAAGGAATTATTGCCTTCTGTTCTGTATGTAAAGTTCTGTTGCTTGTAAGAAATGTTGCTGTCTGCCACACTCTGGAGCAGGGAGGTAGAGTTGAAATATTTATCACTGTGCTTAGACTCTGGGTCTAGAACTAAAGCTTCTTAAGCTGCTTGAGGAGACCTGGAAACAGAAGAGAGTTAAAGATTTTGACTTTGATTCAATGCCTGGTTCGGTTTGCCCACCAGAGAGGGGCACTGCTCAGGCTGTCAGAGGTACCTCACAGGTATCTGGTGTTCTCACAGGTATCTGGTGTTCCTTGTGAGCAGACTGATCTCAGAAAAAGAAAATTCATGTCAGAATTTTCAGTTATTTATTTGTCTGCAGCTTGAGATTTTTGGTTGGGAGCCCAATCCAGTAGGAAGCCTTAAGAGCCAGAATCAAGGTTAATATACTGATGAGGGGGAAAGTACCATTCAAAATCTTGCTTGTAGGCTAAATGTGTTGTGTTCCCTATGAAACTATATTCTGGAGTGTTTAGGTTGATTTGGAAAACCTAAATTTTAGAAATCTAATTTTACTTTGGTTCACAAAGATGGGGTAAGTGGTAGAGTAGGCTAATTAAAATGTTCCTAGAGAATATTAACTCTTATCAATAGTCTAATGAAGCATCTTCTGCAGCAGCTGCTGTCCCTCAGAAAACATGGCTGCAAATAGAGAAGTGGCTATACAGGTTGCTGGCTTGAGAGCCAGGTGTTTACTAAACCTCTAAACAGTCTCTGACTGGGTGTGATCGTTATATTAAAACTGACTGGAATAGAGCTAAAATTACAATATTGCCATATAATATCAACTGTTACATTAATACTGCACGCCTGACCTATTTCAGTAATCTCCTTTGGTTGCTACAAAGGTAGTATTTCTTACGGGTATCACATATATTTGTAGGATGTACTCTGCAAGATTGTAGTTTCACAAGTATTTATTCCAGTTACAGTGCTGGATAGAACAGTTCCTACCTTTCTGCTCTCCCTGTCTTGGGATGGCTGTGCACGTACAGGGATTTATCTGGGTTAGAAATGAATCTTTTGGGTGTGTGTTTTGGCTTGCCAATAACTTGATCCCTAGTCCAGTTCATGGCAAAATAGTTGAGGCAATTGAAATGAAAGGGTGACAGTATGTCAGGAATGAATAGGCAAGTATTAATATGATGGTGCTAGAAAGAAATATTCATGTATCTGTACTGCCAATAGTAATATAAAACTCTAGAACAAACCTTCTTTGAATTTAATTTCTCTTTATTTTTATGCAGAGAGGTCCTTTCCAGTCTCTCCTGTACAAAGAAAAAGAATCTTCTAGTTTCTGGCACCATTTGAAGTCTTTATTCTGTTTGCTTAAGTAGGACTTTAGATCCTACGTTGCATGTTCCTGCTTAATCTGCAGTATAAACTGTAATGCTGTGCCATAACTGTGAAGGGTTGGAGACTTGTGGGTGGGAGGTACCACCCCCTAACTCAAGATGCATCCTTGTTCCTAGAGGGTCTTTGGTTGGCTTCCATCCATGGGTTACAAGATGCTTTACTTCCCAGGAAGCAAAGACTGGATTGTTGCCAATTCTTTCAAATTTTTGGAAGTTGTTCTTATATCTTTCTTTTCCAGGAAGGCAGTAAATTCTTCTGGAAGGTCTTTGGGCCAAGTTTGCACTGTACAGCTAGTAAATAGTGACCTGAAGTGACAGAAGCATGTGGCAGCCTTTTGGAATCAGGACTTGACTTCTAGTTTTCTGCAGGGTGGGATTTTGCAATGTTTGTGGAAAAGGAAAGCTCTAGTATACTTTATTTGGTGATGGTAGGATTAAACACTGGTATTAATTGGTTGACTCTCACACATTTTAAAAGCAGTACACAAGAAGTGGTTCTCAGCTGGCACAGAATTCTGTCCATGAAAATCCAGAACAATTATGAACTTGTGACTTCCTTTTTTACCCCACTTGGTATTCATATAAGCACAGTTATGGAGGATCACTGTCTCCAATATGAAGGCCAAATGCACTTTTTTACCCCAGGTAAACATGTAGGCTTATGTTTCTTTATACAGAACCTTTTGGAAAGAATGTTGCTTTACCTCAGGGAAGTACTGACTGTGCCAATGCCCTCCTGTGTCAGTTATGCAGAACTCTCTTACAATGTGCCACAGTGAATACATTCCTGAACTGGTGTCTCAGGATTTTATCTGCTGCAAGGGGAATCTATGAAGCACGCGAAATATCCCTGCTATGAACCACCCCTCCACCCCCCACTTCCCAATCTGAAAATTCTTAGCCTAGAGGCACAAATGTGAATTAAATCCGCTATTTCTTTTATACTTCTCCATGTGATCCTGTTTTGTGCCTTGCCAGTATGCCTCTCTTCTCAGAAAATGTCGCTTATATTTTGCAGATTTTTTTGCATGCTACTTTAAGTTTTTAAGGTTTTGTTGTTGTTGTTGTTCTGTTTTTTGTTCATTTTGTTCTTGTCGTCTTGGTTTCATTGTTTTTGGGGCTTTTTTAGGTGTTGATATTGTTATTGTTATTGTTGCTGGGGTTTTTTGGTGTTTTTGTTTGTTTGGTTTTGTTTTGTTTTAAGAGGACACTTCTAATTGAGTGTTTAAACAGATGCACTTTTGAACATTCGAATGAGACAGTGCCAGGCAACACAAATACGTTTCCCTTACTGCCTTATTTTGGCAGAGATGGCAGTCAGAATGCTCTTTTCTTTAAAATCCAGATGAGCTTTTTGTACCTTATTTACCAGTTACAGGGCTTCTGTGAGGTTTTGATGAAAATCAATCATTGCAGGCTGATGAATCCAGATCTGCTTTTCTTCAGCTGATACTGAATAACTGTTACCAGCTTTCCGTGGGTTATTTTATTTACAAATTACGTGGAGTAACTTGTGTTGGTGGATGACTGAAATTATTTAGTAATGGGATGTCAGAAGTAATTCAGAATAACATTGGTGAGCTGTTTTCCCCCTTCTGAACAAGTTGCCGGCCTCTTGAACCCTCAGAGTCTCTTGTCTTCCTAATGCTTCATGTATAGTCAGAGTAGGACTATATTTAAATGCGTTTGGAGACGTTTTAATTTGCACTCAGAATTACCCTTTCTTTGTGTATCTGTAAGACAATAATATTAAGATTTTTTCCTCTTTTTTTGAATTTCCAAGTTCATCCTTCTCCCTCAGTTCCTTTTTTGATGGTCTATCTCTGCAAAAATGCAGCCTAGAAATGCGTAAAATATCAGGTTGATTCCAGACTTAGCACCAACAGTTAGGAGGTGACTCACTTCTCTGAGTATCTCTAAAATTCCTGTTTTATTTGTTCTGATTAAATTATTTTCTGTCATCTTCATATTTTGCTGCCTCATTGCTTTCTTGGCCTGTTAGATCATTAATAACCATGTTTATGATAGTGAAAGTTAGAATGCTATGTCATCTTGACAAGTTTTCACCACATTGTTGCTTCATACTTTCTGTCTCTTGTTCAGTTGTTTTGAAGTTTACCTTTTGCCATCAGGGTGCAACACCGATTCCGTGTGACCTGCTTTGGTTGTGTCAATATTGTGGTTACTGCATGATTTCCTCTCATCCTGGTAACTCTCCTTGTGGCAGCCATGTAGCCACGGGAGAATATAAACATATGTGAGCCGTAGAAGTGAGTAACAGGAACCCACAACCTTCTGGATATCATCAAAAGTGGGCAACACCATTTGGGTAACAATCAGGTGATATTTGCTGCCTTGGGGCTCCTACACTGGGCACAGTTCTTCTGCCTCTGAGGACAGGAGACTTCAGCCTGAAAAAGTCTTCTTTGTGTGATCCAAACTGTGCTTCAAGGATCAGTATGGTGATGCTATTCATAAAATAGTGTCTGAACCATGTGAAGTGGCTTTATTTCCTGATCCAAGCCAAAGTTTTATTCTCATCCATAAGGAGTCTGTCAAATTTGCATTTCATATGCACGTGAAAGAAAAAAGAAAAACAAAATAAATCAAAACATCTCTGAAATAAGAAAGATGAACACTACAAGTTTTTTTTACAAGTGAGAAAAAAAGCATTGAATTACAATTACGAGGAAGCCTTTTTGAATTTTAAGTTACATCTTTTTCTTCTAATCTTTAATTTCTGCTATTGCACTTCTTAGAAAGTACTACAGTGATATTTTTTAATGTAGTGGGATTCCATGCAATTTTCCAGTCCTGTCAAGGGATAAGAAATAGAGTTTATAGGTCCGGTCACTTTGGATGAGCTTGTACACTGTTCCAAAACTTTCCAGATGTCTCCATCAGAGTTGTGTAAATAATTAGTTTCTTGGTTTCATGGCAGATACAAATGGTAAAGCATGAACTTTCTTACTTCATATGAAATTAAATTTTTGAAACTTTCTAGATAATAACCCTTTTGTGCAAAATTAATTTTTTTTAATATGAAAGAGTAGACTACAATAAAATTTCAAATATTTCAGGCACCTGTTTAAAATAAAAAGACAGTTTTAGGGAAAAGGGTCCTATATTTCCAGAAGTTTAGATACTTTTTTCAGTGTTGACTGCTTGGAATAGAGTTCCTGCAGCAGGAATAGGTGCCTGGTAGAGTGCTGAAAGCTAAGATGAGGTGCTGACAAGGAGGCTGTGTTTCCAGATAGAAACCAGCCTCTTTTTATTTGTTTGTTCTCATTTTGTGAAATCTGACATGTAACCCGGAGTATTTTAGATCAGTCAGCTGTCCCTTTCCCATGTAAAATGCTCTGTCAGAGTGCTTCCAAGCAGCTCTAGCCTCAGCGTGTATCTCAGCAGACAGTATGGGAGCTTGAGTCAAGGTCACTGCTCTGCAAGTGCAACACCTGTGTTTTGTGTGCACACCTGAGCCCGCTCCATGAATGTGTCACCGTTTCCTGAGGGTGCCTTGGGTTTGTTACCCATTGAAGGAGAATGCAAGAAAAGGGGCCTAAGACAGTGGTGTGTTGTGTGGAAACATGCTGCTTGGTAACTTACTAGGTCCCCCTGGACAAGAAGATTAATACAATTGCCAGCTGCATTCCAGTGTCTTGCTTTCCCTGTAAAGTACTCCTGTGCTCTGTCTTATGATGACACTCCCACACAGCTGCTGAAACAGTCTTGTTCTTGTAGTGGCTAAAGGAAATTGCTGCAATTAATTTTGCTGTCTTTCTTCTCTTTGATGTATCCTTACAATTTCTTGGACAATTTTTTAGAGATTGGGTTATGTTCAAAACCAGTCATGTAGGGGTGAAAGAAGTTGGAAAAAAAAAGATGCATTTGTGCTTTCATTTATATGTGCTTGTGTTTTTGTTTTGATGTAGGTAGCAGGCAATGTAATGGATGGTACACATATAAATATATGTAGCTTCTGTTACTCCCATGTAAGTGCAATAGACAGAAATCATACTTCCAAAGTGAACAGTCTGAAGGAAAAAAATGGATGCAGGTGCATTAGTCAAGCTAGTTTTATATCCTAGTGACTAAAAAGAATGACCAGACCATGAACTCTGAAGTTATGCCTCATTTCTTGGGTACAGCACACTATGTTCTGAGCGATGTCTATTTGTAGTCTTAAAGCAATTTTAATCTTCTAGTTCACTATAAACTTGACAGTTTCCCCCTCTTTTCCTTGGATTGCAAAATAATCCTCATTTCTGCTAATTCCAGATGCTGCTGCAGTGAATGCTGATGGGTTCAGTGGTGAGCACTGTAGTGGGAGACATAGTGGAGAAAAAAGCTTAGTGCCTTGTTCACTGGATTTTATGAATGAAGAAGGGGAGACCTTAGCCATCCCAGTTTCATCATGTGAAAGTTTTTGAAGTAAAAAAAAAAAAGTGTTGAATTAAAATGTGACACTTCTAAAGCTTCCAGACAAGGGTAGAGATATAAAGTGAAAAGTGAAACTTTAATTCTTAGAGAATTAAACAGAATTATTGGAAATAAAAGTATAAAAACAGTATTTTAGGGGCAGTCAGAAAAAATGGTATTAATCCTTAATTTCAGCTTCAATAACTAATGTTAGTTTAGAAGAATGGTTGAAGCTGGCCATTGGTTGTATTATCTTGCAAATCTAATTATATATCTTTTTAAAAATGTTCTTGATTGTGTTATGATGACCTTTAAGTCTTTCATATAGCTCTTATAATTAAAGGAACAAAAAGGAACAAAAAGTGAAACAATGGAGATATTTTTACACCCTAACATTCGTGGAAAAAATGAGGTGCAGAGCAGTAGAAATGAGCTGGCTGTGGTCCAGTATCTCTCCAGGCTCCCTTTAACCTAGTTTTGTTCACTTGCCATCCCTATCCTGTCCCCTCTATGACCATTCGACCATGTGACGTATCTGCCGTGTCTTTATGCACCCTGAGGTATTCCAGAGCCTCTTCTTGCAAGGTCTGTCTCCTGGTGCCATAGTGAAGGCCAGGCATGTGGTGCTGCCTAAGCCAGCTCCAGCAGGGCTCTAAGTGAACCACCCCCGGCTTGAAGCTCTCACTGACACCGTTAGAGAACTTGATGCTCTCACTGCCCCATCCAAAGTACCTTTCCCAAACAGAGCGCTGATAAAAGCAGTAAGGCGACGTAGTAAAAGCACGTAGGTGCACTCTGCAAAAGAGGAAGACAACTGGGAAGTCTTTGATCATTGATTTTGAAGTTCTCCCCTAGTAATTGTGTATTGAATCAACCATTTGAAACCTTGCAGGGGCATGCTGGGGTCATTTAAAAAGCTGTGAAAGATTCTACTTCAGTCTGCCTCCTTTCCCCACCCCCTCCAGATTATATGTTTACTTGAAAACTGTGGTTGCTTAAAGAGATTGCTCAAAGAGTGATTGCTTAATGAGACCTTTTGCCTTGAATGATTTTTTTTGACAGCCACGAAACCATCACTTCCATTTGGCTTAGGTTGTGATTGGAGCATGGCCTGGTACTTTAGTAAGAAGGTCAAACAAATGCCGAAAACCTCATACTGTCTTGGATACAGACAGAAAATAAATCCAAGTCATGCTGGATATGACCTCAAGTCTTAGGGCAAATTTACACAAAGTGTAAACTCTCCGAGGTGGTTGGTGCTTCCCAGCTGTCCATGAGTTGCTTTCATATTCCTCCTTCTGGACAGGTTGTTTCATTAACAGTCTGAACAATTAAACCAGCAGAAGAGACCAGCAGTGTGGCAGCCCTAGTTGGGTGGGGAAGGGGAGGAGGGGAAAGAATGAAGTAGAGAGGACAGCTTGTATTTACGAGTCTGTCTTTTGAGTTCGTAAAAGCCAGTTAAGAATGCATAACCAGCCCCAGAAATTATTTTAGCTGCATCTGCTTTTGATGGAAAACATTTTGCGTAGTTGTGACCCCTTAAAAAAATTACAAATCCCCAAAAAAACCTCCAAACTACTTGCAACTAGCCTGAATACTGGTGTAAGTTTAATAGAGTTTAATTAATTGTTGCAGAGACAATAAATAAAATATGTATTACCTCATGCCATCTATTTTAGTCAGCAGCTAAGAAATTTTGTGTAGTGTCTTTCTTCACCTGTCCAGGGAAAAATTCAGAGGACAACCTTCAAAGAAAAGCCTTCACATGTAGCTGATGGGCTGCTCCTACACTCAAAATCACAGGGAACAGCTGCTGTTCCATTCTCTATAAGCAGACAATGTTCTGTGGCTTTTATTTACAAGCCTGAATTTCCTGAGAAATGGCACAGCTCTCAGTGGTAAAAGAACCATAAAGTAACCTCTTACTGTTGTCAAAGTGTACCCTGAGTCTCAGACATCTGGATTATGGTCCAGGAAGGAATTATCATTAACATGCTTTAAATAACTGTTATATAACGCTGCAAGAATTTTCCATGTAATAATGAACATCACTTTTTATTGATTAGTTGAAGAGCTTGTTTTCTGTGTAGAAAACAAGCTGTCTCCCTTCTTGTTTTACAACACAAGAACTATAAGCTTTGACTTGCAAACTGGCAGGCAGCCTTCACTTACAATAATCTTATACAGTAGTTGTTTTAATTATTATTACCAAGATTTATTCTTATTTTAATAAATTTTAAAGCTGCATGTTAAGAAGGTGAGGAAAACTTAAGATTTATTTTGTACAGGTTGTTACATTGCCTAGATTAGCGAGACCGATTAAAATTAATATTTGTGTGCTTCCGTGCATCCAGATTTTCTGCTCACATTCTAAACACTTTTCCCCCCAAGTCTAACTTTGTCAAGCTTTTTTCTTTTTTCTCTATGAGAAAAGCTCAGTTGATTCTGTTATTTTTATCTTTACTGATTTGCAAAGAATGGAAATTTCACTTTGGCTCAAGGAGTCTTCAACTCAAAGATTTTTGTGTTTTAAAGGATGACAGAGTGTGCTGAGACACCTCTGTCCTAATCCTGCCTCCTCCTGGATGAGGCAATTAACCTCCCTGTGTTCTATCTATAAAATACATTTAATAATACTTAATGGTTTTACTGCCTTTTGAAAATGTAAAGTGCTATGTGAGTGCCAATTATTTTTATTATGTTCCCTGATGGAAGGCCTCAACATATCTGTGTTAAATGGTTGCTGCTAATGCATTTTTTGGAATAATCTTTGGTTAACAAAGTGCAACTGTTGCAGAAAACCCCCCTGTGTTTAAGTCAAGGCTGACACAGTGACAGGTGTGAGACAGTCTGGTGGCAGCACTCAGCTTCACTGGGTACCTTTGTGTCCTGACTCAGGGATGGGCTTGAGCCACAGCCCTATGCAGCTTCTCTTCTCTCCAAGGAGGAAGTCTTGAGTTTTGGACACACAGCCTGACCAACCACCAGAATAGGACAGATCTTCAGGCAGTCAGATAAATCCTGCGGAATAATTTGCTTGTGCTGCTGTTCAGAGAGAACTTGGTGTCCCTAAAACTCAGAGGAGCACTTCACAGCTAAGGGCTAGCTCTCATGCTGAGTGTTCCAGCAGACCCCCAGGCAGAACATGGTCCATCTCCCTTGGAGCATTGCCAGCGAAGCTGGTTTTGTGCTGGAGAATTCTCATGTTTCTCATAGGCAAGGCATCAGTATTTCATAAAAATGTGGCAAGGGTTTTTCAGGAGAAGAGAATGTATGTCTGACCAGCAGCAATTGTCTGTCACTACCTCTAAAGTGTTTCCATGGTCCTAAATTCTAATTGTGCTTGGTGCAAAGTATTGCTTTGAGTATGTGAAATTCTACTTGCCTAACTTCTTTACAAGCTTACTCTGGTATAGGAAACTTGAAATAGCACAGTATTTAAAAGATCTGATGTAGGCAGGGTGTACTTGGTCATATTTTAGGCAGGTCATATTTTCCCTCTGAGGAGGGAAAGAGATGTTCCTGTACTGAACAAAGAATTGGCTACTTGGACCAGGAGTGGCCTCAGGAACTTTTTAGACTCCTCATTCTGAAAAGATATGGACTGGACAGGTCTGAAAAAGCATGTACTTTTTGTGCAAGCACAGAGCATTGAGTGAAGTCATGATAACTTTACATATTCCTGGAAAAGAGCTGAAAATGCATTTACGTGAGAAATGCGTTTCAGAATCATCACAGTGCAACTTTTAAATGGAGGCAGAACAGACCGGTTCCTAGAAATGGGGTCTGAAATAAGGGTGGCAAATGTGACGTCCCTGCAGCATCTTGCTCTAGGGCCAGTGTCAGGTAGAGAATGTGGCTGGATGATCTGCCTGCCAAACTGTTGAACAGCTTTCCTAAGGCCAGCTCAGGGAGGATGGAAACCTCTACCAGAGGTGAAGAGCAAAAGCTTGCTTGATCTTGACTTTCAGTATGCATACAGACTGTGAAAGCAGGGCCTCATCTTCTGACAACGTCCTTCTGACTTTGAGGGGTTTTGCCCAAAAACCCAAACACTCCTAACCGATATTAAGTTTCCACCTGTAAATTGTAATTTTTATTTTTCAGAAAGAAGTTTAAGACTATTAGAGCTGGAAATGGACAAATGAGAAGTACAATTTTCAAAAGGAATTAACAGTAATTAAGAGCAGATGCTATTCTCTTTGATCTTAAGAAATTAAATTTCTGACAGACTGTTTACACTCAGACGAGACAGTGTGTAAGTTTGGATTGGTGTGCTGCTATACTATAATTATGCAGGCAGAAAAAATAGAGGATTGTGAAAGAGCAGACAAAGTAGTTAGAGACTCTTACAACTGTGCCACTTGCTTTGTGTTTGCCTTTCAGATTTCCTCCCAGGAGCTCGGTAAATTGTAGTTAGTTTTTTTTTGACCGCAGTTACAGGAACAAAAACAATATCTTTTTTTTAAAAAAAATGAAACGACAAGACTACTCTTCTAGCAAAATGTTTGGATTGAAAATGTTGAGATTTAGAGATCTTTGATCTTTGGTCTTCAAAATAAGTCTTGATTTAAAACACTGGTGTTGTGTAAACAATTAAACCAATATGTCAGTGTCAACCTGTAAGTGCCCTTAGGAGGGAGAGCTTAATAAAATTGTCTTATAATTTTGGTCTGAAGATCTGTGGAAAGAATTAGGAATGAGTAGCATTATAGAAATAGCTGTGTGAATACGGAGGCTCAAAGAAAACAGTGTTTGTGGTTCTCTGATTCACTTGGCCTCAGAATTTGTTTTGCTCTGCTGTTGTTGTGTACAGACAAGGCTGTAGTCAAGGTGTGGGTTTTTGCCACCTCTTAACTAAGACGTTTCAGTGCTCAGCCTTAAAGGTTGAAGAGGCTGAGTGATCTGTGCAATTTCAGAATTTCAGAACAGAATGTCATCTTACGTGCTAGATAAATGCATAGGTGCAGCCTCACCACTCTGTTTAGATTGAAGAGGTTGCGTACCAAGCTCGTGGCATCAAAGCAGGCATAGATTTCACCACTTGATCAAACAGTGGTGACTGAGGTATTGGTCCTTCAGTGTGCTTTAGATTAGGAGGAAATGCTGTTTTTCCTCTCTATGGCTATATTTTTCAGAATAGAACTTGTCATAGGAATTATTTTTGCTGTTTGCCTTTCATCTACTTAGATATTTTTCTCTATACAAGCCTCTCTTTATTTTGTGGCTTTATTGGGTGGTTGCTAGCAATTACGTTGCAGCACCCACCACTACTTCCATACTGTCTTTGCCAACCTAATTAGCATTCTGTTTCAAATGTGATCTATTAAATGACTGTCTCATGACTGAAGTACTGTATTGAATTGTAAACAACAGCCTTTTTCAGTGGTTTTTGCCACTTTTCAAAACACTGCATTAAGATAGGAAAAAAAAAAAAAAAAAAAAAAAAAAAAAAGTGGTCTGCCTGGCCATATTTAAGACACAAAATTTAAGTGTTCTGATTTCCCACAACTTTTTTTGTAGCATTTAACATCCTGGGTTTTGCCGTAGGAGGTATTATATAGATTTCTGTTGCTATTAAGTTAAAGACACAGTAGACAAGCTGGCAGGACATTTAAAACTTCAGTGTTCAACATATTCATAAGGTTGCTGGAAAAAAAAGTCGTGAATAATAGTGATAAAAATTATGGATGTTATTAAGTTGAATAATGTGATGAAGGGCAGACTGAAACAGTCTGCAGTCCTGGTCTTACTGTCTCTGAAAGAATATAGCTGAACTGGAAAATGATCCAAGAAAGACAACATTGTTTCAAAGGGGAACAGAATAACTTTTGTCTAAGGAGTGACTGAGTATACTTAAAATGTTTGGAGAAAAGGAGTGAGTTGATAACCTAGGGAATGATGGAATCTTCCAATACAATAATTAGATGTATCAAGTAGATCTATCAAGTGATAGGCAGAGAGAGATATTTGTTTGTTTATTTCTGAACAGCTGGAGACTGTAATTTACCTAGTGTTAACTAATAGTATGAGAGTTCTTACTGGAGACTACTGGTTTAGAGTACATAAAACTTATCTGAAGCATGTCAAATGCCAAGTCAGTTCAGAAAGCACCCAGAGAAACTTGGAAGGAAAAATGTTAAGGGACATCAATCACAAAAAGACCATTTCCAGCTCTTCAAGTCTGAGCTGCACACCTCTGGAAGATGGGGAAACTTCCTGTAGAAGCGTATTTTTCCTGCTGTATTTTTTGCCATAAACATCTGGTATCAATTTCTGTTGTAAATGGGATACTTTGATAGATTGAGGTTTGCTATTGCTTTTAAAACTGTTTGTTTCTTTTACTTTACTTTCCGTCAAAGACTGGAGACAGACTCATTCTTTATGACACAATCTTTATTTTCTTGCAAAAATTCATCTTTTAGGTACACATCATGGTAATTAAGAGATATAGTATAAACATACAAGTTGGATTAGAGTTGGATGACACGTTGAAAGAAAGGTTTCTTTATAATTTTTTTTCACATTTACTTAACTGATTTTTGAAGAGTCTGGACACCCTGTAGTTTGTCTTATTAGTAGAAACTCCAAAATTATGAAAATGATCCCCAAGTGTTACTAAGTGCCCAGTGGAGGACTTCCTGTTGCAGGATTGAATCTGCAATGACACTGGATATTGGATCTCAGAGAATGGTAATTGCTATGGAAATTGTTTCTCATAAAATGGGTAGTTACTTTTTTGGTCAAAAGTCACTTAGGCAAATGATGAATTTATTAATTTGAAAATGATTGCTAAAATTTGACACACATACATACATATACATGTGTTGGTAGTGGTTATTTCAGAGAACAGAAAGATGCACAATGTATTTTGAACTAGCAATAAATGAAAAACATCCAGGCTTTATGTTGTTCCTTGCTGCAATCAAGCAATTTCATGCATAAACCACTTTTCTCAAGGATATATGCTTTACCAAATGCTATTTCCAGTTGTCCTCATGTTGCCCAAACTCCCAGGTTACAAATATATTTGCCTACTTGTGTTGTAAGTAGTTACTGCCTTCCTTTTTTTTAGGGTGGTGGGATCATACAATTTTGGATTCCATAATCTAATGTCATGCTTGCCAAAGTAAAGTTTTAATAGCTTTTGCTCCATGGACCCACTCCTGCTTTGGAGTATCTTACTGTCTGAAAGAGAGAGGTTTGTGTCTTATTGTCACGCTTGCAGCACTATTGCTGGTTTAAACTAGAAAGGATATCAGTTTAATTTGAACATTACAGTTTTGTGTTCTGCACACAAGTTTATTTGCCCCTTACTCCTAGCTGAGTATGCTGAAGATCATTATGGATTTTCAGAAGTTCAGATTTCCATATTCCTACAAGAATTTGTGGTACATTCATGATGTTTGTTGTTGGCAGTCACTCGGAAATGCTGTTAATTTATCTGTATTTGAAAAAAAGTAGAATGGTCTAGGCACAGCTTTTATTCTCCAAGCATCTTTCTCCTGCCAAACATATGATATATGTTGGATAGGATGGATAGTGGCAATCTGGGGTTTTGGTAGTGATTGATATAAGGTCATGAAATTAGTCATTCTGGTATGTGGAGCGAGATGTAGGTTACATCCAAACTACAATTAATTAATTTATCAACAATGAAGTGAATGTCTGTCTTCTTCCTTAAAGCACAGTAATCAAAAATTTAGAATTAAAATATACTGTCTAAATAATTTTCAAAACTTTCCAGAAATAAAGGAGTACTGAAATTTGAGAATTATGTGCACGTCTACACATAATTTCAGCAACACTAAAGTGCAACATGCTCTATGTGATGAATGGAATAATGAATTATTCATAATTTAATTTAACCTTCTGTTATATTATTCCGAATTAACTTTTTTGAAGAAGAGTGTGTCTTAAAAAAATCATTAGATCTTGTTTAATGTTACAAATTCAAGGAAATTTAATGTGATGCTTAGGTAATAACCAATTTTGTTGTTAACGATGCCCTCTAATTTGCAGTCTGACTTGAAGTCAGTCTAGCTGCCAGCATGGGCTTCTCTCTGTTATGCCATTACCTTTTGTAGTGCTAGTCTCTTTTTCTTTGGCTATTTATCCATTGTAGTCCTTCAATCCCTCTAAACTATTTAGCTTACTCCTCACCAGAGGGCATATTTTTCAATGCTTTATTCATTTTGATTTTTCTCTACCGTTTTGTCTTAACTTCTTGTCCCACTTGCAGGATGGTTATCAGATTCAGGTAACACTGAGGTAATTCAACTTTCTTATGCTCTCAGAATTTCCCTGGCTTTTTATAAAGTTCATTGTCTTCATTAGATGTTTCCCACATGCCAGCAGGACATCTGAACTATGACTTCTGTTTTTCTGTGTCATCATTAAAAATCGTCTATGGTAAAAAAGTAAACTGAACATCCTTCCTTTAGAAATACTTTAGTTCAGTTCATCACCCTTCACCATATTGAAACATGAAATTTAAAATACTCTCATTCAGTTAATGTGTTTCATAGTTTTACAGTATCAGGTATCATACAGAACTTTGTTTCATCAAATCTATTATTTTATGGAATCATCAGATAGTTTGGGTTGGAAGGGACCTTAGAGATCGCCTAGTTCCATCCAACTCCCCTGCCACGGGCAGGGACACCGTCCATTAGACCAGGTTGTTCAAAATCCCCTCCATCCTGGCATTAAACACTTCCAGGAACGGGGATTTACAGCTTCTCTGGGCAGGACATTTAGTTTTACTAACTAAACAAACTAGCTAGTTTTATCAACAGCAAGATAATAAATTTACAATGTCACATAAAAAGCCATCAAGGCAATTATTGTATTGTCATTTTAGGGCAATACTTAATAGGAAACCTGGTCCTTATTATTTGTTCTCCATATACAGATATTTTCTTTCTGCCAGTTTTGTGCTTGAGTGCTGTAACCAATGCTTTGTAGTTAAGAATGTTGCTCTTTTAAGTTTCAGCTCTATTGTTCAAGCTACTTGGTGACTCAGGGAAGTGCCATTTCATCAGTCTTTGAAGTCTGAAAATAATTTTTTGCACTTGGTAATAAAGAAAAAGTACAGGAAAAAGCAATTATTTATTTCCACATCCATAAAAACAGCAGGCACTGCAACTGCCTAAATTCCCTTCTAATGATTGATAGGTGGGTTTTATTTCAAATGTTTTAAATCTGTTTCCTTTTTTTGGATGATTTCTTACCATAAGATTGATTAGCGCTCAGATATTTTCATTAAATATATCAATAACTGTTTTACCAAACTTAACAATATTTTATAAGTTACTGTGAACAGTATTTTGTTTATTCTTTCTTATTTGAAAAATATATTTCTTGGCACATCGTTTAACTTTTAAAATATGTGCCTTTTTTTTTCCTTCTTCTCAAGATAATACTCAAGTGTATGTCAGGTATATTCCTCAAAACTGACTCACTATGTACCTTCAGAGAGGACACAACATAGGAGGAAAATCCCTGCCATTTTAGGGCTGGTAAGGTAGTTTACCATGTGTTCTGTATAAATCATTACAATTATGCGCCCCCCCCCCTCCCCCCCGCCAAAAAAAATTATGGCAAGGTTCAATAATGTGTTTAACTTGTAGCACTGAGTAAAAAATAAGATCTATTTTAAGGCAACTTCTGCACATTTTATTTTAGGAAGTTCATTCTAATTTCAAGGAATAACTTGTGCAAGATCTAATAAATCATATTATGCAATCTCCACTTTGGTTACATTTTTTGGATTGAAAATAACATTCATGAAAAGTTAGAATTCAAAACAGGCAATAATTCATTCTCTGGCATGAAATGAACACAGGGAGGACCACTGTGATCATGGTTTCATGTTTCCATTCACCATTATTCTTTGGCATTTTTTGTAGTATTGTTATAAGCCATCTTATACTTCGCATTCATTGTTTCTAAACAATGTTTAAATACAATACTTATTTCCTCCCTCTTCTATAGTCCAGTAGGAATATAAACAGGTGTTTTGTCAACGAATACTGATTGTGCAAAGAACAGCATTTGCTCTCTACTTTATTTGAAATGCTCTGTTGGTCCCTCTTCCACACAGGTACCACACTTTCAATACGGTGAAATGTCCACGAGTCTGTAAAACAGCATTCCACCAAGAGACCTGTTCAACTAACTGGGGTTAGCTGATTAGAGCTGTCACTTCATTTTATAGCAGGCATTTTTCCATTTTGCTTGATGCCCCAGGCAGAGTGGTGCTGGAGCAGACAGGTGCCCCTTTCTGCAGCGTGCACCTGAATTCCCAGGCCCCTGGCAAGAGATGTGGGGATCGAGATGTTGTCCAGGCTCTTGCCGGGATTTTTGGGAAGAGTACAGCCAGCACAAAAACAGTGGGCTAGAAAGTTCTGACTGTTCTGACTGACATCAGGAACCCTGGTGGACAAAACTCAGCCCAAATTATAAAGAGAACAAATGCCTCTTTTATTGCTGTTTTTGGTTATCCAGCTATAAAGCACTTTTAAACCTAGTTCTCTGAAAAATGTTGTTCCACTTACAAAACTGGAGTGTTTTTACTGTCTCCTGTTTATTCTTTCAGGATTTGTGGATTTAACACTCCATGACCAGGTCCATCTACTGGAATGTGCCTGGTTAGAGATACTGATGATCGGCTTAGTCTGGCGCTCCATGGAACACCCAGGAAAACTTTTGTTTGCACCTAACCTGTTACTGGACAGGTCAGTCCGCATGTTGCTGTGAATTATTTAAGTGAATTCATTTCTGCTGTGATCAGATGATTAATTTTTAGCATGGCATCATCTCACTGATACTACAATCTGACAGTACTTCATATATCAAGCAGGCTTATAGTAGGTGAGACTGGAAAATGAACTCTAAAAAACCTAGAAGTGCTCAGGAATATGATCCTGGTCATTTATTAGACAAGTTATATGTCCGAGATTCATCTGCTGCTTGAAGTAGTTTGTTTCAAAGGCAGCAGTAAGTTTCTCTTACAGTCTGTATTGTTTGTTCCAGAAGTAATTTAAATTAAAAACTGAACACTATCCATTTAATTCTGATAATTATTTTTGTTTATTTAAAATCCTCCTAGTTTTTCTTAGTTAGAATGAATTTATCCAAGCAGACAGCCAAAATTTTGGAAGAAAATCATCACAGAATCTCAAGTGCAGTCTTATTTATTTATAGAGAATACATTAAGTTTGAGGGTTTTTTCCCTCATGAAAAGTGGAGATGAATATGACAAATGTACGTGCTTCCTTCACTAAGACTTTTTTTTAGCCAGTCTTGCTAAAATATCCTAAGTTTTTCTGAGAGAAAAATATCTGTTTGTGCTGTATTATGATATCCTGGATTTTAGCTGGCAGTCTGCACGTTAAAAGCAGGAATACTGGTAATTTAAAACATATTTTCTACTGTCGTAATGTAAACCCAAGCTCTCTTTTTCCTAGTCATGGGAAAAACTTAATGAAAAATTTCAATTATTTTCAGAAAAAATTGCTTAGGATAGAGTCATCTTAGCTATTGGTGTTCCTCTTGGTTGAGGACTCCTGCCCCCATAAGAGAGAGCTGCTGTGTGCACAGGAGTCACTTCAGGGCAGAATTTGGCATCTTGGTCTAAACTGAAAGTGGCAGAAGAGACAAGCTGAGATGGAGTATGCAGAGAGGCAGCTAAGAGCTGGGCAAGCTCCTGACCCCATCACGTAGCTGCAGGGGCAGAGGGGTGGCAACAGAAAGTCAAGGGCAGAGCCTTCAGCTACTGCAGCCACCAGCTGTGTAAATTAATCAAACTTCTCATTAGCAGAAAAATTTCTTATGATCAACTTGCTCTGTTGACTGTGTGGTACTGAGTTCCCACGGCTGCATTCATGCCGTGATAATCCTTTGATTCCCTGCCTTCTATTTGTACACACTCCCCAGGACTTGCTTTTAACATCTTAGTAAAATACAAATGATAATAACTAACAGGATAAAACATAGTATTTCACAGCAATAGAGAAATATTTATTACCTTAGGAAAAACTCTATTCCACTTGTGTATGTACAATGATCTGTGGGCTGTGGAACTAGAAAAGTATAAAACACATTCTCATTTTAGGTACAGAAAGTATCTTCTTGTCTAAATGTAAGTATAGTCTTCACAAAAAGCTGCAACAGTTTTAAAATAATTTTGAAATTTTTGTCTTTCTCAGTTCAAAATTCCCATGCTCTCAGTAAAATGGAGTTTGAGCAGTTGATTCACACAGTTTTAAGGCAACTGTTGGATTAAAGAAAACGATTGCATGCAACTAGAACCACATATTACTTCAGGGCTCTTTGTTTCCTGTGTTTCAATTAAGACTGTAAAAATGTAGATCTATTACATCTTCTAATTTTCAAATAATAAGAAACATCTTTCTAGGTCATCATATACTTGCCTCACTTCATTTGGTAGGGATATTTGCAGAAAGTAAAATAATAAATTACTTGACTCTGGGAAGCACTGATATGCTAATCAATTAAATAACTCTTAATTTAGTTAATTAATGCTAACAATATTTTGATGTGTTAATTTGATTTAGGCAAATTGGCTTTTGAGAATGTTATATAGCAAAAATACGTTGTTTGTCAGGTTTGAGAGAGCAGGGCAAACACTGATTCAGAGTCTGTTTCACTCAATGAATTCCTTCACTGCATCAAGTATCCATAGAACCATGAAATGGTTTGAGTTGGACAGGACCTTAAAGATCACTAGTTCCATCCCCCTTCCATGGGCAGGGACATCTTTCATTAGACCACGTTGCTCAGAGTTCCATCCAACTCTCATAGGAGTGAAATTTTTAGTGAAAATTCTATATTAATACAGACTTTTACGACAGTTTGTATATGCCTCTAGGTCTCTGTGATCATTCTGTTGCAGACATCCTCTCTGATATGAACACCCTTTTCATTTTAGCATTCAAGTGTATCCTGATTCTAACAGATTCTTTCTGTCAAGGATCTTTGATATAGGTAGTCGTTTGTATACATCTGTTCCTAAAGCTTAGGTCACACCAAATTTTATTATACAACTTTTTTTGCCTTTTGGCTAGATAAATAGAGTCTTGTCTTGCTAATGTCTATCCAAAATGTCATAAAAAGTAACCTTTCAGCTTTGCTGTTTTTTGAAAAAATGTGATCTTTCTTTTCCCACCTCACTCCTCCTACTTGGGTCATATTACACATATGCTTGTCTTGTCTCTGAAGATCTTTTAGAAATTGTGTTTTCTAATTCTATGCAAGTCAACCAGTTACATCTTCAAATAAATACTTCTTTAACTTTCCTTTGCAACAGTTCACACTTGGAAGACTCCTTGAAATTGTCTGTAAAGCAGACCTTAGTTATTAATTATATTTTCCTTTTTAAAATTTTTCTTTGCCTATAAGAAAATAATTACACAACAATTAAGTTGACAGTATGTGTAGACTGCTGTCTTCTGTATGGATGAATATAATCCCATTATCTCTTTTTGTTCTCAGTCTACATTGTAATTAGACAGTGTATTCTGTGAGCTAATGCATCATTTCTTAGTCTGTTAATGCATTATCCAAACACTTGAGTCTTGGTTCAAAATCAGGAATTTTAACAGTCTGTCAGTTACATAGGACTGGTAGATTTTTACAGTGTACAATTGCTGCTATTAAAATGCTCAAAAGACAATAATTATAGATTAGAAAAACAGGCTCAATCAGGAAATACAATGATACACCCACAGTGCTTGCAATTAATGTACAGTACCTTAAAAAAATCAAATAATAAATTCAAGTATTTTATATTCTGGTTTTGAAAATTAATATATTGTATAAGACAAATTTAGAAGTGAAGGCTTAGTTTTCTGGTAGGACAAAACAGATGTTTCCTGTCTGGAGGGTTCCCAAGAAACTAGGCTTTAAAAATGTCATTAGACCAGGGTTGAAATTTGTCAGGCCTGACAGTAGACTCTTTATAATTTTGAAGAAAATGTAATGTTTCTTCAGGAGAAAGACAGTCATATTTTACTGTATCTTTGAAGGATTTGTTGCATTCAGATATCTTGCTGATGCCAGGTTACTCAAAGGCTTGAAACATAATTATAAAGAAACTCATGATAGAAAATGCTGGATTGCTGATTCTCACTTGAATCATTCTCTGTATCTGCAAAATGAGAAATGCTGTGCTGCATTTTCAAAAGGAAGTCTGGTGACCACAGTAAAGAAACTGATGGGATTCCATCTAAAGAGGAGAATTGGCTGAAGTTGAATGAATATGACATAGTGATGAAGAGTAACTGTGCATTTTGTAAGAGGAAGCCATGAGTACATTGAAGTCCTTTAAGAAATTAATAAGCAAGTAGATGACGGACGTCTTGTCGAATTACAAAAAGTATTAAGCAAGTTCCAAATGTTATGTAGACAAATGTGATGGGATGTACATAGGAGAGTAATAGTTCTGACCTTCCTAAACAGCGTTCTGAGTTGATCTTTACATATCACTGTTATCAGCAATTAGTTCTATAGAGCCAGCAGTCCTTTGCTTACCGGTAGTCAGAGACTGCAGCTTTCCTTCCCCTTGAGAATCTTTACAACAGGAAAATGACCATTGCCATTCTTCTGTTTAATTCTGTGTTTCATCTGTGCTTAGAAAACTGTGCCTTTCTGATTTTCTTCGTCTTGACAGTAATGTTGGAAGCATAGGAGAGGTACCCAGAGGTGTTGCATAGGCAATTAAAAAGAGATACGAACTTCGCTACAAAAACCTACTAAATTGACTGACTTCTCTGCCTGTGATATTCATTAGAAGAATGGGAACAAAGTAAAGATGATAGGAGTTATATAAAGTCATGAGCACGCTGAGATGTGTGGTAATCCACAAGTTATTATCTCTTCCAGCTCAGCACTAGAGGTAGTCACTTGAAACCAGCAGATCCAAATGCCTGTGTGCTTAGCCCACAGCTAAATACACCTTTGATATGAGACGGTATGGCTGTCTTAATATTATTTTCTACTGTTGTTTTCTTATCGTGGTTGTAAAAAATGTCTCGTAGCAAAAAAAATCCGCTTAGGGACATAAAATTTCAGTTCAATTTAGTCAGTATTTCCGTGTTTCTATCAGTTTTTTTTTCCTTTTTTTTATGGAGAAAGGTAGTCTGTTTTTCAGGGTTCATTTTAATTTGGAGAATTAATCACTTATACTTCCAGTGCTTGATGAAGATTTTTCATTCTCTCTGAAGAGAAGAATTTTCCTTTTACTGACTTTTGTATTGAGCAATTGCAGGAGACAGTGGATCTCTAAACTGCAACTAACACAAAGAGCAAAAAAACTTACAGCATTCACTGTGTGAAAGGGTAGCTGAATAATTTACTACTTTCATGGCTGTTTTCCTGAACTTTTCTCCCTGTACCTGAAAAGAATCTTCTAAGTTTTTTATGCAGATATTTTATGAGGCATATTATTAGATACAATAGAAGAGCATCAAGATGAAATCTGAGTATGTTTTTCTAGTCCCTCAGCTTGTAAAATGTTCCAAATGTCTGAGGACACCACACTTGTCTGTCACTTGAGTAAATGTGAAATTGTGGATGCATTAATTACCATTGATTTATTAGAAAAATTTAAGAAAGTGATCCCAAGTGCTTTTTTCAGAATGCGGCCTTAGTGACCGTCTGCTTGTAGTTTTTTCAAAAGGGAGACGTCCATAGGCAACAAGAATATCCTAAATTACCCTTCAAAATGGATTTGAAAAGCAATTGTACATTTGCTTTTCATCACATCTTTAAAATCAATAGATTCCATCCAGAAAACCCAGCTCAAAAAATCGTCTTGCCATTAGGCTACTTTCTTGATAGAGCTGAATGGATTAACTTGCAGTGAGTTAAGGAATCTCTTGAAATAATTAAATTTCTCTTTAATCTTTCACTGTGTGGTTGAATTCTGAGCTGTATTATTATACTGCAGGCCCTCTAGAATGAAAAAATCACGAACTATTTCAAGAGACAGAATTATAAAACTTAAAAATAATAAAAAATTACTGTCTCATCCTTGTCAATCAGTCTTTACTGTCTCTTAGCAAAATTCAAAGACTAGCCAATTCTATAACTCAAACAACTTAAATGTAAAATCAGGCAGCTCTTTTCAGAGTCTGGGGAAGCACTGGGTTATGCTTAAAGTTATGAATTCTTAAAAAAAGGAAAAAAAAAAGGAAAGCCTCCTGTCATTACAATCTTCACATCTTCACAGTTTTCAGCTGATAGATTCCTTGGGGGACTGTAGATTTGAAAAGAAGTTTTCAAAGAAAATTAAATAATTCTGGATTCAAGATAGTCCCTACATAAATTATGAGATTACTTGTTCATCTAGTAACCCTGACCTTGGAAGCTCAGGCCCCAGTTCTAGGTCACATCGTACTCTGATGCTGTTAATTTAAAAATCAAATTTTCTTTGCATTTCTGATAATGGAGAGAATTTTGAAATGTTTTTTGGCTTTATGGTGACTCAGACTGAATATAAATTAAACTGAAAAAGGCCCTCCTGTAAATTAGAATAACTTTTCTTTGGCCAATTATTTTAGCTTTATTATTCCCAAATGGAGAGCCTTCATAATGATTTTCTAATCTAAATGTCTTAAATGTGACCAAAGAATAATAAATTTTCCTAGAACTATCACAGCAGCGTTTCAGGGATTTTTTTCCTACCTCGCCTATTTGTGGACCTATTTCACATTATATTTAACAAGGGGAAAAATCTTTCAAAGGTACTTAGTAGCCGATTGTCTCTGTGTTTCAGACCTGATTGACTGAGTACAGAGTACTACTCTTACCCTCTTTGCGTAGGTGGATGATCCTGTGGTCATCCAGTCAGGAAAGACAGTTTGTTGGCTACCTGGCTCTGAGGGCAAGTGTCAAGCATGTGGGAACCCGGGTGGTCCAGTCCATGGGGGCTGCTGAGGAGAAAGGGCTTGAGGCAGAACGGACGGATCCTGCAGGTCAACAACTGGTGTCAACGGCAGGGTTTCAACTCTTTTATCATGGAACCTACTATGAGTACCAAGGATGGATTTCATCTACGAAGAGATGAAATCCATACCATAAAGTGGGGCAAAACCATGATTTCCACACACTGGCCAACCTGGTGAGGGAACTTTAAAACAGGATGATGTGGACAAGAAAGAATAATAACAAAACCTATTAGTAGGAAACCTCCCCAAGTATGTGCATGCATATAAATACAGAATTGCCTCCAGGACACCACGGTGGGGAAAACTCCATAAACTTTCTGAGAATTCAGCACAACTGGGTGCCCTCTGAGCCAGCAGTTCTCCCCTCCCAGACTGACTCAGGAAAAGCTTTAGTAGCATCTAGAGGTAGGCGATGCTCTCTCGCTGCTCAGACGTGCTGTGGCAAATCTGGAGTGCTGTGTCCAGTTCTGAGCTACCCTGTACAGGACAGACATGTACGTACTGGGCCGAGGCCAGTGACAGGCCACAAAGAATGGACTGGAACAACTCTCATACAAGGAGAATCTGAGAAGACTTAGATCTGATTGGGGGGGCAGGGGGGAAGTAAAGAAGGCAGTGGAAGATTCTTGTCAGTGACAGGACCAGAGGTTTTGGAGTCTCAGTCCTTGGAGATACTGAAAACCCAACAATATATAGGCCTGAGCAGGACCACTGAACTAGATGATTTCCAGAAAATTCATACAATATCAGCAGCTCTGGTAATCTGTGACTAACTCTAGGTGAAAATAACTTTGAAATAGATCATTATTTATTTAATTTATTGATAAATGTGCTACTTCATATTTGTTGCAGATATTTTTCAGTAGTGACTTTTAAATATTGGACTGATTTTATAACTTTTGAATGTATTTTGCCAGCAATTATCCAAATATTTGTTCTTAAGCTTACATTGAATAAGAAAAAATGGGCTCTTAACAGTACACTCAGGAAGAGCAGGTTGTAATACCAGCCATTGATTGTAGTCTATGAAGTTCCCCAGGGTGTGTTAATTGAAAGCCAGTATTCTGGGAGAAATGGGATGAGCAAAAGATGTTTCTAACTCTGAAGGCTTATGAACAAGTCAATTAAAAAATTCCACAATCCTCAAACCAAAAACAATGTGGAAAACAACAAAACAGAATTGTAAACAAGCCCTGTATATAATTAATTTGTCCCTTTCTGTAGCTCACACCTTCATGACCACCTACCACTTACAGGTTGATTTGTGTGAAGGTGCAAGCTTGATTCCTATGATCAAAAACCCATTTTTTTCCAAAGCAAAATGATATTTGACCTCCTGGATACTGACAGAACAATAAGAATTTCGCTTTATCAGCAGGGTTTGCTCTGACACTGTGATTTACTTTACACTTGGTAGTTTCTGCTTTTCTCTTTGACTCCTGTTCTTTTCACATTGCTCTTTTGTTCTAGAGCTTTGGGGTTATTTTTTTTTCAGATTTTAATTTTTTCCTGCTTACTTTTCCCCTAATCTTTTCCACAATCCCTTTGTATTACTGGTTAAATGCAGGATGGTCTGAAGTAAAATTTCTCTGCTAATAACAATTTTCTCATCTTTCAGTGACTGATAAAGCACAGCATTGAGAAAAGGTGGAATCCTCTGTTTGTTAAGTAGTCCTATTATGCCTGTCTGGCAGTATTTAAGGCACATCCCAGTAGGTGTAGATTTGGTCTTAAATCCTTGCAGATGGACCTGTCCTGACATCCTACTTCCTTAAGCTGTTTTAGTGCATTGCTTTACGTAGGAGTGGAAAGCTTATACTGATGTCTATTAATAGAACTAGTTTATATAGAATACATTATTGTATATAAAGATCATCTATTGTTTGGAAGTCTGTGTCCAGACTTACTGTTCTCCTCCTGTGTAAGAGTTAAGTCTTTGAATGCTCTTCTTTCTATCTGGGGATATGAATGTTATCCTCCTTGCAGCTTTTCTCTCCTTCATTTCCTAACCTACCTTTGGGCTTAGGAAC
Organism: Hirundo rustica; assembly: GCF_015227805.2. NCBI lineage: Eukaryota > Metazoa > Chordata > Aves > Passeriformes > Hirundinidae > Hirundo > Hirundo rustica. The sequence goes on along the minus strand of NC_053452.1, from coordinate 57,216,630 downwards.
ACATCCTGTGCCGAGCCTTGTTTAGAGTTACTAAGTCCACTCTTGAAGCTGATATTCCCTCTCCTTGCCTGGTGCATCCCATCTGTTCTTGGTAGTCCCTTTTCATCAAATGAAATACCATGGTATAAGACAACAGAGAGATAATAAACACAATCAGACTTTGTTTTGATGGGTGCATCTGTCTTACTTTAGCATTTCCCTTTGAATGAAAAGTTTGATGAGAACATCCACTGAGTCCTTGAGTCGCTGTTCCCTTCACACAAGCATGCTTCATTATTAATTTTTACTTGATCCTGTGCTTCTCTTAAAAGCATTCCCGGTGTCTAAGTTTTTCCCTAGACTTAAATAAAATCTGGATTCTTATTCCCACACAGAGTGGAACAGCCCTGGTATTGCTACCACTATCAGTGGTAGCGTAGGCATTAGAGGGAGGGAAGCCATTATACTGCTTTTATTTGGCACTCATTATCTGGAATACCATATCCAGTTATTACAGGAAATATATTAATAAAAGTGGAGAGCCACCAAGGCCAGACTCCATGCCTTGTGGCTGGAAGAAGTGGATTTCTTCTGCCTGGAGGAGAAAAGGGCTTTTAAGTCTGCATAACCTACATTCTACAAGGAGGTTATCAAGGTCCTTTATTAAAATGCCTGATGGGAGAGTGAGAAATGGGAGTAATAAATTGAAGCAGAGGAGGTTTTGACTGGATGTAAGGGAGGAAAAAAGCATGATGATGAAAATAATTAAGCTGAGAGAGGTTGTGCAGTCTCCATCTTTGGAGATTTTCAAGACCAGCATTGCATAAAGCCTTGAGTGAGCTGACCCTGCTTTGAGTGGGAGGCTGGACTAAAGTAATTCTGAATTGTACACAGTACTTTTATGCGGTCACATAAGACCTTTAATTAAAATGATTTATCTTTCCTAAACATTTCCCAATAGCCAAATTTAAAGGATTTTTTTGAGAATACACTGTGATGCTTTGCAGTAAACAAGCTTTTGTTGTCTTGTCTTCAGTAAGATGAGAATACACAAAGACAACAGCAAGATGGTAGGGTAAAGATAATTGTCAAATTTATTGCTAATTTGGCCTTCAGGAAAGTTCTCTAGGCTTTCCCAGACAGGCCTCCCTATCAACTGAACACCTAACTGTGATAATGGTATTATCAGCTTATGTTAGAAAGTTAGAAGGCAATTCAGGAGAACTGGAGATTCCAGTTTGAGATAGTTTCTTGTTGGTTGTCAAAGAAAATAATTGCTGTAGCCTAAATAATAATAATAATAATAATAATAATAATAATAATAAAAATAATAGAACCCAGTATTGCAAAGATCCTTAACTCCTGCAGTTCCCATTGATGTCAATGGAGATGGATCTGCTTCCTACCTCTGTGAAGACTCAAATCTCATAAATAAAGCAGAAATTTCTAGGTCATGCCTTGCAATACTTAAAGCTGGGTATATAACTTCACCTAAAGTACATTACCTAAAGAGAGACTTTTTTTTCCTTGTGGAGTAACCTGGTCTTTCACGCACATAGCAGATAGCAAAGCAAAAGAGATTAGGAACTATTTAAAATCTCTTAAATTTACATAATTTTTTATTAATCTGCTATCATATCCATTCAGTTGATGGGAAAGAGGCACACATGTTGATTTAAGCACAATGGAATATGTGTTGCTGGATTAGTGGCTTTTGTTCAGAGGTTGTACTTGTCAGCAAGAGAGCCATGATTGGAATATTGATTTTGTAAACTTCAGTGTATCGAACTATTTTTGTAGCAGGTTGGGAATAATTCTTACTTGCTATCAAAATGTCTGTCTTTAGGAGGCACCATAAGGCATGTTAAATGGTCTGATTTTACAAATAACTTCCTTTTTCTTTTTTTTTCCTCTGGTCTTAGACATGGAAATTTTGCAATTTGTTCAGATTGTGTAATATTTTGAAATGTTTTGAAAGCTGGCTGCAGTAGTTTTGAATCAAGCAAAGTAGTTTTGCAGTAGTTTTTTGGACCAAACAAATATCTCAGTCAGAAGATGTGGGTTTTTTAAATATGGGCAATTTGTCTTTTGATCCACAGAAACTTTTAATTTCTGCAAAATCCTGAAATATCCAATTCTTAAACAAACGTTTATTGAGGCTTTATTTAAATTTATGCAAAACTATTAAAGGATTCTAGTACTCTGTGCTAAACATTATAGAGAGGAAATTAATAACATTATAGAGAGGAAATTCTATTGTTGTGGGTAAATATATTGTATCAGAAGCACTGAAACTTTTCCTGATGCCTTGGAGAGTGCAAAGAAATTTCTCAGTCTGCAATCAGAAGGGAAGATATCTGTATTGTCTGAGTGTCTGGTGTGGGTTCAGGCATCAGCTACAGGTTCCCAACAGCACATCTGTGTTAAGACTTCAGGCAGGTGTCTCTATGTGGGTAGATTTCTTGCCACAAAGAAATCTTTTTCATGCTATAAATCATATTCTGTTCCCTTGAAATTTCTTTTGCATTTTCTTGTAGCAATGATCTAATTTTGTTTATGAAAGCCATATATAGAAAGTATTATATTTCTAAACAAAAGATCGGATCACTCATTAAGTCTTATATATTAAAATTTCACTCAGGAAGGCTTAATAAAAGTAAAAGTAGGTAGTTGTTGAAAAAGGTAGCAATGGAAATGACCAAAATATCTGCAGACTGAATTTTCCCCCAAAATAATAACAATCTGCATTAATTCTTCAGCTGCAGGTTGAGTGGGCAAGATGAAAATTAGTCAGTGGGAATGATTAATACTGTGAGCAGAAGGAAATTATTAATTGCCATTACTAATGAACACTTTGAGATGTTCCAAACTTCAGCTTTGTTTAATGCTTCAATGTAAAAAGTTACTTGATATTTAGAGTGAACTGATAGTTTTAATAAGTCATACAAACATGATTTTGGCCTCCTAGATCCTTCTCGAGCTCATGAATAAGCTTATTCTTTAAGGAGGAATTATGATGACATTGAACATCAAGAGAAATGTGTTGGAGCATTAAAGGTTGCTCGGCCATCTAGAAACAAGTGCAAATGATTAGGGAGGGAGAAAGGCAAAGAATTGGGACCATTTCAGTTAAAGAGAAAAAAAGAAAAGAAAGAGGAAGCCAAGGAACAAAAGCAGAACACATACACACAAATCAAAATGAAGTTTTAAACAATTCTTTTCCTCAATATAAAAATTTGGTTGAGTCAGTTTAAAACGTTCCACCACAATGATGCCTTTGTGATGAGTTCCTGAAACTGATTTTTCTTGGAAATATGGTACTTACTTAATGTTTTATTTATTTTACTTGGAACTTTTGTAATCACACATATATCAAATGTACACAGAGTAGGAAGTCACATACTTGCTCTTGAGTAGATGAAATCAAATTGGAGGGTATTGGTCCAAGGGGATGAAAAACTCATGGTACCACCAGGTTAAAACTGTGAATGTCTCCCCATTGATGGTATTCACACAGGAATCAAGGGAAGTGTGTAGAGGGCATGGTGGAAATCTTTGACATGCTGCTGGCTACTGCTGCTCGGTTTCGCATGATGAACCTTCAAGGGGAGGAATTTGTGTGCCTTAAGTCCATCATCCTGCTCAACTCTGGTAAGTTGCGTGCTTTGCTATCACATGGGTGATTGTGGCCGCTTCTGCGTGCAGTTGAACACTGCTTGCTGTCCTTAATGGCATTTTCATTTTGGGACAGAGGCAATGGAAGTGGGTTTTTAACACAGATGCAGGCAGGACCACCAGGCAAGGGTGGAAGCAGTCAAAAATGTTCGGTGATGTAGATGGGACCCAGAAAACGGTGCAGTGAGTAGATGACACATGGTGCAGCTGATGTGGAGAATGGTCAGAGAAGTGCTTTGAACCAGTGCTGGCAGGTCTTAGAACTCCACTTACAAGACACTGAAGTAGCTGGAACCATACACAGGGCACTCAAAGGCAATGCTTAACTGCAGTGCCTAGGTGATGGCAAAATAAAAGGAAATAAGGGCAAAAATGTGGTTGAGTTCATCATGGTTTAGTTAATATTAAATTACAGGCATCTAAAACTGATGTAATCACTTTACACTTCCTTTATAGTTTTTGGCTGTAAATCTCATCCTGAAGTACACTTCAAAAATAGATTACTAGATAACAAGTGTAAGTATAGATACAGATATAAATATGTAAGGTTAGATGGCTTGACTTTTACTTGAGATGCTTGAAACAAGCAAATTTAACTTGAAGCATGTGACAGAAAACTTCTGTTGCACACCAGAGAATTCTTTTCTATTTGAAATGAGAAAAAACCTCTAGACAACTTGTTTGTTACAAGCAGAAATGAGATCCATGGTGTTCTCATGGAAATGATAGACATCTAAAATGGTCCCAAAGTAAAAATTTTAGACACAATTCTCTGCTAGGCTGTTACCTGGTGACTAAAGATGCCAGAGTTTCCCAAAACTTTACCCACTTGTAAAGTTTTTCCTGTTGCATTTGAACTTGCAGATGGTACTACCCTCTAGAGAAAACAGATTTGGAAGGTTCTGTGTCCTTTTTATCCAGTTGTCTAACGGATCGCTTGCCCAAATTGAAGGAAAAACAAATTCAGGATATTCACATCAAAGGCTAACTGTAAACACAACAGATGTTGCTTTATTGATCAGGCAATTTGGACCATTTAGATGTGGTCTCCTCAAAGTTGAAGCAAAATTATGTATTTATACAATCTAATATAAAATGCTTTATGTATGTTCTATGAGATATTAATGTGGTTCAGGCTTTGTTGTGGTTGTAACCAATTGCCAAAAAGTAACATTTGAGGCAAGCAAGTGGCATATTAGGAATGAAGGGCTATTGTTCTTACCTTAGTTGCCAGGGTGTGACAATTGTAATTACTATTTGACGTTTTATTTTCCTTTAATTTCCCTTATAACTGTACCAGGATATTTCCTAGACTATATAATTGATTTATAAAAATTTTGAAGTTCAATTAGAAAAAATAGAACTGGAATTTTGAATAAAACAAATAACATAGTCATGTCTTGAACATGAAGAACTGAAGTCATGGTCAAGAGAAATTTCGTGCCTATGATATACTTAATATTGATCCATAAAACTAATTTTTTTATTCAGACAAAGCCCTCCCAGTCATCACCAGCTATCCTTCATAAATATATCTCAATATTACCCAAAGGAAAAATTGTAAAAATTAAATTAAATTAAATTAAATTAAATTAAATTAAATTAAATTAAATTAAATTAAACACCCCATATATATAGCAAATGAAGTCAGTGATAATCAGAGGTAAATTTCCTTCTGCATGTAAGAGAGATGGGACCACTGTAAACTCTATGTATATATGCATATCTGTGTTGCATGTTATTACCTTTATGCATAAAAGTACATTTCATTATTTGTATTTCTACAACAAATTAATTTTATAACTAGACAGTGGGAATGTTGATGTAAGTTTCTGGCTGCCAGACTCTCTAGATACCCAAATTAAGAGGCATTAGACTGCAATGCAGAGATAAGTGGCACAGTTTGGGGTATGTGTAAGAGTTGTGTCAATGTTTGGCACAGATCCTCTAAGATGTCTTCTGGAGATGCCTCACTTCACAGAATGTAGCCAACTTCCTTACATAAAGTGTTGGACAGATATGAAACATTATGTGTTCTGATGCACGTGGCTGAGAGGGCTGAGTTTGTTCATGCAGGGAAAGAGAAGGTAAAGGAGGGTCTTACTGCAGCCCTCAGACGGCTGCTGAACAGGTTATGGAAGAGCCGGGGCCAGACCCTTCTCAGAGGTGCAGCAAGAAAGGACAATCTGCAATAGAGACAAACCACAGCAAGGGAGGTCCTGACCAGATAAACAGAACAAAAACTCTATCCAATTAGAGGTTTCTTACTGGAACAGGTTGGCCAGAAAAATGGTAGGATCTCAATCCCTGCAAATACTCAGAACTCAGCTGGACAAAGCTCCAGGCAGCTTGATCTAACCCTGTTTGAGCAAGAGGATGAACAAGGTGATGCACAAACCTACCCTACCCTGATTTCTTTCTGTGAGTGCAGATGTAAATATTCCAAATCTTCTACTAAAGAAACAGCAGATAAACACAGAATGATTTTTTGGCTTATTATGCTGTCTGTATTATATATGCATGTGACTAAACCAGCAGATTTCAAAATTATTTAAACAAGTGGATTAATTAAACAAATAGGACTAATTATGCTACATTTGATGTTTAAAAGCAGCCTGCATTTGCATTCTAAGTCTTTGTGTGGATTTAATTGACTGAGTGTACACAAACATTTCTTTAATAAATTCTTGGACATCTGGTAGTCTCTTCTTATGAAGTAGTGTTTATTGCCTTCATTGGACATTTTTGTTTTTGCAACATCTCTCAAGGTTTAATATCTTTACACTCCTTTTCCTTGTGGTTTTGGACAAAATGCAATATGTTTGTGGTGGGTTTTTTTGTTTTTTTTTTTTTTTTTTTTTTTTTTTTTTTTTTTGTTTTGCTCAGTGCATGTGGAAAGAATGGAAGGTTTTGTTAGTAAACCAAGGTAGATGCTTATGCTACTTCCACAGTTTTCCTGAGATAACAAGGTGACATATCTGTAAGAACAAGGACATCACTGTGTCCAGATAAATAACAAACCCGAAGGTGCCCCTCTAAAGCTGCAGCAATAAACCTTTTGACTGAAAAAGCAAAGTAGTATTTTTGAAAACCACATTCAACTCAATATTAAAGGGCTGTTACTTAACATTGGAAAATAAGTATTAGAATCATGGAAGGGCAACATGATGCCAGATGTTTTGCTTTTGAGTGTATTGGAGGACTGCTGCTATGCGGCAAAGCAACAGGCTTTCATTTTAGACATGGAGATGTAGGTCATGTCTGCCTTAGCAGCTGATTTACCTAACGTGTTAGCTGGCTAGTCCACTGAGATGAAAAGATTTGCCTCATTTGATGCGTACTGGAGCCCTTCTGATACGTTGTTCCACGTGACTGTTTGTTACTCCTTTCTCCTGATGTTTTTCAGTTGCTTTTAAATTGTGCTTCTTATTTATTTATTTATTTTGGGGGCTGGATTGTTCCAAGATGGTACAGAGATGAATTTCCTCATACCTCAGCCTGTCTTGCTACAGTTTCAGAGCAATTGGGTGTAGTGGAAGAAGAGCCTTGGGTATTGCTCTGTGAGACTGAACTCTCACTGTAAAAATATTTTAAGCTGGGGTTTATTGTGACAAAAAAGATGTTGAGGGCATTTTCTTCTACAATATCATTCAACAAATATATAATTATATATGGTGGGAGGTATAAAATTCTATCAATGTATGTATGCCAAGGGCTGGCATGCACTGCAGCCCCCAAGTGTTCCTGTTCTGGTATGTGTTACAGCCTTGTTGCAGTCCTTGCTTGGTTGTAGGGTGGTGCTGTCTCTGTTCTTGCACCTTCTAAGGTTTACAACACTGGCCTACAGAAAGAGCAGGAAATCAACCTGGTAGCTATTCAATTTAGGCTTGAAAGGCCTTGGAGACTGTTAAATTCAGTTTGCTAAGTCAATTTTCTGCACCCTCATTTGAAAATTCTTCTTGGATGTATATGAGTGTGATAGCCAGCATTTTTTTTTTTTGGAAAATCTCTGGTCAGTGGCCTGGGGCAGGAGCAATCACCATGAGGGTGTAGAAAGGAAAACTAAACATAATTTTCCTTGGCAGTTATTGACTGGCAGTTGCCTGAATTCTCTACAGTTATTGAGGAGTGCTTTTTTGATTTACAGTTTTTAATAGCTTCTAGACTAGACCTAGGTGAGAAAAAGATTCTTTTGTTTCACTGGTTTCAGCAAGATGAAGCTGTGGGGTATTGTTGCAAGAGCACAATAGGTCTTGTGGCTGAAGTAAACTTCTCTGGAGGCACTGTGCATTTACAAAATTATTATTTCCTTCTAGTAGATTGTGTTTGGCCAGTAATATTTAAGAATATTGCCCCTACAGGTACATGTTAAGCTATCAAGCCTTGTATTGGCAATAGGTATATGTGAGGGTGGTTCAGAGTCAGCTGAGAAAGGTTCAGCTGAGAAAAGCCCCAGGACCAGTTTCTGTATGTGAATTAATTTCTGTAAAAATAACAATAGCTATGAAAATCTCTGTGAGGAAAGAGGCCACTGTATTATCTATCTATATCAAATTTGAAGCAATGCCCATTACCAAAATTAAGAACTCTGACTGATGATTTTCAGAAGTTGTACTGTGTTTTAGTTACCCTTTTGGTTTTTTAAAGTAGTTTCTTGCTTACTCTGTCCCAGAGACACTCACTTTCACAAACACATTTACAGTTCTTTTTCATACAGAAGATGCCAAATCATAAAAGCTAGTTGCAGGTTACAGTAGTTCTAGGTGTCAGGTCCTTGAAGTACCCAGCTGATGTAAGGAGATGTGGTAGGCCAAAATGTTAAAAAAAATCTCAACTCTCTGACAGCTCAGATGCACAGCAAAGTATCTTCATATCCAGTGGTAGCCCCAAGGCTGCAAACGATGAAAATATGTGAGCTATAGCACATATGTCTGTGTGTGCATGCTAGTATCTGTGTGTCTTTTATTCTTAATGGCACTAACTGCATTCCATATTCTGCTATTTATGATGCTTTAAAGAAAAGCAAAACAAAACATTATTCCAGAAACCATTTTTTTTTCCAAGGAGAAAATCCAGATCTGTTCTTGGCTCTGTGAACTGATGAAGAAGGGTCAATGCACAGGATTTCAGTCTATTATAGACACAGGATGATGAACGCTCTATGATGAAGCTAGTTTGATTGTATTACCCTTTGTACATCTTAAACCTCTGGTGCCTCGGGACTGGATTATGGCAATATGACCTGTTTAGAGTTATGGGTTCAGTCCAAAAGATTTAAAAACTGATGTGAATGCAGCAGCTCTGTTTTGGCAGCACAGTGTTGTTGTGACCTGATTCACATTGGCTGTATGGTGTAGTCCAGAAAAAAATCAAGATAGAACAGCCCAAAATAATTTAGACTTTCCCATTTTGAAAGCTGTTGTGAGCTTCATGCTCCCAAGATTTACTATTAGCAAAAGGTCTTATGCCTGGATTGGAGACCCTCATAGGTGATGTAAAAAAGGCTGTTGGAGAGGGAGTTTTAAGATGTTTTGTCCTCTGGAAAAATTTTTATCTGGTCCAAAGCTGCTCACTTTGAGCAGTAAGAAATTCAAGACAGCTAAATTTGCACAAAGTGATTTGGACATAGTTTTTAAAGGAGAGTCAGCTTTGCAGGTAAAGGAGCACACACTTCAAGACCTTTGCTTGGTTGGGACAATTTTGGTCCTTAAACAAACCCTGGTTTTGTTTACATGTTTTGTGTAACACTATTCAGTTCGATTGACAAGAAAATCGCTAAAAATCAAATATTAAACAGCAGGGAAAATGGCAAAAGCTGCTGAAAGCTTGTGTCAGTTGGTAAGTACTGCAGAGCTCTCAAGGGGCGCAGCATCTCCTCAAGGTTTCAAAGCCGAGTGACCAAGAGAAGAGCACAGCCCACAGGTAGGTCTAGCTGCAGGTGTCACCTAGCACTTGGTACAGACCTTGGTGGGACCCAGGCTGTGAAGCGGCATTGTCTTCCTCTGATACTGTGCTTTTCCCACAGTGCCCAAATCCTTGCTCCAGGGTCATTCAGAGCAGTGACCTGGCTGCCAAGCAAGAAAGCTGGCAAATAGTCAGACCCTGTGGCTTAACACAGCTTAAAAGGCACCATAGGGCATACCTTGGGCAACTCTGAGCCCACCAAAGTAATTTTTTGTCTGTGGCTTGTTTTCTTTCTCCCTCCTACTCTAGGTGTGTACACTTTTCTTTCCAGCACCCTGAAATCTCTGGAAGAGAAAGACTATATTCACCGTGTCCTGGACAAGATCACAGACACTCTGATACACTTAATGGCTAAGTCAGGTCTTTCTCTGCAGCAGCAACACAGACGGCTGGCCCAGCTCCTCCTCATCCTCTCTCACATCAGGCACATGAGGTGAGAGCAAGCACACAGTCAGCACTTCTGTGCTAGGCCCATGCAAGAGAGGTGTCACAAACGCAATGCATACTTTACCTTCATGGATGGGAGTGCTTTCATGGATGGGAGTGCAAATTGTGTGGAGGCCTGTTACCAAAAAAAAAAAAACCAAAAAAACCAACACACCAAAAAAACCCCATATGAAAATATTTACCCCCATGTGTCCCTTCTAGTTGTCTTTTCATCTGCCTTTTGTTTTGATAGTGCTGATAGTTTGATAGAAAGCAGTATCTGCTTTTAATCTTACGCGTGTCATAGAATCATGGAATGGCCTGGTTTGGAAAGGAACTTAAAGACCATCTAGTTCCAACCCTCCAGATATGGGCAGGGATGCCTTCCACTCAGACCAGGTTGCTCAGGGCCCCATCCAAGCTAGCCTTGAACACTTCCAGGGATGGGGTACCCACGATTTCTCTGGACAGGACAATCTGTTCTAGTGCCTTAGAATCCTCAGTACAGAATTTCTTCTTAATACCTAATCCAAAACTGCTCTCTTTCAGTTTGAAGCCACCCTCCCTTGTCCTGTCACTACATGCCCTTGTAAAAAGTCCCTTTCCAGCTCTCTTCTAGGCCCCCTTCAGGTACTGGAAGGCTTTGTAAGGAGCCTTCTCTTCTCCAGGCTGAACAACTCCAGTTCTCTCAGCCTTTCCTCATAGGAGAGGTGCTCCAGCCCTTGGATCACCTCTGTGGCCCTGCTCTGAACCTGTTCTAAAAGGTCTAAGGTTTTCCCAGGGTGAGTACCTGAGACCTGGACACAGGTGTTGGAAAAGTACTGCGTAGAATATTAATGCAGGAGTAGCCTAGCTCTGCAAACTTTAGTCTCCTATAAGATTGAATAAAACTATCACTTTTATGCAGCCACTTTTCACAAGAGTCATGATTGCAGATCACTTTAGAAAAGAAATTTAGGATCATTACGTGAATTGTATGGATGAGGATAAATGCAGAACTACTAAATTCCAGTCTAGAGGACCATGCCTTTTGCTAATCAGAGGTGAGCTGCCTGACACACTGTTAGTAATTGAAGCAAATTATTCTCCCAAATTACCTCTTAAGGTAGCTGCTCAGTGGATGAGGTGTTAACAGCATAAATTTCTACAAAGATATCTATATATTTTATTATTATGAAACCACAGGAGATGTTGCTACACAGATTTTAATTTTCATTATTTCAGGTAATGATATTTAAATTAGAGTAGACACCACATCATAGCTACTAAAGCTGAAACATGCAGATTTTACCTCCTGAACTGATACACGATCTTTGGGGAAAAGTCAAGGGATGTGTGCATTTTTATTTTTTTTTACTTTCACTTCTGTAATTTTATAGAGTTTCTTTGTCCTTGTGTTAATGAACCTTCCCCCCAGCCCCCAAAAGAATTTGTACTATTAAGAAAATTCCAGATGCATAGTAAAGTTAATTTTTATTTTCTTTGTTATGTGAATGGATACTATTATAAGTGAGCTTTTGCTAAGAAATTGGCTGAGCTTATTTTCCAGGAAAGAAAACTGGTATTTTTTATTATGGGAAAGGCTAAATTCATCCCATCCACTTCGTCACAGTTGCTAAGTTTAGAGTCTATGTGCTCTAGGCTACTTCTTAGGAAAAGAAGAGCAAAAGAGACATGTGTAGAAGGCATCCTGACTACAGCAGTCTGCAACGTTCTTTGAAGGTGCCGCCTTCTGCTTGTCTGTAGCAGATGTGCAAGGCAAATGCACTGCTAAGTTGGTTGTTTTGTACAATACAGGATTTATATGAACCCAGCAAATATTATTAGCTAGCAGCTTCCCCCCCTGCCTCCCCCCCCCCCCGCCCCCAGCATATTTGGAAAGTAACTAAGTAACTGTTATTTCATCACAACCCACAGCAACAAAGGAATGGAGCACCTGTACAATATGAAGTGTAAGAACGTAGTTCCACTCTATGATCTCTTGCTGGAGATGCTGGACGCTCACCGACTGCATGCCCCAGCAGCCAGGAGTGCTGCACCCATGGAAGAGGAGAACCGAAGCCAGCTGACAACTGCATCAGCTTCATCTCATTCCTTGCAGTCTTTTTATGTAAACAGCAAAGAAGAGGAGAATATGCAGAATACAATATAAACAGAATTCAGCATATACAGTGGTATGAGAAACCCAGCAGTGTTCTACCTAGCTCATGCTTCACTTCGTCTATAGTGCCACCTTTGAAAACACTCCAGTGACAACAGACACCAGCATTTTCCATATGAGTGTTTGTCAAGCACTTGTGCTAAATTGATTGCTTATCCTAAATGGAAGACATTTCATTGCCATGGATAGCCAGCAAGGATTGTCTGGCTAACTTGATTTAAAATTTGCAGTGTTTTATTTAATTTTGCATGTTATTTGGGTAACTAAGTCCTAATCTAAACCATACATTCATTTTACTATGAATTGATAGACCATACCACCCATGCATATTGGTATCTTCATGAGTAGTAGTCTTTGTTAATATTCACCCCAAATCATGAGCTCACTTAATCCATTGCTTGCTTGAAACTTTGAAGCAGTTTGGTAGAGATTCTGGATGACTTCTTGGGCAGTGTAAACAGAAAGTTGACTGGCATCTTAGTGTGCCATAGGGAAGCTGCACTGCGAGGGACTACCTTGGTAGTTTAGTTAGATTCCTGCCTCTTTTCTTCCTACAGTATAGAGGAACTGCTGTCTGAGAATTATACTATTTTGCATCGCTGGCTTACATCACCAGGCAACTCTGTCTCAAGATCATTCTGACCAAACTTTTAGGTACCATTACCATATCCTCTAGATGAATTGCTTTGCATGCATGCTATCTTGTCTGATCCTAGAAAGATAATTTTGTTGCCCAAGAGTATAAATCCAGGGCAACGTGGCAAACATTTATAGCATAGAGAATTACTCTTGAATCAGACCAGACAATTACAAAAATCATCTGGTCTTAAAAACAGGTCTTCACACACATACAGAATCCAGCAGTATTTATAAAAGATCCCTCCCCCTATCCTGTGCTTTGTTGTGCCACAAAGCAAGGGGTGAGGATGCCAGTACAAGACTGACTCAGAAGGGTGGGATGGTCCCATCCCACTCAGCAGAGTGTGGTCTAGTTGTGTGTGGGAGGGCTAGTGTCAAAGTCAGAGCAGCAGGTTTTTCCTTGCCTTGGCTTTCTTTGGCTCTTGTGGCATGTTTCAAAATCACTGTTAAGAGCCAGCTCACCTGTGACACTAAAACTGGGCAATGAGCCTCAGACATGGTGCAGACTTTGGGACTGCATGTCCAGAAAGATAAATCTGTCTTTCTCCATGCTTGTCTGTAGCTCCTAAGGATATTCATAAGGATCAGTTTGATTCTTCAGACCAAGTGTAAATATACAAAAGGTCCACTGACATCAACAGTTTCAACAGGATGTGAAAGAGACTGAAGAATGCCACGATATGCTATCCAAAGTAGGAGTTGGTGCTGCTGTTTGACTGCCTCTGTGCTAGAAAATTAAATGTCAGGGAACTTTGCTGGGTACTGGAATGAGATTACATATGCCAGGGATATTTTACTAATCTAATGATAAACTTTGTCTGTGCTATCTACACTTCTGGTTGACGGGTGTGGATTGAGAGATAGCACGGACCAGGACGGACCGTTAGCACGGACTATTCCAATAGCTGGTTGGAAGCAACCACCCTGCCAGTGAGAGTATTTCCTTGCGCGTGTGTAGGCTGCTCCACAGCAACTGGCCACAGTGCTGGTGAAATGGTTTAGGGATGTTTTTATTATAGTTGAAACCTTTATGTTGATTGGAATATCCTGTAGAAACTAAATATAGGAAATAGTGCAAGTAATGCTATACAGGAGTGCCTATGTCTAATTATGCTCTCTGTCCCACAGGCAGATTCTGTGTGCAGTGAGATAAAGTTTCACAGCAGTTGTGAAGGCAGCAAGGCATAGGACAGGTTTGTGTTTCAAGTCAAGAATTCAGTTCTTTAGTGAATGTAAATAATGGTGTCTGTAATAGTTTCATGTACATATCTGAGGATATGAGCAGTTTGAAAGCCTAAAGCTACACGTTACCAAGTGTTTGAGATGATTCCTTGAAAACTGTGCAGCCTAAACATGTGAAGCAGCCACCGTAAGTTCATAGGCCTTTTCTTGATGCATATTATGGTGTCATTTTTTTCTGAATGTGCTGAAGATTTTGTCTTTTTGTGTATTCAGTAAAAGCACATGTGTGTGTATGTGTGTGTATGTGTGTGTGTGCGCAAGAGCTAATTTGGTACCTAAGGGCTTTTTGAGGGCTCCTGAGTGTCATGGAAGAAAATGGAAATTTTGGTTTTTTTCAGTAGATGGTTTTCAGATGTGTTAGAAAAAAACATGGGTTTACTGAAATGAGTGCAGGCTAAGATCTGAATGGAGCACAGGAATCCCTGTAGTTAAATTCACATGCTTACATCAAAATCATTCACTCGTAGCCCAGTGTGCATTAGAGCTGCTCTTTAAATACTGTACATGCAACTTGGTGTTCTCCAGGATAGAACACACAAGCTCTTAAGCTGGAAGGCAAATTGGTTTAAATGAATGCCTCCCTTCCTACATCCCAGAATAGGTCATTACATCGATTCTAATGTAAATTTGACCTAGAGGATAAAAGGTAGTTCACGGAGAGCAATTCAAAACAAAGGGTCAGATTTGGATGATACCTAAAGACAAGTTCCTTTACACTCAAGAGATTTTCCCAGTGAAGATGGAAAAACATGATTTGAAGTGGTATACAGCAGTCAGAAGGGTATCATAATGTGTCTTGGATACAGAATAAGATCAGTCAGCTTACAATAATTAGGAATGCTTTCCCGGGCTCAGCCCTTTCAAGGTAGCAATTTAGTGTTCAACTAGTCCTCCCATGTTTGTGGTGACAACAGTGAAGGGCAACTTAGAAAGAGTAAGAGTGATTAATTTACCTCGGGGCAGATTTAGGATCCATGTCACTAAATTTTTAATGAGATTTGAATTGAAGTAGCACCTTAATAAATATAGTAACATTCCCAGAGTTATCTATAAAGATGGCCCCCATATCAGACAGCTGAATGTAGCTATTTAATTGATTCAATAAAGGCTATGATAAATAATGGCAACTTTTTTTCATATGTAATTCTGAATGATGCTCTCATGTATGCAAACAATTGTGCCTGACATTTGGTAATTGTTATTTCACAAGATGCTGTTTTATGTGTGTATATATATATACATATATACTTTATATTTGCAGCTGACAAACCAGTACTACCTGAATATCTGGTGCTGGATATTACATAAAACTACACAGCATATTAAAAAAAATAAAAATAAAGAAAGAAAACTTTTCAAGGCAGCTAATTATGCTTTTACCAAAACCGTTCATAGTGATGTCTCTGGACAGCTAACAAAATAATTATTTTGTAACATTTATACATGGATTTTTTTAAAAAAACAAAAACATCAAAAAACAAAAAAACCCTCTAGGAAATATAGGCAATGTAATACCAGCACAAGGCAAACATAAATAGACCAGATGAATTTGCTTTGCTTGAGAATATGATTGTTACTGAAGTATTGCAAAAAGCTTGGGAGGTAGAAGAGGAAATAGGGAGATGTGTAGCACTAGTGGTGTCAGAATATGTGGTGTTCGAATACGTGAAAGCTACTCTGGTTTATAGTGGTTTGAGCCACACGTCAATGTTGCAGACTTTGTCTCAGGGTAAAACTCCCAGTTGGGGTATTAAGATTTGTACTCGGGTAAAATAGTTTCATGAAAGTTTCTTGGTGTATGTTGTGATAAATTTACTATTATGTTTCAGTGACATCACTTGATGATTTTTCTCCTTCTCTACACTGAGGGGTTTAAAAATGTAATTAAAGAAATAATCCGAACTGAGCTCCCAAGGATATTGCAAGGACTGTCAGCAGATCACTGGACCTTGAGTTGAAAAAAAGCAAACAACCCCTAAACCATCCCCTTCATACGAACCAGGATTTGTACTGGAGCCTCCATCCATTTTAGTTGGTGCCAACTGGTTCCTTAAGAGCTGTGCCAAATGTTTAAAAATAAGCAAACTACCAACAAAATAAGAATTCTGCCTCAGTAGGTCATTAGTCTTATTACAGGCTTAGGTAAGAACATGGCAAGCCCCTCTTGTGTATATAATTTCCTGCTTTAAAATTAGAGTGCAACTCAACCTACAGATAATGGGGTTTTGTATATAAGGCATTCTCAGCTGAACTTATGCAAAGTGTATTTCTTGCTTTGAATAAAGAGATTGATGTTTTCAATGCTATCTACAACCATGATATGGCTTTACAGATAGAAAGTCAACACACGTAAGAGAAGGGTGATGTTAACAATGGTATTGTAATACAAAGCAATCTTTGCTGTCACCTGCACATGTGGTGTAATCTCAAATTGATCTGGGAGTTTAAAATTAATATTTTCCCAATATTAATGTCCTACGCTTTCTACTCACAGTTCCCTTTCACCCTTCAAATGTAGGTAGCCTTATATCCTGAAAGTTGTTTTCAAAGTGATTGTTGCCCATAAAGGGTATTTGGTTTTGCACTGTGTTCAAAAGATATTAAATTCTTTTGCATTCAAATGTGCCTAAAGAAATAAACATTTTTTTTCTAAAAAATATATGCTGCCATCTTGCAAATTAGTAAATTCTGTAATCCTGTGTGCCTATGATTAAAAGTCTGTTTCTTCAGAAAGTGCCCACTGAAAAATGAAGGGACATACTGCTGGTCACGAGACTTGCATTATCAAGCCACTTTATGTATTACCTTATTGTATGTACTATGAAACCAATGCTTTTGTGTGCACTACGTAGTCTGTCAATGCAAAATCCTTTCTTTGGTATAGGCTCAGCTGTCATAATGTATTTGTTGAAGTATTCTGTTCTTTCACTGATGCATATGAAATTATTGATGTCTTTGGTTTTGGCAAGGTATTTTTTTCTTTGTTTTGCACCTAAAAAAGTTCTAAAAAAGTCTAAATAAAAAATCTGGTAGGCTACCTGATTGGTGCAAGATTTTTATCAATGTATTTGATGTTGAAAATAAAGAATTTAAAGAACACATTGTTTCATTTTGTTATATTTTATGTTTTAAAAATATTCTTCTCTGCTTATTGTTTTCCAGTAGATAGCAGATTGGAACACTATTTTTGAAAGAATCAGAATGTGTCTGTTTCTGTGGATCTGAATGAAAGTAAAAACTGTTTCTTAGTTTCTTCACTTTCCCTGAAAAGAATCAGAGACTCTATATCTAGAGTCAACAACAAGCTAGGTGCAGTCTCCAGTAATCCTAATGACACCAGGGAAGTTAGTTAAGTACCTAGTACTTTATGTACTTTCATGTTTTTAGTGTTTTGGTTTACATTCCTTGTTTTGGCTTGTGAAATCGATTATGGCAGAAGAGAAAATTTTTGTGAATTTAGCCTTCTATAGTTGGCTGCCACTTACCATGAGCTAGCTTTTGTCAAGACAAAGTGAAAGTTTCCTTTCCCAAGTGAAATTAGTCATCAGGGAAAAAAAAATTGTCTTGACTAAACCATCAGGAAGGGATGAAAAGAAATGAAAGATACTTTTATTCACATAAGACCACTCTGAACTCCACTCTATTCTGTAAAATAATCTCAGAATCATATTTGGTGTTTGCAAAGAATCAAAGCAGTAATCTATAGCATTTGCATACATATTGACATTTCAATACTTGCAGTATATATATATTTATCAGTAACCTGGAGAGAATATGGTCCCTGTACTGACTGTTTTTTAATCTATTTTCTGTGCCATGCTGGTTTAACATAAGACTATTGGCTCATAGGTTCTTTTCTTATATGGATATATGTAAAAGCTCTTTATTTTTATAGGATGTTTCATTATACTTATAAGGAAAAAATTGTAAGATGATTACCTCAATTCTAAGTATCATCTCAATGACGAAGACAGGACAGGCAATATACTTCATTCATGTGAAACCTCACCTTATAGTTTGTTAAATATGAGAGCAAATAACCTATTCAAACTCTAAAAGAATGCTAGGGACTGTTGGGATTTTTAAATGATGAGTAGAACTGAACAATGGTTCCAAATCATGTGATTGTTTTGCAATACACTTCCATAACAAAGAACTTGACTGCAAGTTGCTTCTTTGGCCACAGAGGGTGGGTCAGAGTAGTAAGAACTAATTGCTCCTGTACATGTGCTCAAAATCATAAAGTAATTTTCAATGCTGATTGAAAATATGACACCATTTCATGGCTTTATACAATCTTTTAACCAAAGGACCAAAAGAGCACTTACGGTTCATGCAGAAATGACTTAAGGAGACAGTTGTTACTGAACTTACAGGCTTAACCTAAAAAATGTAGCTATATAGGAAAATATTCCTGCAAAATAAAAAATACGGCACTCTTAAATGAAAAACTGCACAGATTAAGTCTGAACATACTTATCGCTGCAAAAAAAATGGTAACATACTGAATGAGCAAAGGATTGTACACTGCCTGGGATTGCACACTACCTGAGATTAGGCATTCTTTTGCTCATCTCTTTCTGCATCATGGCATGACAACACAGCATCACAGTGCAGTGGGCTGGGAATGTGTCACTGGAGAATGTCTAGTCCAATTCCCCTCTCAGAGTTGGATCACCTAAGGATGATTGCTCAGGGCCATTCCCAGCTGAATGTGGAATAGCCACAAAAGGAGGCCCTTCTACCTCTCTGGGCACCCTTTCCCAGTATTTCACGATCTTCACTTTATAAAATATTTTGCCTGTGCTCAGATGGAATTTCATGTGGTTTAATTTGCACCCATTGCCTTTTGCCCTGTCAGTGGGAACAACTGAAAAGAATCTATCTCCCTCACCTTCGTTCCCTCTCATTATGTGTCTTCTGTGATAGGAGCAGGTTGATGAGATGTCTTCACCTTGCTCAGACACACAGAACCCACCAGGAAGAATGCAGCCAGGCACTGGACATATTTCAATAGTCAGGAACCATCTTGGACTCTAGCTTCATTCCCAATTTCTTATGTCTGTTGGGTTAAGAAGTTGGAGAAATGACACAGAAAGGACATCCCTTTCTATTCCACTGCAGAGCTTTTGCAGCCAATCACCCTCTCTTCCCTCACTGCACAGACACCTTACAGAGCAGCTCCCGCAGGGGATCCTAAATAGATGCACACAGCTGGATGCAGTGGCAGCCCCCACACCCCTCCTTTCTCTCTTTGCTGACATGTGACGCCTGTCTTGTCCCAATATTTTATCCTATTTAACTAATTAGAAAGGTATGATAGTTAAGGCATTATCAAAGAACATATTTGACTGCTTTTCTTTTCTGTTAGGTCAGGCAATCCTCATAATGCAACAACAGCTTCTTCATGGGCTAAAGCCATGCTTATCCTCAAAATTAAATGACAGATTTTTAATTTCTTTTTCTTATCCAGATACTCCAACATTAAAAGCCCCATGAAGCAGCTGTTTCTGTGCCTGGAAAAGTTTTACATCTCCTTCCTCTGCATTACACTGCTTGTGTCCACCACCCACACAGTGAAGAGGAGAGGAAAATCCAAACATATAAAGTAGTGCTCATCAGAGTGCTCACACAGAAAGAATGCCCATGGAAGGGCACTGCGTACGTGTTTGTTCTTATGCCCAGCCAGGCTCCAATTACTACCATTCACTACGGCATCCTGCAGACACAGAAGCTCAAGTGTAAAAATGGTCATGAAGTCTTCAGGAAAATTGACCATCAAAATAATAACATTTGGCACTTATCTCAGCAGGAACAAGGCTAACTAGCTCTCATATCCCTTTAAGAACTTTGTGCTGCAGTATTTAGGTGTCATTCTGGTAATGTCTTCATTTCTGCAGGCATACAGGTGATATGAAATTTATCTCCTGCTGTCTTCCATTCCTACACATTCATGCACAACTTCAGAATTTTACTATTTTAAACAGATGAAAAATGTGCATGTGAGGAAAGGATGTGTTTTCAGGCATTTTTTTAGCCAAATTTTGCTACACTTTTGGGACCAAGGTATTTAGCTTCTCTACAGATAAAGACTGAATGCTACTGTCTAGGACAAGAAAGAATCTGACAAGAAGCAAATCTATTTTTCACTCACCTCTTCAGAACTTGCGTCACTTATGATGAGCAAGTGTGTTTAGAGATGAGCAAAAAGTGCTGTCCATTTTGTTATGAGAGTCAGGGCACATAAAAGCTTGAAAGTTTAGGCATTTGTATGAAAGCAGGAAAGACTAAATTCCAGTCTGCCCTTACAGGATTGATTTTTGCTTACATTAAATATGAAAATAGGAAAGGAAACTACAGCTCAAAAATGTCTTTGTATCTATCTATATCTATCTACATCTATCTATCTATCTATCTATCTATCTATCTATCTATCTATCTATCTCAACCAAAATGCTACATCATCATGCTTTCTTCCAGTACTTTTTTCTCCCCTTGCTCCCATAGTCTGAATACTTGCCTGCATCATGCTTCAAGTTTAGCAAAGGAGTCAAAATAGCAACTATGTTTTAACCTGCAGCTCTATGGCCAGGAGAACTTCCCAGACAATTTCTGAATTGTTTATAAAAAAAATACTATAGGCATGAATGTCTCACTTCTTGGATAGACTTGTGAGCACTTACATTAAAAAGTGGACTCTGGTAGGTTTAATTCCGGCGTTTTTTTAAAACATCCTTTCTGAAAACAAAGGAATGTAAAAACCCACAATTTCAACATCCATAATAGCAGTCTCCCAGGAATAACAACATGCCAGAAAACAAAAAAACACCTCATCTGAGTAACCAGTGTACAAAAACTACATCCATATCTGCATGATCCCTGGCCAGAAGACCTCTCTAGTGCACCTCTCCCCCCTCACCAAGGAGACCTTTGATACAAGAAATGGACAACACTTTCCTAAAACATCCTGTCTTTCTGAAAAGTTAAATGTGCCAGCGTTATTGGGACATCACTGTGGTCAAATCCATTTGCTGTGTGTCAGATCTTTAAATAGATTCTTACTTGAACAAAGCAGTTTTGACCAGTTCATTTCTGGGATGATATATTAGGTGGCACCAAACAATAAATGTTTCAGTTTTCAATTCCTATCTGCTTTTAGGGCAATCATTTAACGAAATTCAGATTTCTGTCACTTAACCAGGCCTTAGTCTATGACAAATCTTCAGTGCTTCAGCAAGCAGTTATTAATTTCCTTTTATCTTGTTTCACAGATGTTTATCTACTCCTTTCTGGGAAGACAAATTAACTCTCTAAATAATTGCTATTTATTTGTTTGTTTGTTTGTTTGTTTGCTTGTTGGGGAATATTATTAGAACATTCTAATGTTCTTAATATTATTATCACAGCACAACTTCCCCCAGCTAGAGGTTTCACGCCTATGTCCCTCTGGGTCTAATAACTCCCAAACAAGGTAACTACAACAGAATTCAGCTGGCTGAAGTGCACTTCCCAACATGCTGCCAACGTTAAAACTCAGCCAGTACCCAGACAAGTCCCCTTATGTGGGGAACTCTGTGCCTATAAATACATATATCCCAGAAGACCCCTCCCTGCATTCTCCTTTCCCCCCTCAAATTAGACAAATACTGCTTTAGATTAATTCTGCTTTTGACTGCTGCCAAACCACCCAAGCTTAAATAAAAACTCAATGTTCTGCCTTTTTCCTTTTCCTAATCCATTCTTTAAACACCAAATAAAATATGGTAAGTGCTAGAAAGAGGTCAATGGTTTCATCAGTGGTTTCTATTGCTTTAGAATCAACATTTCTTCTCCTCGTTCTTATTTCTCAGAATCCTCCTACAGTTGCTAAGTCTAGATAGCATCTGTAGTTTGAAGGCTGTGAGCAACCAGTGTCTGTTATTCCTTTGAACACACAGACACACATCCACTCAGATGCACATGATGATGATGAGCATGTTGAGAGATGCTATCAGTTGTAAACAGATCTCTCAACCACAAATAACACAAGACCGAGCGCCAGGGATGACTGCTCATAAGCAAGTCCAGCTTCTTTGTTCTTGTTCAATAGCCAGATGCAGAAAAACATTCTAAGGAAGGAGAGAACAATACTGCAGGTGTTCATAAAGCTGGAAGGGTGGCAAACCAGTGGTGAGGAACTATTGATCTATTGCAGAGAGAAGCTGTTATCACTGCTGGAGCAGAGTGGGGAATAGGTGATGGGTATCATCGTGCTCACAGCTATGAGGAATAAGGACACACTACTTCTGTCGAGATCATTTGTACTCCTGACATTGTCAGATATCTCTGAATATCACTCTGCAGCCTGCCCTCAGATTTTGCAAAGCATGGTCCACAAATGAAGCTCCACAAAGAGATGCAGGGAGTCCAGGGTAAATTGTGCTCATTATTTTTCACTATTATCAATACCAGCATAATGACAGTGCCTTGATATTACAGTCTGGAGTCACTGAGCAACCAGTTAGTTACCTTTAAACACTCACTAGCTCTGTGAGTGTTTAAAGCCAATAAGCAAAGTTCAGAGTTGCAAGGTATGTCAAGCTGGGGGGATGATTACACCTCTACAGAAGCTACTGCATTTACCTACAGGAGAAAATGGGGAAAAAATACAACATAGCTATGACCTGAGCTCCCCAAGAGGCAGAGTCTACTTTCTCTGTGCGTGAACACACGATTTCGATACAGATCCAGAGCTTGGCATCTTCTCTGCTGCCTTTCCTCATGCCTTGCAGCCAAGCCTCAAGGTGCATCACCAGAAATCAGTCCTTGTGTTTGCAGAGCCCAAGTAGGTGACATTTCAGACAGAGGAGAGGTGTTGGGTTGCAGGCTTATCACAGACACAGGGCATCTCAGACTCTTAACTTGTGCACTTAAAGAGTTTTAGCATCCCATTATCAGGATGAGAAAGATGCCCAGGCTGCCAAGCTGGCTAGTGCCACTGGCAGAAATGCTTGACAGCTTTCTGGGTGTGCTTTTCCCCACCCCTGCAGTTGCCCCATTTAACCTGGTTCATGCAAGTGATGATAAATGCATATGTTGATATCTCATGGGGATTTGCAACTCAAGTTAGACCTCTGAGTCACTGCTGCTCTTGGGATGGAACTTAAAAGCCTGCCCACTTACTTACACTTTGCCTTCTTTGTGTCAGATTTTAGGCTCAAGATCCAGTTCTGCAAAATGACATGTGAAGCTATAATGGAATTAGTTCATGGCTAGAATTCCTTTTGTAGGAGCATATTGCTCAAACTACTTTAACTGATCTGATGCTGATTTTGAGTTGAGACTTAAAGTATTAGAAGCAGTAACTCCAAGGTGGCACTCAAAGGACCCTCCAATCTAGCAATGCAAATTGTCTGTGATTCCCTTGACACATCAGCTTACAGACTGACATTCCTGTCCTTGAAGGAATGGGAAATTTAGGATGTACAAACAGGCATTTTTTCTGTCTGTGACATTTTTCTAATGGGTCTCTGTCACTGTCTGTGTCTGCCTTATTCACAGGCATTGTGCAGAGTTTGCTGTTCACTGGAAGGACTGCTTTGTGTGAGCAGATCCCTTGGTGTCAAAAAAAAGTTCTCTGCCAACAGCTGTCAGTACACTGATAGTCAGATCTACAGATACAGATAAGAGCTTGAAGGTATGAACACATGAAATTTTACTTTGAAACAGCTGGAAGGAAGCAAAGCATAGCAGGGACATTGTCCACCACATTTTTTACTTCCTGGAAAAGAGGAGACAGCGAAGCTAAGGTCCTTATGTCTCCCTAAATGAGTCTTTTTTTTTTCTTTTTTTTTTTTTTGTTTTTTTTTTTTTTTTTTCTTTACAGGTTTTGTTTTTTTTTTTTAAGAGAACAAAAATAATTTTCAACAAAAAATTAACCAGCAGGCCCAGAGACTGGCTGATGAAAGGATGCCTAAAGCATGCACAAACCTAAATTAACAGATCCAGCAAACTACTGAATTATTCATATAGGTGCACTGATTATAATTTAGATTATGTCACCAAAGAGAATAGTATCAGAAAAGAGAGGAGGGGTCAATTTTATGGCCTTTTACAAGTAACAGCTCTTCCTTGTAGCTCAAATGTGTGTTCCTTATCTTTGTCTACTAAGAATGAGTGATAATGAATACTAATCTAGCCTAGCATAACTTCTGAATGTTTTCCTTCCAATGAAGGAAACTCAGCCTTGAAAAGAACACACTTGTGTCAGTCCAGACTTGTGTCTCAGACATTGAAAATATTTTGTGAACATATAAAATTATTTTCACAAAAATGTTAATGTTACACTTATCTGAAAAGGAAGCTTTATTTTGGCTCTTCCAAGTACTGGAGTTCAGCTTGTGGTTCCCTACCTCTGACCACCCTCTCCTCGTAACAGCTCAAAAGATGACATGCCAAAAATTAACTCTACGTAACAGTGACTAATGTGCTTGCAGTTTTTTTTCTGGCCTTTTTTTTTCTGTCATGCAAGCCAACATATTCTAAGCAAAACCACTTAACTCAGAAGAAAAATTCACAGTGTGTGTGTCATGGCTTCAAATCCCCCAAACTTATCAAAGAGCAGTAACTTAGAGCTATGCTCTGTATTTTTTCAATAATTGAGAAGAATCCTTTTCTTTCAAAGTCGAGTTCTGACTGATAAGCTGAGCAGAGTGATAAGAGTGCCACTGAGTAGAACGCAAGTTTTTGTAATAGTTCTGGAAATTTAATGAGTTTTCTATTTGTTCTCTTTTTCTGCTATTTATGCTTATGTTTTGCGCCTATTCCACTAAAATAATGATGGGTAAAACATAAACATCTATCTTGGTATCAAGCTGCTATGGAAAATATTAGGAAGTTTCCAGTATACCCAGAGGAAAAGAATCTGCTTTGGTGTGGATTGGTAAAACCCCAGCTGTTAAAGGTTGCACATGAATGTGTACACAGAAATACAGAGGGAAAAAAACCCAACATAAGTGGGAAGGAACTTCAAAAAGCAGCTTGAAAAAAAGAAAAACCTGAAGTGAATCCAAAACATGTAATGCTTTCAATATTAGCACAACTTCTAAAGTGATACTTTCCCATGTATTCTGCCAGTTGTCATTTTCCAGATCTTGTCATTCAAACATATACCTAATGCCATTAATTTGTTACAGAATTTTTTAATTCTTTTTTGAAGTGCAGCATATAGATGTCTTCTATTTTTTTAATACCATACATATCTTGTTTTAAACTTAGAGGTTTCCATAGTTGTCATTAAAAAGCACGTAGACAAAATATTTTATGGTATCTATAATAAATGCAAAGAAATCAATACAAACAAAACTTGGCTTAGCAAACTGTACATACATAAATATGTTTTTTTTTTCAACTTGACATTCAACATTTTTTCCTCATAAAAACTTCTGCAATCTTATTTATTACATCCATTTTTTTTTTTTAACCTTAAAAAAGTGCTTCTCAGATTTACACCTTGTGCATCCAAAGCAAAAGTTAGAGCATCATGCCTGAAACAGAAAGCACAGGGAATAATACATAGCCATACAAGATTCTTTAAAATAGTATGTTACAAATGCTCTAAAATTCCTTAAGCATTGATTATTTTGTATACTGTAGATACTGAGAGGGTATTTAACAAAGACTGGCTAATGGGTCATTTAGAGCAGCACACAGGAAAGGATCTACAGTATCAAGTCCTTGGCTATGCATAGTACAGGGCAATGACCTGGATATAAAGTGGCTAAAAGATCCCAAAACCTGTACAGAAGAGGTTTCCCTCGCATACGCTGCATCCTCCTAAGTACCCAGGATGCGAGTGTTGAAATGATGCTACCCAGGTAATACGTTGTGCGGTGTGATACTGATAGACCGATGCGCTTCCAGCGGCGTGCCAGCAGAGGAAGATATGGGCACAGAGGGGGCAACAGCAGACAGGTAAAGCTGCCACGCTGGACCCCGTCACCCTTTAAAACCATCTTGCTCCCAGCCAGCACTCCAGCAAAGTCTCCCGCTGTCTCAGAGGTCTCCTTCACAACGGAGGAGGACCATTCATGTATTTTAGCATGGGGTGGAAAGAGCGGGCAAAGTTGTTTGCCATAGCACAGCTGTAATCCTCCTCGGTCATTGGCACCAGGCACGCCAGCCCGATCAGGAGCAGCAGGAGGAGCTGAAGTGGCAGAGCAGCTCTGAGGACTCTGAGGAAGAAGGACGGGCACCGCCACGCTGGCCCAGCCTCAGAAGGGGAGGAACCTGAGCCATCTCTTGTGGGCCTGGGAAAAGAAGATGGGCAGTTGAATACACTAAAGCGTTACTGCAGCAGAGGTTGCCCTTGGGCCCTCAACCTCCCCTGAAGACCGATTTACAATTGGCACAGATTTCTATAGACAACTGCAGAGGTATTTTTCAGTGAACATGCTATTTCCCTAACATTTTTAAGAGACCCCGGATTTCTAGACTGGGTAGGAAAACACCAAATGATCACAACAGAAGGGGCTTTGTGACCCCACAGACCCTTTATCATTTATGGGGAAGACTCTCCACTTAGAGCACCATGCTGTTGAGAAGGGGAAAATAAAAGGTGAGCATACCTGCCAAATTTGTTCAATGCATGCTGTCTGAAAAGGCAGGCCTTCTTGTTTAAATTGGCCAATTGCATTTGATTTGCAGAAGTTTCTACATTTGTTTATATATAAGGTATCCATAAGGGCATAATGCATTGAGATTCAGTTACATAATTTTTTCTGTCAATTTCACCAATATACAGGTAATGGGGACTTATTTTCTACAAAGCACGTTGTGTTTTGAATCTTGCACAGAATCAGCAGTTAAAAATCTATCCGCTCAACTGACTTGACACCATCACCTTCCAAGTGATTTTCTCCCTTATGTTGATGGATCTGACTTGGAATGCCGCATACCTATTGCATGTCTATGAGGCAGGAGAGATATAACACAAATATGTCCAAAGGGACACTTCAAAAATCCATTCTATTACTTTAATGAAAGATAAAGACATAAATGTCACATTTTTCTTTTTGACTGAAACTGTCAAGAGCTGAAAAGAGTGACTAGGAAAGATTAAATCTGATGGTCTCAGTGTGCTAATTAAATGGCATGGGAAAATACTGTATTTCATCACAAGCCAAAAACACAGGAACTCAGAGGCTCCATGAAACTTGCTTCAAGAACTCTGCTATTAGGACATTACATCATGAATTTTGTCTCATATGCATGGCTGCTATTATCATGAGGCCTCAGAAAATCTATGGTTTCCTAGAATTTCCAAGATAAAAATTTTCATAAGGAAATGTGGGAAATCAGGCTTATCAGCTGTGGTCAAATGCTTCCCAGTTAAGTAAGTACAGGGTGATGGTTCCTTAACTGCTTCTTTGACTTCCCCTTGTTCTTTTGATCCTGTGTCCCTGATAATTCTGAATCTGTGTGGGGAAGCATCCAAAAATGAAAATATAATCTTCAAAACAATGCCAAGCTTAGCCAAGCATTCCCCTCCCACATGTTCAGAAAAGAATTATTTCTGTGCTTGAGATTATTTTATTTTCTTGTTTATAAATGTATAGCACCCCACTACGAGGACTTCAACAAAGCCAGGCAAATCTGGTAAAGTTCAGACGAACAACATAAACACTAATTTAGCAGATATGCTAAATTATTGGTTTGACCTAAATATTCCAGGAAGCAGTGATGATCAAAACATCAGATCTTGTGCTGTCTAAATCCACACTATTGTAGCCTAGATGGAAAGCTGCTTATCGCATAACGTAGGTTCACGTTTGAAGATATTCAAAGGACATGGCACATTAAACAGCATCAGAGCATTCCATATTAAACCTCAATTAGATCAGGACTTCTACTGTCTGAGAATACCAAGACAAAAAGTTAATGGATTGAGGCAGGAACAAAGGGAACAAGTAGTGCTTGATTACTTTCCAAGCAATTGATTGCAGAGCCTACCTATTTAAAAGGCTCTAACTGTATAAACTTTGTTAATCCAAATCAAAAAATGACCACATTTCTGCAGTTGCTAACTGGTGTTTGATAACAAGCAAAATGGCATTTTCTTCATTGCCCCAGAGTCACTCCAGGGCAACACTGGGTATCAGAAGGGGAATTCACAAAAAGCCGGTCCAAAAGGGAGCTAAGTTAATACCTGTTTTTTCTTTTCTTTTTCCTATGCCTTTAGTAGCACAATCCAGCACTTCTTGCTTTGTGTTTTACAAAAAGAAATTGTAATGGAAGCTTGCATGGCTGATCTCAAAAGGAACATAAAATTTCAAAAATTAAAACAATTCACAGCAAACCATTTTTTTTCTGCGGTGAAGTAGGATATTTAAGAATAATACTGCATGGAAACAATTAAAGAAGCAAATAATGAAATGTTACAAAACCGTCTTCAGAGGAGGTGTTACAAAAAGTTTGAGTGCGGTACTGCCTGTATTTATGGCAGGTACACCTCTGCAATCTACACAATTGGCTGAAAAATGGAATAGGTCAGCTTAGAGTGTTTAATGGATTCGGTAAGGAGAGATGGTTAAAAATATACATTGTCAATTAAAAAAACCCTCACTATTTTTAAGGACAGTACACCTATTTAGTCTGTCAGCAGAAGGGAAAGCTGAAGTATTGTGTGCCACTTTGGAGAAAAATACAGTTTTCTGGACTTGTTCTGTTTTTTAGTTGTCTCTTCTGACTGCTCCATCATTTGTCACACTGTGAGGAGGGAAAGAGGTAGGGCCATCTGCTACTCACTCCAGTACAAAATTCCTACTTAACAGATGAAAGATGGAAGCACAGCTGCAGTCCTGGCCAACAATAAACATCTTCACGTCAAAAAATTTTATATATTAATCTAATTACAAGCAATAGTTACCCTTACTTTGAGAGTTTGCAATGCCAGTGATATTGGAACTCTTCTCTAAGCATTTCAAGAGAGGAGAAGCTAATTTACCAGGCTATAGATAGGATGGTCAAAATGAACCTCAATTTCAGCTCAGAGGGGAACCCTTTTGTAAAAATGATTGCTATTTTTTTCCCAAGGAAAATATGGTTGATGTAACCAATCTGTATTGTAATATGCATTTGAAAGCTTTAAAAAAGGAATTTATAATTCAAGTAAAGCTGATAGAAATAAATAAAGTGACTTTAATGCTAAGTGACTAATGGAATGTGGAAAACAGGCTTACATTGAAAGAGGCACTGCTGGCCTAGTAGGATGTTATTTACTGCAGTTAATCAAGAATGGGCCTTAATTTAATATACTTATTAAAAAGCTATTGCACAAAATATAAGAATAGTAAATTTCATCAGTGTGATGACAGATGCTGAAGGTCTTTGCAAATACCAGATAGTATTGGCTTCTTGCACAGAAAAAAAGTGAGTGAATCCAGGAAGTTTAAGAAGCAGCAGTTGTATATGATATTTAAGTAACAAGTGCTAAGTGAGAGTGAGGGAGATAACTGGGAAAAGAATCATGGCAAGCCAAATCCAAACCTTGTGTTTGAGCTCCTGTGTAGCCATGAATATAATTTTGTGGGCAAATGTACAGAGTGATGTGGCTTGGTCTGCTCCAGGAACAGCAAGTGACCTTTAAAAGATCCACTAGTCATTTGGAGAGGCTTGGGGAGAGCAGGAAATGAGGGTTGGCACTATGGCACCAAGACTTGAATAGAGCTGCTCAAGAGAGACAATGTAAACACCCCTGAGCAAACTGAACCACTATTTTAATCTTTTAACATTTTAATCACTTCAAAAAAATGTACAGGCAAAGATCCAGGTGTGCACTTATGACAGCTCTGTTAAACTGATGAAAAAAAGGGAATTGCTTCTTGGATTTGCTTTCCCACCTAGCAAAAGATTACCATTACTGCTTGGACGAGACTCCAGTTAAATCCAAAATGTTTAGTTTAATCCTGCACCTTGCTTAGCACCACCCTATATATGCCTGTCTTTTTGTGGTGATAATGGAGAAGGCAAAGTGATACGACACTTTTTATACACAAAGCATGGCCCCTCTAATTTTTTAGATGACTTTCCTTCACAACTTCTTGTGTGATAAACCTTCTAGGATTGACTTTATTTCTCCTTTACACTAAACTCTAACAGGGTTTGCTGATCCAGTGCAAGATCAAACACAAAGTACTCTGATCAGAGGCATGTCAAAATATTAAAGAACACCGTGACAGCTTGTACCGCATTATCAGTTAAAACCACATTATACATCAACCACAACCTGTCTGGCTTGCGTATTTGATTAAGTTTCCTATTCAGCAGTGACTCATTCGTATTCCATGCTTGTCTGAATGACAAATTGAACATTGTGTTGTGCTGCTACAAGATGTGTTAATAAACAGTGCTGGAAAGCCTTGATCTGAAAGGTGCCGCAGCAATGCCACTGCTAGAACAGGGGTTGATCTCAAAGCTGCAAAGCACTGCTAGCTGCTCTTCGAGCCAGGGGCTCGCCCCTACAACCAGAAACCTCAGAAGGCTGGCAGAGGTGGTTTGACTACACAAGAGAGTGGAAAAGCGCACACAATGTGTTTCTTGAGTACAATGGTGCTAGTGCAAGCATGCTGATCTGTCAAAGACATCGTCCCCTCCTCCTCACTGTTAGTGGCTGCAGGGTAAATCCCCTCTCCTCCCTTTTTTTCCTCCCTATGAGAAACAAAACGCCAAGCTTCATAGCACATTGGAGCTGAATAATTAGTTCTCTTTCTCCATTAGACAGAAAGATGGAGTTTACACATAATCCCCTATTTTCTATGTGGTTTCCTTTTCTTTCAAAGGAAAAAAACCTTAAAAATAGGCAGCTTCTTAGTGCGTGTGGAAGCAGAAAAAGATACCTGTTCTATTTGTTACACAGTTTTTTATCTATGCCACTTTACTCACAGTCCCTAACTGCACACGTAAAGCAAACTTCTTAATAGAAGTATTTCTGTAAATATCTACATGGTAAGTAGTTTTGCTCTTTACTTCATTTATAACGACAATAAACCCTTGATTTTGCTCATAAAAAAAATAATACTCTTAAGGTTTTTTTTTTTTTTTTTTTGTCTGCTTGTTTGTGGCTCAACCACTGCGTTAAATCTAGTGTTCACTTCTTTCTTTGACTCTAACAGGAGTTATTTAAAAAACCAAAAAACCTTAATTTTGTATTTTCTTCTTTCCAACATAAAATCTTTGACTCTAACAGGGACTATTTTTAAAACAAATCAGTTCATTTTTGATACGTAGAGAATAAATGAGATTTAGGTTAAATGAGATTTACTATTAGATTTAATAAGAACAAATATACCTTAATCACATCTTCTGATTATTTTAGCAGTGTGCAAGACACTGAAATAGCAAAAGCTGTCCTCTTTACACACATTGGCTTGCTCATTTGCCTTTTTTTTTTTTTTTAAAAAAAAAACCCCTTCATAATTGTAGAGGCTAGTAAACCGATCAGTGAAAGAGCGAAGGTAAACACACAGTCACACTGACAACAACGAGAACGCAGAAGCACTGTTAGCTGCGGAGATGACAGGTTGCTGGAGACACTGTGCAAAGCAAGAAGCTGTAGCTGCAAGCCTGCTCTCTACCGGTCAGACAGAGATGGGGCAGTGCTGCTCCCGCAGCAACGCAGGGATGCGAGCGCTGGGCGAGCCATGGCAATGTTAGCATGTTATACTGCAGTCGTCTGAGGAGGGGAGAGAAAGTGATCCCGAGTCTCAATGCTCTCAAAGTCTGACTTTTAGTTTTGAGTCTAAAGTACTGAAAACCCACAAACTGAACAAAACGTTTTGGGGGGAGAAAATTTAAAAAAAAAAAAAAAAAAAGAAAAAAAAAAAAAAGAGGAAGAAAAAATAAACAAATAAATAAAGAACAGGATGTTAGTATGTCTCGTCCAGATCTGTGGGTTTTGTGAATTCTAGAATATGATATTGGCCTATTACCTGCCTTAATTTAATATCTAGAGGTAAAGAGGATGATAGAAAGTGTTTGTCGTGAACTTAGTAGCATTCCTCTTAAACCACACCAAAATAAAATAATCATTAAATATCATGAGTGTAAACACACACTCACCTTGATCAGGCATATGAAAAAATAAGTGTTGATTACATGGGATGTCTGTGAAGCAAAAGCTGCAGATGTTCAAGGATTAGCCTGTATCTCCATTCAACAAAGAATCTGAAGTAATTGAAAGTCCCTTTTGTCGAACGATTAACAAAAGGGAAGTTACCCCTTGTGCAAGTCCTGACCACCTGATGGATCAGTGGGACTGAGAGGAATCACGGCCAATTTCTATCATCCTCTTGGTGTTCTAGAACAGAGTGCGGAAACCAGGAGAATAAGGTACCTGCTATGTGGACTGCTGACAGAGGGTCCAGGCTGTGAGAGACTACATTTGCCCCGTGGCTGTTTGCAATGAACAGGGGGTAAAGAAAGAAGAATGTTCAGTCCAGGCAAATAAAGACAAGCTACTGATGAAACTAAATTAAAAGTGCAGCAAAGGAAACATAACGTAAAGAAAAAAAAAATCAAATGAAGTGACCAATACCCATGAACCAAGGAAACTGGCTTTTCTTTGCACCTAGTTGAGCTGAGGTCCAATGAAAATTATTGGAACATACATAATGAACTCAAAAATAACAGTTTAGAAATTATGTTTATGAACGGTAGCTCTGGGTTTTAAAAAAAGTCTCTAGAAATTTAGTTCAAATAATTTGTAATACGAAATAGATGTTATCTTATTAAGTTGAATATGGAAAAATATATAGATTTAAAAATGCACATGCAGATAAGTTATTATTTTCAAGGAAAAAAGGACCAAAACACTCCTCTGACAAGTTTTGCCCCTCCTTCAGTCCATGATTTTGAAGGCCGAATAACTGCAGGGGCATTCTTGCACACACAGCTATTTGCTGGATTATTTACTTATAAACATTAGTTAGATGTTTATAATTCTGATTTTATTTATCTTCTATTAGCATTTACTTATTTAGCATCAGCAATTAAAATTGCAGAACCCAGAAGTTTGAAAACTAGATCCAAGGAATCGTACAACTTAGCTATGAATTATGGAGGGAAAAAAAAGAGAAAAAAACTAGTCACGTAGAGCAGTAACAAATTAGAGACAGACAAATCCTCATTAAAATATCATAATTCTACATGCTCTCTAGACAAAGATTTATGGTGAAATATTTCTCCATTTCCTGTAATTGTAAGGCAACCCTCACTTACATCTGTGATATCAGAGTTATTAGAAATTATTTAGGTTTAAATTTAAAAGACAAAAGCATTGACCTCTGAAATAAAATGCCAAGGTATATACTCCTTCTCCTTTGGAAAAGCCAGTGTTCCTTTACATTCTCATAGTAGCATCTAAAAGGAAACTAGTGAATGTAAACAAAAAAATTTAAAAAATAAATCAATTTCAAGAGCCATAAATTTATCAAGACAGAACTCAGAGGCTTTACATAAAAGTGCAAATGGAAAAACAAAACAAATCTGATTGTCTTAAGAACTAAGGAAAACAGCAAATTAATCAACCAATAGAATTGCAGAAAAAGACAAAATAATTGCAGTTCTAATTTGGGCTCAGAGTATGGAAGTGTTAAGTACTAGGCATGTATTGCTATATTTCTTGAATTTTGTGCCAGCGATGTAAACGGACAACTCCAGAGTTGCCATCATAGCCATTGATTAGGTCCTGCACAACTAGCTGGTTTGAATAATGTTTTGTGCCCTTCAGCTCTACTTAGCCATTCATCCAAAGTCTCAATAAGACCATCTGCAACCTGTGTCAGAAATGACAAAAAACCTTATTGAGATTCTTGATGAAGCAGCTCTGAAGAGAAGGCCAAACAGAAATGGAGGACTGATTATACCAGACAAGACCAGACTTTGGGGTGCTGCCATCACTAGAGCAAAATACAAGAGACACGACATGCCATACCATGGTAAACCAACCACACTGACAGCCCTGGTTTCAGATAGTATTTACCACTTCTGATTTCATGCAGGATGGGATATGCAGCAGGGTTGGGGAAAGCAGCTGTGTTTTGCTTTTGGTTTATGCCATTTCCTTTCCTAACAAGTGAGAAGGGGAGACTTCCAGCTGGCTAGAACTGCTGTAGATATCTATAGCTACCACCCAAGGGCTGGAAGAAAACAAATTACATGAAATTACCGTTCTCTGTCTGCTTGGTGTGCTTCTTCCAGATACAGGACTCACTGAGCCTGATGTGTCTAATTCATCAGATGACCATGAGGACAATTCCTAAAGTTCAGAAGGAATGGAGCTCAGAAATACAGCAACTAGCTGTACAGGTAAGCAAAGTGCAAAAGTTACCCTGAGTGAAATTCCAGCAGATTTATTTCCAAGGCAAATAAAATAAAGCAGCTAAATTTTGTTACCAAATTTTAAAAGACTAAGGCATTACATGTTTTCTCTGTCAGCCCTAAAGGAAAAGAAAAGCAAACAGAAGTTAAAATTTCATTTGTTTAGGTGACATATTTTCCACCAAAGTCAATACAGGGGAAAAAACAGTCTATCCGTACTGGCTGTGAATTACAAGATTTTGTTTTGTTAATTTAGAAGAATTTTACCAAGATTTTAATTAAACAGGTAGAAATCCACTAGAAGGACAGAAGAGCTGAGTTCTTGTGCTTTAAGCACTCTGACAATCAAAGTCCTTTAAAAAAAAATTAAATAAAGGAGGGCCTTGAAATCTTTACGCTGCATATGCCACTCCTGGCAAAGATGTATGTCTAACTCCCTCTCAAACACCTGAGATACATGACAATTTGAAAAGACCTGGAACTATAGCTTAAAGCCTGAGACACATATGAAGGAGTCCTTAGCCTATTACAGAATTTATTTTATGATTTTTTTCCTCTCTTTGACAGACTGTGCATTAACTCCCTTCCCAGTGACAACTGACATACTATAATTTTCAGTACTGCTACTGGAGTAATTATCTCATATACTTTGCCAGTTGACTGATTCAGTAATAGCAGGGTAAACAAACCAAGAAGTTCAGTAATTATTGCTACACCAAATAGAAAAAAAAAATGGATTTAACCCCCCCTCCCCCCCCCCATATCAGAAGAGATATTTCCATTATGAAGTTTAAGATTACTTTATAATATTCAAGACTACATGTTCCATCTTGACAAGCACTGCAAACCACAGAAACAGAGCAGCCAATAGTAATGATCAGAGAAAGGCAGCTGAAACAGCAGGAAACGCTTTCAATGAACAGAAAGGAATAAAAGGACATGACTTACCAGTTGACTACTTGAAATGTCTAGAATTTTCTCTAGGTCTTTAATATGACGTGTAACCTCTTTCAAGAGGAGCTTCAGTCTGTTTCCAATGACATGTACCTTTTCTTTGGCTTCAAGACAATCCTTGCCTTCAGCATTGACTAGCAATTGGCAAGACATATCTTGCAGTGATGCCACCTTCAACTGGGATTCCAGCAGTTCACGTCTGATTTGCTGTTGCCAAGGCAAGCATCCAATTTTTTTCATAGCAGGGAAAAAAAAAAATAAAAGGAAAAAGGAGAACTCACAAAACTCAACATTTGAAATTAAGGAAATGGAAGAAGAAAGAGAAGCAATACAAATTTCTAATCTGGCAGGAAGATATACAGTAGCCTAGTAGTTTGCTGAGATTTAAAACCACGTGCTGTACGACCAAGGCAAGTGAGAGGTGTTTCCAACTAAGGTCACTGATGCTGGTCCCACAGATCTGTATTATACAGTGCTAACCCTCATGTGAAAGAGAAATCTGATTAGATGTTTTTCTGGTGATGTGTTTTGGGAGAGAAAAGTGTGATTATAGTCCTACCATCAGAAGTCGGTGATGATCCTGCAGTATTTCTGAGTCCAGGTTTGGATTGATGGGCACAATCTCATTTTTTCTTCTGTCAATATTCTCCAACCAAAGCAGCAAACCATGGCACAGTTCATGGAAATCCTGTAAATGATGAATCATAGTTCAACAGGGTAGCAAAATAGTCCAGTCAAATTCAGGTTTTTAATTTACCTTCAGATGTTTTCTACTAGCTAAATAAAATAACTTCCAAGAAGCATACAACAGAATATTGGAATACTATTCCAGAGACAACAAATTTTGTAAATATTGCACTGTAGGTGCGTATTTTAGGTAGCACAGGTGTATCCTTGAGAAAAACACATGCCAAAGCTGTATTTTGGCTTTCACAGGCAAGTCTCAGATGGATCATAAGCACACCAAGTAACTAAATGGTTTATATTTTCATTACATGGGCTGCTGACAATTTGAAACAGGCACAGCACAGACCTGGCACTGTATTAATGCATCCTGCAATGCGCCGCGCCAGTCTTCGATCATGCTGCACACGTGCTCCCAGCGCACGTTCATCTGAGACAGGCGCTCCTGAAGCTTCTTGCTCTCCTCACTGTCAGACTGAGTGAACTCTGAGCTGCACAGATTGATGGATAAGATGATTGCTTTGCGGTTATCGATGGCTTTTTGCAGCTCCTTGATGATAAGACAAAGGAGAAGAAAGAATGGAAATAGGTAAAACGTGACTTTCAGGGGAATAAAAAAGTAGAGAAAGCACCACAAGACTGCAATGGTTTGCCATCAGCAGCTGCAGAAGGGTACCATACTGTTAACAGTCCCTTTACTCTGGATATGACATTTCTGGGCTCACTCTGTGACTCTGCAAAGGTTTACTCTTCAACATCTACTAAAATTTTACTCTGAGCATAAACAAGAGCAAGCAAATTAAACTTATAAAGTCTTAAAAGCCTGAAGTCAGAGTTGAATTTTAAAGATCTGGCTCATGTTTCAGATATTTTAAAGACAGAGTAGGTCCAACAAAATCTAAAGATGTAGCACAACTGCATTTTAGCTCACAATAAAATTTTTGCCCTCACTTCTCAGTTTTGCTGATAAACATGAAAACCAACATATTTTCAAGTGGAAACTGCTGTCATCAGTATTTTAAAATAAAAGCTTTTACTGAGAGAAACAAAAACATACAAAGAGCATAAAGCACTTCAATTTATAGAAGCACAACTTGTATAAAACTCTGATTTGTTTACATTGGAAGCCACAAAAGAAACCGCACCTCTTTTGGTTGGGAGGGTACTAATGGGCTTTCAAAGAGAGGGTGAGATAAGAACAGAATTCTTATGAAATGCCCCATTTTCCACCTACTTTACAGCATTTACTTAAAAGCACCATGTCACAGTAACCTTTGCAATACTTATGGCAGCTATATTTGGATTGCAGTGAAGATGAGCATTGACATGCTTCGCATGGATCACTGCCGGAAACAGCCTTCACTATCTGTTCGCCTCATCCCTGGCATGAAGCACGGTGCATTTTGACATTGCATCCCGTATTTTCGTGCCCACACTTGTAAGATACTAGTAACTGAATGCAATGTTGTGGACCACCACATTTGCAGATCTTTATATCTGTGAAATTTACAGGAGAGATGAAAAAGTAGCATTCAGATCTTGATGCATCTGAGATGACAGAAGAAGAAAAGGGATGTTGCAAAGGGGAATAAAACTTTTCCTATGTTGTACTGGTGACACTGGGTAGGTTACAACCCCTTTGGACTCCTTGTTCCTCCACACAAAGTAGCAACATCTCAATGAGGCATTTCTTTTGAAGCAGCTATTTTGTTACCAATTTAAATAGAAGAGAATTGATCTAACTTGGTACTTTTTAAAAAATTATATCAATTTGGGTGACATCAGGAGTTATCTGTGCATTCTAGAATGTACAGGATTGGCACAGAATTACTATTCCAGAACTTCATCTGGATAGCCAGTGGTACATCTTCCTTCTGAAAGGTGATTCATAAAATCATTTTCCCAGTTACTTTATCAGCAGCAGCCTGCTATGTGGTGAAAACCAGCTGCAATTATTAGCAACCACTTCAACATACCTGTTGCGCTCAGTTTTAGAAGGTAACTCATGGTAAAGAAAAACAAAACTCACTTTCAGTTTTTTAATTCTGAGCTCAATAGTTTGTATGTCAGTGCTGAGATCAAGGTGGTGGAGCTTCTCTAGTTCCTCTTCAGTTTCTCCCAGCCAAGCCCAGATGCTATTAAGGTCGGAGTTGAACTGCTGCCATTGCTGAAGGTTCTGCTTCATCCTCAGCTCCTTGCTTAGAGCTTGAGCCTGGATTAATTCCCATCTTTCAATTACACCTGGAATTACAAACACCAAATTAAACAAAAGCCAAAAGACCTCACTAACTACACACACACACAAATGATTACATAAATTGAATACTGCTCAGGACAAAAAGATGCTCCATAAAAAGCCTAAACAACAAACACTAACCACTTAAAAAACCCAGTTAGGTTGAAGAAAATGATGTTGGAGAGAAAGAACGAAGAACCCGGATGATTCAAGTCAACAGGCAATTTTATTGCTTTCTAATGTCAGACTTCTATGAGCAGAATTAAGCTGATACATGCAGGTCTCTAAAATGGGTTATTCTGGTAAAAAGGACATTTAAATTACCAGAAAAGTGCAAACCAGACAAGAAATATTAATATATCTAACTAACTACATATTTATTATTTTCATTTGTAATTGTTTCTATCACAGTTTAATGGTCACACCTCACTACATTTGCCTTAACTACTGCTGATGCATTGTTTAAACACCCTCACTAAAAAGAAAAAAAAATCAGGGGCTATTTCTTCTTGCTAGTTATCTTGAAATCCCAAGGCAGGACAAGTTGTATCATTCCATCAACTTAAAATTTACAAACAAAACCCCACAACAAAATAAAAGAGACTATATGGGTAGCATATCTTGTGAAGCTAAGAATGGAGATGATGCCTTTATAGTCTCTGGAAATCTATGCTTTCACAATCCAATACCTCTTGTTCTACAGCTGGTGTTTAAAATTAGTCAGGTGAATACTTCTATCAGGTGAAAATGAATTTCTTTACTGTAGGCAGATAATCTCAGAGGTGAAAGCTAATATTAGATGTTTTGTACAGCAATATAAGCAACCTTTTTCATTAGAAATCTTACAACAAAAACCCACTGCATCCACAGGGACCTCCTGAAAGGCTTAGGGTTATGCCTCATGATATGAAGGATAAAATGGAGTTGTAGGCCTAAACTCTTCATAGGGCATAGACAGGGAATACTGGATATTATTCACTATTCCTATTAAAAGATGTTAAACAGAACCGTCATGTAAATATATACATCAGCAAATAATACCAAGTGTTTATTGAGAAAAAGCTTTGTGTGTTTGCTGCTTTCCATAATTGCCGTTCATCAAATGAACTGTTACTTACCAGCTGTTTGTGTTTCAGTACTGTTCATGTTAATGAGTCCTGAAAATTTTTCTTCTTCCTCCTTCAGTTTATATCCAAGCCTTCTTACCGAGTCTATGCTTCCACTGCATTCACCTAGCAGTTTCATCTGTGTTAACAAACAAAATATTCCTTTTCAATATGCACTGTACAGGACTAATTGTACCGACAGTGAGAATTCCAACGCAAATTACAGAAATTTCCAAAAGTATAGGTGTGAAGAAAAAGATCTGTAACAGTCTGTGCTAATACTACAAAAAAATTATATGCAGATGATAAAGGCCTAAAGCATAAGTTATGAAGAAATAACTTAGCACCATTATGCCAAATCATTCTAGATGTCTTAGGTACCATCTTTTCTAAATTTTAAGACACTACAGCAAAGACACTCATTGATAAAGAAAATTAACTTAAATGTGGAAATATTACCACGCATCCAAGCAGCTAATTTTTAAATTATGTTCTTAATAAAATTATTTGAATGGCTTAGAGAAATATTTATCTTTCAGAAAACCTCTCTGAGAAAGCTTTTTAATCAGGGATTCCATACATTCAACCTTGCTGTTACGGTGCATGCCTATAATTCATTAGCAAGATGAATACTGTGCCTGAAGCTATAAAACCTGCTTTTAAAAGTACTTCTAGATATCTGCAAAAATGTAGTAGGAAAATAAATTCCTTAGAGTCATGTTCCTCCAATCTTATGCTATTGTAAACACACTAATAACATAAACAACAATAGCATGTGGCTAAGGGTAGTAACCACACATGTGAGTGAGTCTGAGAAGCAGTCACAGCGAATGGCTCTGCTGAAGCAGCTGCATTTCCTTCAAAGGCTAAGCTAAGCTTGGAGTGCATGTCTGACTGGGGCTCCAAACCACACGCACATATCCTTTGTAAGTGGAATCCAGTTCTGGTCCTGTAGGTGTCTTGCTACGGATGATATTTTCTGTTTGCTGTATCTGGAAGCGACTGGTGTCCAAGGCCTTGTCCAGCTGGCGTATATGTGCTTCCAGGGCACCTGGTTCACCTGTATCGAAACCAAAAAGAGGGACTGTCACCCCAGCTTTTCCAAAGTTTTTTTTTCCTAGCCCAGGCAGAATAGATATTAAAGATTAGACAGTGAAGGAGAAATATAGCGGCAGCAGTGTAAGTGGTAAAATGTCAAAGTTAAGTGACAGCTAGTTACATTAGAGAGTATTAGCAACCTTCAAAAGATGATACCAATGAACAAGCTTGCCATAAGAATACTACAGAAGAGTCCTGCAAATTATTCTGAAGTGACTTTTCTCCCAAACTGAATGCCTTGTCTTTTTTTAAAGAGAAAGTTCTCAGCAAAGCACACTCTAATCTCACTGATTTTGGGAAACACCTTGCTCCCTTTCACAAACGCTGTCAAACAAAACCCTGTAACCCAATTCTCCATCTGTATGATCTAAATCCATGTGAAAATTTGGTAGCTTCATTTCTCTTTGTATTGGTCCTCCCCATTAAAAAGCAGTAGAATTTGCATCTCCATGAAAGGATCCTACTTGTATACAATTTTAGAGACTAAAAGTGGCATACAAATGCTAAGTGAAACTGTTATAATCATATTGTCAAAATCCATAGATGACCGGACATCTTGGAAGCCTGCACCAAGTAGTCTATTACTGCTTTGGGCAACCACACTAAGCAGCAAAATTAATAGCATTTTTCCAATTACATACTTGACAAAGATCATGCTTAACACATCTGCAAGGTGGTATTACTCATTCAAGTTATTGCGAATCAGTATCAATGTTCTTGAAGCAGGATTAACTTGTAGTTTCCTTATAGGAGTCAGCTGAATTCTGTGATATAAATTAGCTACAGACAATTCTAATGTGAAACAGGCTGCAACCTAGAGGACCCCATGAGATCCTTCTCATGCATATTCCATCATTATGCCTGATTTCCATCTGTTTACAAAGACAATTTGAATTTATTCATAAAGACACAATTAAAAACATGAATAGAGAAAGAAAGCCTTCTGTCCACCTAATTACAGAAAATGGAGCCTCTTGGATGATTAATCCTTTTTCATATAAAACACCACCTCACCCCAAATGGACAGGACAAAGTACTGCAACATCATTTTTCACTCATTAATTTAAAAAAAACTAATGGGTCAGAAAACTAAGGACAGTTTTTTCCGCAAGTACTGCTATTAGTTACACTGTTAATCAGTAATATTATTTCACTTATTTGGGGAGTAAATAAAAATTAACGAGGCTTGCGTAACAGATACTAAGATTTTAATTGTTTGCTTTTTGCAATGAAGTCATTATTTAAAAAGAAGAAAACTGTGAAATAATGGGAAAAGGTAACTGCAAACGCATCTATTTCCTCCAAGAGAGTCATCAAACAAATGAGACAGAAGGTTCACTCTTGTGCAATGAGAAAAGAAAATAATTTTCCAATATACGAGACTAAAATAAAGACAGTACCTCAACTTGATATTTTGGTGACATGAAACAACAACTAACCTAAAAGTTTATGTCTGCGTGATAATCCAAGGTGTGGCTGTGTTAAAAAAAAATAAATAAATGCAAACCCAAAAAATCAGGCATCGTTCTATGCCTTTTCCTTCTGCCTTAAGATGTAACAATGTATTAAGTCTGGCTGATGGACACCAGAGAAAAAAGACCAATCAGTTCAGTTTAGTTTAGTTAGTCAAGGTGGGAGTGCTAATACTTCAGACATATATCGTGACATCCAAGCCCCCAATGGCACCTTTAAGCACAGCAGTAAAGCAGGAGGATACTCCTAAGTTAATATGCCAGTGCTGCCATATAAGTTGTGAAAAGAGAGCAGATGCTAGGAGAAGAGAAAGAAGTTATGCTTGTGCAACATGGTATTTGCATCTGGCTATGCTTAGTCTTTCATGATGCCTACCAGAGGTACTTTTGAGGGCATTTTCTGTGAGTGTTACATAGGCCTCAAGGGTTTCAGGGATCTCTACATCTGAAAAAATAAAAGCACAATCTGAATTGATGGCTCAGCAATGGCCGTCTCCTTACAGCAGGAGTCTTTTTCATGGGATGGATTAAATAAATTGTTCCAATAGCAAACATTCTCTCTGGAGAAGGAAAAAGATGAAGCCTGAAACACAGGGAGGCCACTTCAAAGTCTTTTAAGATCCAGGCAAACCTGACTCTTTCCAGAGCAATGACCTGGAAAGCAAAAGACAGCTACAAGATCACAGTAAAATACACTGGTATGT
Organism: Hirundo rustica; assembly: GCF_015227805.2. Classification (NCBI taxonomy): domain Eukaryota; kingdom Metazoa; phylum Chordata; class Aves; order Passeriformes; family Hirundinidae; genus Hirundo; species Hirundo rustica. The sequence continues at coordinate 57,173,935 of NC_053452.1, read as the reverse complement.
CTAATCCCACAACTGGCTTCATTTGGGCATTCTCACTTGTTATGATTTATTACACGAAGCACAAACATTTCTTTCTAAGATTTCCAACTTCACTAGAGAACAAGACCCAAGATCCCATCTCAGACTAAACACTCATTTGCTGGAGTCTTGCCTAGATCAGGGCAGAGTTAGGATTTACTTCAACATTTGACGATTTTCTCTGTGGGTCTCTCCCACAGCATTTCATCATTAGTTTGTTCTGCACCTTTTGCCATATCCAGTATCTTTTGTTCTAGTCAGAATAATTTAGGACACAGGGCTGTTACAGATGACATATCCCATCTGGCAGGCCTCACGTAGATACACAGCCAATTCCCTGCCATATCATGTACGCCTCTGCCATTTTCCAAGGCTGTTGTCATCCAGGAATCTCCACCACTGTCTCTAAGGCCAGAGGGCCACTGCGGTTGCTTAGGAAACACTATTTAAAGTCATCAGAGGCTATTTAAAGTACTCTTCCATGAGAATCTTGGCCACGCAATCACACATATAATATTTGCCTTTTTTTCACTTGGAGAAAACAGCACTCAGTCTGCCACCATACCTGCTATGCCAGCTGCTCCTCTCAGGTAGAAGTCTTTTTCTTGCCCTCCGTCTTCTTCTGAGTGCAGAGCCCGTGAAACAGCTGTCTCCAGGTCCCTGCTAAGGTCGTAGTCATGATCCCACTCCAGGGGGATGGAGTCCACGCTCGCAGGGGTATCTCGCCCCGATCGCTCGCTCCTCAGCGGCTGGGAAAGAGGCAGCGAAAGGTTGGAAGAGGGGTGCGGGGAGAGAACGCTGTCCGCAGATTTGTCATGCCAGCGTATGTCAGAGAGATCTGCTGATTCATCCAGATCCACCTCTCTGTCAGAGAGGTCGTGCTCGTCATCTGTTAGCTAGAAGCGTAATGCAAACAGAAGCGATCAATGAAACGTGCAGAGGCACTGCATGGTCAGCCTGGGTCAGTGAAATAAAGAAGCATTAGGTGACAGGCACACTGGTGCACATTATCTTTTGCACATTATCTTTTGCATTTTCCCTTCATTAAGGTGTACTAAAAAACTAAAACAACAAAGAAGATCAAAGTGCCAGCTCATTTTAATTACTTGAGGCAAATATAAAGTCTTACATAAGGCAAATTATCTCCAGACTTCTACTGATGTTACTTCAAAGCAAATATTAAGTTAGAAAAACCTCTGGAATCAATTAATAGAAAGCATAAGTGACCATTATCATGAGTATTGCTCTCACTATGTTATTTCATATTTTGAAACCCCTGGATTTTGTTCCTTTCATTCAGTAGGACTTGAGCTACCAAAAATTGTTTTCCTTTCACTTTCTCCTTTTGTTTTCCTTTTCCACTTTTGAACTTGCGTTCAGTTCTGGAGACAAATCTTTGTCTCTTCTTATGAGAAGAATCATTTTATCATTTTTTAAAAAACAACTCACTAATCTGCCAGTGAAACTATCTAACAGTACAGAGATGGTTCTTACGACCAGTACCACAGTACTCCCATTAATAAAGTTTTATAAATCTCCAATTTGCAGGGATTTTCACAACGATTTACAGAAGTTCCAGATCTTATCAGTTTGCTCTCTGAACAGGACTCAAGTAGCATGTAATGGAAGGGAGACAGATGCTCAGGGTTGCAACAAAATTTACCACAGGAATTTTGGAAAGTTGCTTGGGTTTCATTTCAACATCTTTCCTCATTCTCACATTTGTAAAATGGCAATGAACCAAACAAGCAAAATCATATGTAAATATACACACAGGAAGGCGGATAAGTTTCTTGTGATAGCGCTCCACTCGCCCGAAGACCTCTTGGCAGTAACGACGCAGCTCATCTAGCTCTTCTTCAATCACAGCTGCATCCAGGGGCTCACTTTTCTCAATGAGCTGCTCACCTTGCACAATTATCTGCTCAATTTTGTTGTTGTTCAGGGAAATTTCTTGCTGGAAAGCCTGTGTATAAGAAAAGCCCATGCTGACAAAATCAACATGACAACAATCTGGGTAATTAAAGACGCAAGTCTTAAAGAGTTTCACAGAAAGAATGGTGTGGGTAACAAACAGGGATTGTGCCAAATATTCTTGTCATAAGCAACAATGAGCAATTAAATTAAATTTAGCATTCCACAGTCTTTCAAGCCAAAACCAGTGATACTTCATGGTTCACCATCTCATTCCGTACTTGTTGAATTTGGAAAGAAAGCTCTTCTCTAAACAAGCCATGCCAATGACCAAACGTCTAGAATGAACACAGAAGCTGAGCCTAGCACAGGAATTTTGGATAATGTGACATTTGGTATTGTTCTCTCCAGAGAAGGAGTTTTGTGATGCAGAAATGGTTTAGGAATGTAGTAATTATTAGATATTAGCAATAATGGAGACCTTACATAAATATCTTTTATTAACATTTCCTATTTTGATGAAGGAAAGCACACTTTAACCCCTGTTTTTTCTTTTTACATTTTTTACAGATCAAAGATCTTTTATTTTGGCGGAAAAGTACATATTGGAATCTGACATAAGTCATAATATTTGAGGCTGAAGTCTAGGCCTGCAAGTAAAGGAATCATAGCAGGCTGCATTTCTGCATAACGTTTCTTAAAATTCTTTTCCCATCATGCACGTTTTTTTGTTGTGGTTTTTGTTTTTGGTGGTTTTTTTCCCCCCCCTTTTCCATCCCTTCTTCTGTAACTACCCAGCCATTCTTTACCTTAAGTTGCTTTATCTTTGCTTGGACATCACACTCTGAGAAATGCTCTATATTGGTCAGCTGCAGGTCCATCTCTGTTAGCCATACCAGGATGCTGTCACGTGCTGTTTCAAACTCCTCCCGCTGGCCAATAAAATGCTGGAGGGTGGAAAATTGAGTGGTATGAAATGAACAGAAACATGAAAACGCTCAGCAATAGTAGGGAAATTACTTTCACCCCCACCAAAACCAATTTAAACTCAGTACACCTTCTTCTTTCATTTCCTACATGCTTTCTAAGGCTCCTTTTTAAGTAACATCATCTAGAGCTGCAATTAAATGACCTATGAAAGTTACTTTCTGTGAGGAAGGTGGTGCTTGATGTCACCAAATACTTGCCTACAGTCTATGCTCTGGTTAATTTGGACTAAATGAACTGATGAGTTTCCTTCCTCTTCCAAAAGTAGAAATCCCCTCAAAAACACTGCAAATGCATTAAACTGAAAGCTGCTGAAGTACCCTTGATTCATAACTAGAGTTGTGAAATTGAAGTCTTAAAAATGGAAAAATACTTTTAGCCTGCGCAGGATGGAGGTAACTCGCTTTTGTAAATTGTCCCATCTCTGGTTCCCCTCATGAACCATCTGCTTGAGGCTGCCATCGGAGTCAGTGCGGTTCTCCCGTGCCAGGCGCCGATATTGCTTATTGATCAGCTCCAGCTGAGTCAGGCTTTCATGCACTTGTCTCTGGAAAGCCTAAAGCAGTATGAGCAAAAGACACCTTCAGAATTTTAATTAATGAAATCAGGCTACATATATAGATCTCTTGCCTTATTTTGAGCCTTCTTCTGCATCTGACTTATGTAAGCCAATAAATCCCACTAGCTGGAGACATCCCCTGAGGGTCTACCCTATAGAGATGCTGCCTTCTGATTAAAAGAAGCAAAACCAAAAAAACCCCAAAACAACCAAAAAGAACAACCCTCCAAAATACCCAAAAAAGTTTATAAAACTGACATGGTTCACTGAAAGAGAAATGAATATCCATTACAAAGGTAAAATCAATACAAAAAAAATCTCTTCTTTCTGTGAAATTATATGCTTTTATATTTGAAAAGAGAAGTACAAACAATGAACGTGAAACTCTTAAAAAACGGAAGAGGAATCCAAGATTCCTGTGGCTTCATTGGATTTCTTTTCACATATTGATTTTGCTGAAATGCAAACATTTAAGAGAGTTGAGCAATAGTTTATTCTGAAACATGACACTAAAAGAGACATCTCTTTATATTTAGTGTACTGGTGTGCAAGCAAGTTTTGTCTTAAAATATTCACAGGAAAGAAAATGTCATGAATATCCATGCCAACTCATGTCTTGGCAAATGTTTGCACTGTGTGCTCTTGGTGCTTGCTCTGATGTTACAAGAGCCACAGCGACACAGCTGAGGTGCACAGTTGACTTAGCCCATGGCTTTTACATTGTGACTATCCATCATGAAGCTTGGAGGAAGGACCTTTTAAAGAAATGACTGAATTAAAATTACTATTACTACTACTACCAAAAAAACCCAACAGACATTTTTTTTTCAAAAATCTACTTGTTTTTATCTTTTCCCATCACCAAACTAGAAAAGCAATCAAAGGAAGACCTAAAAACCTAGATTACACTGGATCTCTTTTGAATACAAGTAGGGTTTGGATCCCACTGTAGTTCTATGAACTTGCTGTTTGATATTCCTCACAGTGCAATAAAACAGTCAATTCTCCTCCAGAACTAGGCACCTCCCCTAATAAGGACTGTAGAACTGGAATAGGCAATATACTTCTGTAGAAAAATTTTAATTAAACACAGGAGTTTTCTATGTAAAAAGATACACACTTCATACTGTACCATTCAAAGCTAAAAATGATGTAAGCACATTTCTGCTATAATACCAGAGAAAAAACGAACTGGTTGGAAAAAAGATGAAATTTTGTAGAGTCCTCTCAACAAAATTATTCTCTTCATTTAATGGCCATCTAATTGGGTAGGGAACAACGAAAAAGGAGCAAATTTGCTTGCAGCTAGGGTGAAATGATCAGTAGAACCAAATTAATTTAAAATTGCACAAGTTTTTCTATATTGGAAGCACAATTCTGACTGTATTTACTAGGACCATGAAACCTAAAAGTGTGCAGTTGTTGTTTCACCTGTTACCAAGCCTTCCCCAGCAAAAGAACAGCTGTTTATTTGCCTTCCAGCTTTTCATCTCAGCTACACAAGAATTCATCTGTTGCATTCCTTCCTGTGACCTCTCTTCATTTCTCCATGAACTAATGGTGAACAAGGAGTTTGGTTTTGTACAGTGAAATCAGTGAGAGCCATCTCTGACTTCTGTGCTCAAGAACTGAAAGGTTCCTATATGATCTAATGAGCTCTTTTTATTATGTGTTGTTGCTTTTTTAATTAAAGTGCAGATATGGAGAAGAAAATAAAATTGGAAAGAAATGCTTAGTTAAAGCAGAAACCTGCTTCTGTTAGTAAGTGGCCAACTTCATACTTGGCTGAATTCACAGCAAAGCTGCTGAATGCCACTGGATTTGAATACGACATTTCCTGCTATTTGATAGGCAAAAAAAATCAGGTGCTCAGAAGAGAGAAAAAAAGAAAAAAGAAAAAAGAAAAAAAAAATGGAAAGAAGGAAAGAAATAAGAAATAACCAAAGGAAAGGAGGCTTTTGGACAGGTTACACTGTTCTCTACACATCTCGCTCCTGCCGACACTCTATAGACAGTAAAAAATCCACAAGTCTGCTGCAGAAGAAAGGTCACCGTAACAGCTGAGGTTCAATGAAACAGACTTCGGGCAAAGTCAATTCAGCTGTAAAAATCAAAGAGTCAATATACTTGTGGTATGGCTTCTCATACAGAGACTTACTAAATGAGAGACTTAAATCCTGATCACCACATAAAAGGACAGTGGGAAAGAGGTCTGAGGCAGAGTGTGTCCAGGAAGCAAACGTTTCTATACTATGGCAATTTACCCGGCCATAATGAAGTCTGGCACAATGAAGTCTGTCTAAAACCAAAACCTGACCAGCACATTCATAAATGTGACCAATTAGAGAACACAGCACATCACAGTTTAAGGTTTTGATTTAATTATTAAACCAAAACCTACTAACTGCACTTACACATTGTTTAAAATACGCATTTCTTCACAGCAAATACTATTTACTGTCTGTTTATGGATTACCTAAATAATTTGTTCTCTTTCTTCTCTCCCATCTTGACACACTCTTTGCAAATATGAATCCAAGCAAAAGATTTTCCTCTGTGACTCACCAGGCAATGTGTGTGTGTGCTTTACAAACAGGTTTACAATCCCCTGTAACTATGAGACAAGCCTCACATCCCAGTGGACACATGAGAGCCATGTAACAAGCTCCTAAGCACTGACCAAAGGGACAGCTTGTCAGTTTTGAAGCGTGCTTAACTTTTTTAAGTCCCGGGGGACACTAAGTGGACCTATAAAAATATTTGCATGAACATGAATTTAATGTATAAGGATCCAAAGGGGATCTCATACGAGAGACTTCAGAGAGCTGGCTTCAGAGAGATAGGGAAAGAAGAGGAGGGATAAAATCAAAGCAAAAGCTAGAACATGCAGCATGCATTTCAAAAGGCACATGGTGAAGGGAGATGTAGGAAGGCTCTGAAACACTGACTGACTGCACATATTAAAAAGCTGCAGAAATAAAAAAGGTGAGGAATCTAGCTGTGGTGAAAAAACAGTGGAGGCACTTCCAGTTGCCACCTTACACGGTCTTTTTATCCTAGGAACCTGCCACTGAAGACAGCTACAAAATCATCAACTCCACTTTATTAATACAGCATTTCTGCTGTAACTTAGTTATGGGAAGGAAGAACATCAGCCGGTTGCTGCAATGTGATCAGTAGGTATTGAATTTCAACCACTATAAATCACCTCAAATTTCTTCAGTTCTTCCTTAGCAACAGTGTAAAGCACACCAGAGGAACTTGGGAAAGCAGCTGTCCTCTCAGAGGCTTTTAGCCACTCTTCAAATCTAGAGTAGTCATCCAAAAATTTTTGCCATAGCCGCCAGGTCTCTTCAATTCTGCAACAGATAACGGAAAATCAGAGAATGCTTGGACTTATGGCCAGTTGAACTTTACAGAACTTTAACCTACCATCTGTTGAACTTTACAGAACTTTAACCTACCATCTGCAACAGCAAACTAGCACTGCACCAGACAGTAACTGACTAATAATCTAACTCAGCCAGCCAGACTGATAAACAGACCACAGGGGAGGCTGGCTCATTCCAGACTGAGCTAGAATAAGATCAAGGCTTTTTTTTTTTTTTTTTTTTTTTTAATTAATCTAATTTTGGAATCAGTATAAAAAACAGTTTTAAGTTTGTAATAGGAGCTCTGAAAAGCTGAGCACACACTAAATGACTTCTGAAATGCAATGCCAGTGACATGAGTAAAACTGCCCTTTAATACAAATAACTGTTCCTAGTACAGTAAAGATCCTAAATACTGACAGCTCAGTTAACTCACCAGTACAAATCCACTAAAGCATAATGTGTACATTCTCAGAAAGTAAAACAGAGTTCCATGCATAGTTCCACTTAACTTAAAATAGTTCTGAATTGATGTGTTGGACACAAAGTTATGAAACCCCAGGTATATTCAAGACAATATCAAAGATAGAACTTATAAATGTAGTTTTAAATAGAACTTAAAACATAGAATTGATAGATATATACAGTTCAAGAATTTCCACCGCAATAAATGTTTTGCACAAAATAAACAAAAAACTTTACTAAATACATTGAGAACATTCCACAAAATGAAAGATGATAAAAAGTTCAATTCAGCATTTTGAAACATTAAATTCTTCCTAGAGTTTTTATATGACTGTATAAACATGACAGAAATAAGCTTCATCATTTAAAAAGTTTAAGAAAATATCTTAAATACAGGAGTTTAAATTTGTAAACACATCTCATTACTAAGTCAGCACACAGTACCAGAGCATTGCCCCACATCATTAATCTACCACATCATTGCTGTTGTAATCACCAAACTATCCTGTGTGGGAATAGAAAATAATGAATGTTCTGGATATGATGGTCTAAGCGTGTGCAGTTACCCAGACTATACCCAAGAATCCTGGGTGCCGTGGTTCTCATTTTCTCAGCACAGCTAATGTGAACAGGTGAAGAAATTCCATGTAAGTCCTAAAATTCTTCCAAATTAACGATATCAGACATAGGAGATATGCTGAGGAACACTGGCTACATATAAGCACTAATACCTGGAATAATATTCCACCCACTCAATAACTATTTTCCCATCAATCTCAGTAGTTCTTGTGTAAATTTAGGTGTTACAACCTCCCTTTTAGGTCTTGTTTTCTAAATCTCTTGGAGTCATTGCTATTATATAAACCTTCTCTAGTTTTTCTCTCATCATATCCATGAAGCATGGGAAATAATAAATCATTCTGTTGAAGGAGTTGTAAGTGAAATTTGATGACTGTTATCTGTACTTTGTATAAAGGTATGTGCAACCCAAAATTTAATTTTTTTCATAGAGGCATATCAGCTATTGGCTTCTACTCAGCGTATGATCTTTTTCTGAACCTTACCCTCTTTTGTTCAGTACTACAACCCTATAATACACATCCCATCCTGTACATCTACCTGTGGAAGGAAATACTAATCTGTAGGTGTTTTAGACTTACTTAAGTCGCCTTTCCATTGACATTGCACAAATATTTCTCCACCTTCTGTCCAGATTGCGTGTAGCTTGCTGGATAGAGTCACACTCTGCTTCTGTGGCACAAGCATCACAGTCATGAAGAAGTACTTCACACAGATTGAGAACAGATGCCACGCCAGTGCTGTGTTTCTCTATGTCTCTCTGGAGGTCCTGCAGGTGAAGAGATAAGTTCTTAAGAGAAATTGCAGAACATGCATTCATGCAAATGTATTTATCTTCCACTTACTTAAAAAAAGAAAAAAACTTGCAAACAGAAGAAAAACATCCAGTAATACCAATTAAGAGAGTGTATCTATGCAAGTGGTGATGCAATGTTATCAACAAGGCCAGGAGAACCTGGCAGCATGCACAGCTCTCCCAGGGAGTACAAACACCAAACCATGAACTGGGACAAACTGCCAGAGCTCTGCATGCTCAGCTGAGCATCTTTCACACACATTTAATCAACATCACCAATAAACGGTGGAATTATTCTCAGCCCTTTCCCATTATCACAGAGAATGTAAAGCAGAAGTTAGTACGAGAAGTGTGACAAGGAAATACATTCTTATGTACTGCAAGGGTTTGGTGGAAGGACCACATGCTGCTCCCCAGGTGAGATAGCTCCAAAGTGGCACAGTTGATATGGAGATTGGCAGCAGCACATGCTGAACAGTGCCTGAGTAGATCTTTCCTCCTTCAAGTTTCCAGTTCTATAGTGTTTTCATTGGAAATGGAAAATGAAAATACCAGACACCTAAAGAAAATGCACTCACACTGTCTTAGCACTTCTTATATGTGATCAGTATTATTTTTTCTGACTGTTTCTTGGTTTCAATGGTTTGTTCTACACTGATGATGTTTCTTCTAGAATTATTATTTCACCTTAGTTTTGATCTCCAGATTCAAGTTAAAACAAACCACAAAAGTAATTGACTGTTGCTGTTGGATCAGTGCAATGAAAAGAAACTCGGCTTGACTTTTGTCTACATTTGTAATAAATCGTCAGAATATTAGATGGAAAAATCAGTATGGACAATAACAAAGCCAAGACAACCTAATTCCAATTGTGACAAAGAAATACTAATATTACTACATCAAAAAGTGCTATATTGCATCTAGAATACTAAGTTCCTTTCTGATTCAGATGAAGAATGGAACCAACAGGACAATCAGAAATGTGGAGGTTTACGTAGAAGAATGTGGCAGCTTGAGGATGAGGAGAGATAAACTGCTCCATAATTTTTCTATTGAAGTAAACTGTGGCATGCAAAGGGAAATATAGTGTCACTACACTGTGTCTAAACATATTTAGAGTCTAACTAGAGGAACTTTTCTTACAGCTAGCAACATGACATGAAAACGTCTTTCAGAAGGAAATGAGGTTTAAATGTCAAATTAAAAAAAATCAGGAAATTGGAAATAGAGCAAGGCGGACCTATATCAACTTTTATTTCTGGTTGTTTGTAATAACTGGGGTTTCACTTAATGAAGTAATTTAGTTCATCTTCTCAACTAGAAAGTTATTCTGTAAACATCTACTTGAGAACACAGAGCAGAAAATCACAGTCTTTTCCTCCTCAGCAATGGCCCTCTCTCTTCACTTGCCTGAAAAATACTTTCATTGTGATATCAAAGCGCTTATTTTTCTTTCTATCTTCCCTGAAATATTATAGAAGGGATACTATAATCAGATGTCATACTTTATGAAACACACACTCCAGACAGCTATGTAACTTGAGATTAAGTAAGTTCAGGTAACACGATCTCCTTTCTAATGTTTTGGAGTAAAGCAGTAGTGAGAACTGTGGGTCCTGAGCATTCCTAAGAATTATACTTTTTTATTCACCTACAGAATATTTCCACAAGCAATGTCCAGACTATTCATTCTCTGTAGTCCAATATTTATTTCCAAGATTTTAAAAATTATTATGTTTATTAGAGAACATTAAATCTTTAGGTTAGTTCACAAATGTGTATCACTTTCATGTACTGCTGTGACCCATACACAACCTCTTTTTTTACTGCATTTGCCCAGAAGCAAACACTATTTTCTTCACATTTCAAGAGGTAGGAGATTGAGGAAAAAACACCCCACCAAACAAATAATCCTTTAAATGAAATTCATTAGCCCAGGAAAAGAGTGCATTGAAGTTACCCTACTTTCCCCCAGGATATCCAGATTCGACTGCATTTTTCATTTCACTAGAGACCAACAATCTGCAAAGCTGATGTTTGGCTGAAGCAGATGCTGAGAAATAGATAATGGAGTTTCATAAATGGAATTTGTCTCTCCTCTTTCACAACATAGTATTTTTAACCTGATTTTGCATATGAACAACTGGGAAGATAACATGACCTCTGTGGAAGATCAAACATGGAAAAGAACACAAAGTCACTAACAGAAGAGACAGGGAACAAAGTATTTGAGAAGGTAGCTTCTTCTGAGGTGTGGTGGATAGTGATATAGCCTCCAACTAATAAAAAATACTGGTTGCCATGCATTGAAAGTGGGTAGATTTTTAAAACTATTATTATTATTATAGCAACAATGTCTCGTATCATTATCATATCAAATCATCACCATGTTTCAAAATAGGGCATCCTCCCACAGTAAGATTCACCTCTATTTCTCTCCTTTAGAGTTCAAATGAAACCACTCTCACTTCTACAGACTATCACTGCATGCTGTCACCACAAGGAAACAGTGGAAGGCAGAGATATACCAGTCTCTGTGCCCAAAATAAAACCCTTAAGAAGTGGTTGTAACAAACTATGGGATGTCTGCATAAGGACTCTGCTTAATAATCTCAACTGTCTACTTTGCTGATAGCAATGTTTAGCCCTTCCCAGCACTTTATTGTCTCACAAACAGCATTCATTAGTGACACTTCTGTGTTATAAATTATTATACCTATGTAAATTCCATATAAAATATTAATAAGCAATTCTGAACAGAGAAGTAGCAAATCAGTTGAGGAGCTGGCAAAATCTCTGAGGGAGTTCTTGGCTCTCAGTTCTACACTCAGCTTAAAGGAGCAAAATGCCCATTTGTACTCTTCATAAATTATCCATAAAATATCCTGTCTTTCCTCTTCCCACGCATTTCTTTCTCCCCTGGACATGTCCAGAACATCTATCTCATCTCCAGTGGCCAACAGAAAGGTATTTTTGCCAATAAATAACCAACAGGAACACAAAGGACAACAGTTTTCTCCAGCAATGTGCTTCTAGGTAAAACTGCACAGGGCAGTGAAGTGTAACAGGAAGGAGAAAGTATAGTAAATCATCTTAGAAGTAACATTAGTTTCAATGCAGAAAACTGGCTGACTTCACATTTTTCTACATATTTTAATCTATCACTGCATAAAGGCTTTGTAGAGGGTAAACCAATCAATTTTAACTTCACATGTATAGCTCATGCATCCTCGCGTGCAAAGTGACTCTCAAACAAGCTGCAAAATAAAACTGAGTTAGAAATGTTGCTAAAAATAGTAATTTTCAAGCATTGCAAAATTTGCAAGGTCTAATAGGTGTCAGTTTTGCCTCTGGGAACAGACAATTCAAACAAACAAAAACCACAAGCCCCAAAGGAAAACAATTGCAGTAATTCGTTCAGGTTACATCTCTTGGTGCCTTACCTTTCTCGGAAATGTCAATCAGCTCCTGGTGGATTCGATGTCAAGGCCAGCAGAAGGCTCTATAAGTGACACAGTAAGTACCACTTGCCTTGATATTTAAGCATTTTGCCTCATGCCCTCTCAACTGAACTGGGTATGGGCAGCCCAAGGCCACTCTACTTTGGCTCTCCCCATGTCACTGCTCATCTGGTAAGTGTGTTGTATTTTACCTGCTGTTCATTTAGCTTCCTTTGTATCTCCTCAGAGTCACAAGTTTCATAGACGATAGGTTTGGACAGCTCTGACTCAATGTGGCCAAGCCAAGATCTCAGGCTACTCATGTTTTTATCCAGCTGCTGCACTGCAACAAGGGTTTCCTTCAACTTCTTTACCCTGTAAAGAAAAAGAAATGGTAGTATTAGGGACACCCTGAAGAAAATTTTCAGACCACGCATTTCAGGAAGTTTTCAGCGAAATGTCACTTAGATGGTGAATTCTGTTGTAAAGTCTTCCTTTATTATGTAACAGAAGTATATTATATGCGTATAGAGTCCTGCATTCATAGCTGCTGGTTAAGAAAAATTGAGTGCTTACTAACGCCACACAACATTTTCAAAGTTTCTGAACTTTAATATTTAAGAAAAGTTTTCTGTTTTTTTTGTTTGTTTGTTTGTTTGTTTGATTGTTTTGTTTTGTTCTTTTTTTAATGCGCTCACACACATCAAACCCCCCAAAAATCAAAGTAATTTAGTTGTATATTTAACTAATAGATGACAACTGTTCTTAGAGTACAATAACTTAGTACAAACAACTTATCCATGTGCTGGTGGGAGGGTGCACTGAGTGAACAGGCCTTTTTCACATCCATGCAAAGACTGAACTAAGTAACAGAAGATTTGAAATGGAAGTGATCTTTAAAAGTCATCTAGTCCACCTGCTCTGCAATGAGCAGGGACATCTTCAACTAGATCAGGTGGTTCAGAGCCCCATCCAGACTGACCTTGAACATTCCTATGGAAAGGGCACCAACTGGGGAACCTCTCTAGGCAACCTGTGCCAGGGTGAAGATTTGTCCTTGAATAAATAAGTTTCAGAGCAATAAGTCCAGTTCAGAACTTATGGAGAATTCTTGAATCCCAAGGGGGCTGCTTTAAGTCGGTGTTACTGGACTATTTCAGGTTTAAACAGATAAAATTGGAATGTAACTGCATAATGATTTCTAACTAGTATTTTTCTTGGACTCCTGACCCTGCAAGACCAATGACCAGGAAAAATGAAATATATTTCTGTTTGTTTGTGGGTTTTTTTTGTTTGTTTGGGGTTTGGTTTTGTTTTTATTAAGAGAATATTAAGCTCAGATAATAAATTCAACTAAACTTTCATCCTATCTCAATAATTTTTCCTTCAATCTGCTTGAACTGCAAAATTGTCCTTCAGTAATTCTCTCCTTTCTACCCCCATATTTCATAACATATATTATGTGGATTTTGAATTTTTTTCTAAGCTCTCTCTTTTTCCTTGTTTGTACGGTACCAAAACCAATCTTGGATAATGTTCCCTTTTATGGTCCTATTGCTCTTCTACTTAAGTGTTTCACTACCAGAAAGGTGTAAAAGGTGAGTGCAGCTGGGAACAGATTATTGGGTAGAAAAATACAAGATTACCAGATTCGTTAAAGAAACAAAATGCCACCTGACTATCATATAATCCAAAATAAGCAATTCGTGCGTTTTCTCACAATACTAACCAGCAAATTTATCAAGTGTTTCCATATTGAAAGCAGTAGTTGCAGCCCACTATTAAGAGAATCACAGATATACTAATATAATCTTGAAAAAAAAGAAGTTAAATCTTCCTAATTTTCTTCTCTTTACAGCCCTTTCTTTAGCTCACAGATGGTTAAACCATGATTCTTTATTGCTAAAACCCCTTAAGAATAGTTCAAATTCAGCTTCCTTGCTGGAGTCTCATGATCAACAGCTGGAGGGTTTTGATCTGCAAAAAAACCCCACCTGCTAACTGGAAAAAAATCTGGGCAATCTGAAAATCTGTCTACAATGGGACTGAAGTCAATACAATTACACTGAAAGACTGCCTCAGTCCTTATCAAGAGGCTATCTCATAACTCAGCTATGTATTTGTGCTTCGGGCGATATTAGGAGGACACCCACTGAGGGCATCAACTCCTTGTCACCTGTGGTTCTACACACAATGTTTTGTGTGTTTGAACCAACTGAAATTCACTCATAGGGTGACCTAGAAGGTTGGTTATCACCCCTATGGAAGTCACATATAGCTTTTCAATGTCTGACATTATTTAAAAGGAGTGAAATCCTGCCCATTTTCTGCATGTATTTTCAAGGCTTGATGCTACTGATCTTTTGCAAGCCTGCTGGAGTGGGAAAGGGAACAATGAGTCACGTCAGCCCTGTGGAGAAGCAATGTCACTGGATCATCTGCAAGACCAAGCTGTGGACCAGGATTTTTTTGTTTGCAATTGTGTGTTACTCTAATCTCTGTGCTGAATTCATCTCATTTTGCCTGCAACAACTATAAAGGGCCCATCATTTAGAAAGTGCCCTCTGCCTCAGGCAAACTGCACAGGAGTACATCCCTGCCAGAGCATAAAAAATACTCTGGGCCAGCTACCACTATTTTCAGTCACATGATCTAAATTACTTCAGAGAGAGAAAGAAAAACAGAGTGACACACTAAAAGAACACTCCAACCAAACCCAAACCCTACAGCTTCCTTCCGGTCCCTTGCTACATCTACCCTTAACACTGTGGTTTTTTTTTTTTTTTTTTTTTTTTTTTCCCTGCTGAGTTTAACATAACAGGTTCCTTGCTCATGGTCCAGATAGAAACAAATAAACAAGTTCTTATCTGGGTCTGGTGGTATTGTGTTTTTTTGACTGAGCTGCAGTAGAGTGTTTTGTCTCCAGCTACACTGAAAACATATCTGCGATCAAGTAATAGATGCCATACAACTCTCATGTCTGAGAGTTTTCCTTCTGCATTTCAGAATGCAAAGCTGCCTATGCTCTAAAAGCTCTGCTTAAGAGACAAAGGTCAAATTCTAAATCAGGTAGGTGGGATCCCTTGCCAAGTGTAATTTTGATGTTTTGAGATTTCACTTGCGAGATTCTGTTTAAAATGTTAATGATTCCAACAATAATTTCATGCATTTGTTGCAGCACTCGGCTGCACAGTAACTGCCCATGTTACTGTGAAAGACTTTAGATAACTTTTCTCCTTGACAATAAAAATTCTGCACTGGAATCAAACAGTTGGAACCCTGACACAGTTGGTCTGAAGGCTGTTTTTCATAAAACACACACCCCAGTCTTGTTACATGTACAAATACTTAAACTCTCAGAAAGGAAAATACAGTAGAATTCAACTGTTTTCATGGTTACTGATGAAAAATCATCAAAGCATTTGAATGGGCTTCTGATACTTATGTTTTCATGTTCCAATTAATGTGCTTCAATTTCCCCAAGAAAACAATAACTTTAGATTGTCTATTAATAATGTCTATTACTCTACATTGGGTAAAGACAGTGGGAAAACAACTTGGAGCTAAAACTAAGCACAGATATATTTAATTCCACTAGTCCTAAAGAAGAAAGTCTTAGATTCCACTTAAATCTAAACAGGAACAACCCTGTCAGTACAGAAAAATGCATCATATAGAAGTCATAGCTACTGCATTAGTCATTTAGACAGCTGTTTACTAATATTAAACTTTAAAAGCAACATAAAAAAACTCAGTAAGAGCATGTTGGCTAAGTCTGTACAGTAGACACCAGAAAGCACAAAAGGTGTTTTAAAAAAAAAAGTCTACTTGGAACAGTAGACAAAGTTTAAAGAAATACTGAAATAATGAAAAATGTTGAACTATTAAAATCAGCTTTGAAAAGATCAGCCTAAAAATCATCTTTTTATGAGTAAAAGAAGTATTTATTTTCCCAAGTAAAGTACTACTGTGTAGTAGGGCATGAGTAAAGCCAGTTATATTTACTACTCCAATCAGTTTGCTCTTTCAAAGACTGAATTTCTAGAAATTTGAACAACAGCTAAATTTCTAGAAAAGATAATGAGAAAAGGGAAAAAGAGAAGCTGAATCAAAAATCCAAGATGATGTAGGCTGAGTTCAAGTATTACATGCAGTTACAAAATAGTCGTTAATATGAACAAAACGGACTGGCTTTGATAAGTCTGAAATACTTTCTTTACAGCTTCTTTCTTTCTCTGCCTTTTGCTTGTAGTCATGCCACTTTGATGACACAAACGTCAAGCAAATACAGTCTGTTTATTCTCATGTGTGTACATGCTCTCGTATTTGAAAACAGCAGTAAAATCAGTCCACAGTTTCTCTCAGACAGCTAAGAGATTTTACTAGTTCTAAGCCTCCAGCACTATGGAAAATTTAATCCAGGCTCCAAAAGTACTAAAGCTGTAAAACAAAGTATGCGGTTATCAATGTCAACTGTTTTTCAACTGAGCAGAAACCAGTAATTTCTAGCTATAGTACCAATTTCTACATATCAATATTTCAGTTAGTTTCCCAGCAAGCCAAGACTTCAGAAAGAATAGTATCAATCAAAAGCAAACAAAAATAGCTGCCTGCCTTGTGATATCACAGTTACAGTCTGGGAGGTCTGAATCCACACTGCTGTCCTCCGCCATCCTCACAGCATGCAAGTCTTCCACCACAACCATGAAATTTTCCAGTATTAAAAAGAAGAACTTCCACTCCCAAAGCCTGCAAACACTGTTCTTTTTATGGGGGGGGAGGAAAGGGGACACACTTTGCTGGGCAGTACTGTACAGAAAATGTTTCACTCCAAACAAATGTTGCCAGCCGTTGCTTGATAACATGACACTTGATGGTGACAAGTGGTCATGTTTCTAAATAAAACTTGCATTCATCAACATGTGCCAGATTTGATCTCCAGGAATGTGGACTGGGAGTGGCAGGGGAAAGGATGAAAACACATACAAAACCTTCTTTGCAAAGCCTGAGCAGTTGCAGCAATAGCACTATTTCCTGGCTGTAAACAATGGCAACTTTTTTCACAAGGCTGACATGACAGAAAAATTTATCTGAAAGTATTACAAGGTTCTAGAAGGGAAAAAAACTGAAGTCTCTGATGCAGAGACAATTCTGCAGCTGTCACTTCTGTAGTTACAGACCTTCTCTGAACAGAGAGGCAATTGAGAGAAAGGGTAAGGGAACAGAATGTGACAAAGAGATGCTTTTACAGGTGACTGGAGTAGTTTCACCACACACTATAAAATCAACAGGTAAAGATTCAGACTGGACATGTATTACCATAATATATTACTAAAGCATTTTCACACAGCACTTTCTATTAGTTCACAGCTGTAGGAAACAAACTACCAAGAAAAATGCTCCAGGCAAGGGATTACTGTAGCATTGCAGAAAAGTCTGCAGGCTCTAATAATTTATTAATACTGGCAGGCATTCAGAACGTGAAAAGATGTCTTTTATTCTCAATACCAGGACAACTAATCTGCCTTTACTAACTGAATGAAGCCAAAATTATGTTATATGATACAATCCAAATTCCAAAATATCGTAACAGAAACACACGCCAATTTATAAGAACATATTCTAAAGGGCCTCTGGAGCTTTCTAAAAAATTATCTTGGGGAAGGTCAACCCTTTGTCCATTGGTAATTAGACATCAATACAAGCATCTTGTGCATATGTTTATCAACAGCTTGGGTTTCAATGACTTCCAGCCTAGGATGCAGCTGAACTATCAAAATTTTCACAGCCCAGCATCAAACCTTTCCACAATTTATTTCCAAACTTCAGCAAATTTGTGGTTTTCTTCACTTCAGTGAACACTGGAATGTAAGAAGTTACATGTTTAATTGCATACAATAATGCTGAGCATGCCAGTTGAGAAGGGTAAGTTGAAATGGTCTGTAAATAAAAGTAAGTAATATTTTACATAAATTAGTTTAGAACTAGGACTTGACACTTCATGGTAACAGAATGAGAGGGTTTAAGTGTATAATGTTGCATCTTTTGTCTCCCCACACAAGAATGATACAAAAGCCTAAATTATAAAGTATGTGAGCTATTTATATAATTCATGAAGTGCAAAATTGTGAGAAAATTATTGTTGGTAATGGAAGGCTGTAGTACAGCCAAACAGAAAGTGTTGAAACAAATAAATAATTTTCTTTGAATATCAAACAACAGTCCTGCATTTTTTTAAGTTCTGAAAATTGCTGTTATACTTTTGGCCTTGAATAGAAAGAGCCTTTAAGCCCAGTGTGTATACACCTACCTGCAGTTACTCCTCTCCATCTGTGAAAAAAAGTATCTGACAGAAAACTTAACTTAGTTTTGGACCTGCTCTTCTTGAAATCCAAAACTACAAAGGCACTGTTTTGATTCCTCTGTCAAGAAATTCTTAGAAAAACGACATTTTGCATCCAGTTTTAAGCACCCTATAAAATAAGGTGGTACTAGAGCACGACACTAAGAGCAAGACTTAATCTGATTTCAACTGATCCTATACTGTAGAAACACAGAACTGTTAAATCCAACTGTTAACCTACCACCATCACCACATTATTACAATGAAGCTTTTAAATGACTCAAAGAAATCTAGTCCTGCACCATAAAGTAAAACAGGAAAGTGAATTTCGCAGAAATGTGCGGATGGTTAAGAATAAACTTATTTCAGAATTTATGATGAAAAGGCAGACAACAAAAGATTTTAAATGCATGACATCCAGCATACTAATCTGTCCCACTTAAAAATTAGAAACAAAACATCTGTCTTACCTGGCTGCAATAAGATC
Organism: Hirundo rustica; assembly: GCF_015227805.2. Lineage (NCBI taxonomy): Eukaryota > Metazoa > Chordata > Aves > Passeriformes > Hirundinidae > Hirundo > Hirundo rustica. Next base: position 57,154,976 of record NC_053452.1, on the reverse strand, counting down.
TAGAAGATGCTGCCACCTGTCATTGATCTTGCCAAGTTTGTACTCAATCTCGGATGCCTTACTCTCATGGCTGGCTTTAGCAAGTCTCTCTCCCATTTGCTGAAGCTGGGTTTTGTTCTTCTGGGCAACAGCAATTTCCTCTTGATAATCCTAGACAGTAAAGAGCAACCAGGAGACAGTGTACTTATTCTAAATATACTCCACTCTGCACTACTAAAGGAATGGTACAAAAATACAAGTGAATGTTGTTTTTTTGGTACAGTGTGATTGGTACAGTGGAATGACAACCTCTTATATATTTGATGGATAAACAAAAACAACTACCAGAAGAATAAGAAAAACCTACCCAAAACAACTCAAACTACAATGATTTCTATAAATACGCTGTAATTTAATTCATTACAGGTAACTCTGACTGGACAATTAGTAAAGCATTCAAACACGTTTGACTTTGCACTCACTTAATTTTCTGGTATTCTGGGAGGTCCTGTCTCAAGAAAGACAGGAAAATGCTGTATAGCAAGAGAACACAAACACCAGAACACATCAGGGTAAGGTAAAACCTTAATTTCAGCTAATTCAAAAACAAGTAAAGAGTTAAAGAAGAGTATGTAAGTGTACACTTTACCTTTTTAAGTTTTTCAATCATTTCTTCTATGAGGATGTCACCATTTTGAGACACCTTGCTTTCCATTTGCGTCAGCCATTCACAGAGCTCCTTGTTCTTCTCACTGAAGACAGCCCACTCATTCAGTCTCTCACTAACTTGCTGTTGACGCAAGGAGACCTTAAAGCATTTGCAAAGAGTAAATGAAACCAAAATAGCAAATGCATTTAATACATGCTTAAAACACTTGGTGCCTCAATGTGAATTCCTCTAGCCTTGAAAACGTTGCAGCCACTTAGCTGCCATTGAAACAAACTGTTTGTAGAGCAAAAAACCTGCGTGACTGCCTGTAAGTTCAGGGGTAGGCGCTGATCTCAGATTTCCTGTTAGCTACATCCTATGCACAGAGACAGGCACCCAAGCATTAAGCTCAGCAATCTGTCAGTATCTTATTTCATAATGTCTCTAACCCAAAATTTTTAATGAAAAGATAAAAATATATTTTCTTATAAATCTTGCTCACTTAAAAATTTTATAAAATATGTTAGTTTAATTTTAGTCTAAGAAATTAAATTTAAAAGAAAATGCTTCACCAAAGCATAAAAAATAAAAGATACAATCGTAGTACAGGCCAAAGTCTGTGCCATTTGTGCACGAGCACCTGAATACAAAGCTAAATCCAAGATACAGTGTATTTTGGAGAAGCAATTTTTTACTTGAGTCTCAGTACATTAATTTCATAGATGACTACTTCCTGTGTATAGGCATGACACCTTGAGAGATTCCAAAAGCACTGAGGTGTGCCTTGAGAGGAAAGACATAGGCATGACACATCAAACAAGCAAATGCTGCAGTTAACATGGAAGGAAAACATCACTACGTTTAAGAAATAGCTGTATCCGTGGTACCATTTCAGACTGCAGTGGCAGACCAAGATGACGGACACTGAACTCAAAATAGCACCACATGCTAAGCAGCAAAGTAATCTCTCTAGTTTTAGACATTGGTACAACTACTTACTTCCTCCCCACTGTGATCTGGGTTATTTCTGACTTGGTATCATAATTTCCCCTGAAAAGATGAAGCTCTTTCACAAATTAAAGCAACGTGCTTTTTAACTACTGCATTAGCTTGAACAGGGGCATACACGTGATCTCGCATTTCCTTTTTGTGGTTCTAAACTTGATGACAGCTTTCCGGAAATAAGCAGCAAATGATCGAAGGGTTGCACTAGGTTACATCCTGAAACACTCAGCATGCTCAAAACTAAGATAAAACTTCTTTACTTGGCTCCTTCTTTTACCATAAACAAACAAGCAGCGACTGAATCATAATTTGCTCACTCAAACGTGACTAGCTCAAGTTCTGGTAACTGTGAAGTATTTTTCCTATTTTGGGGGTGTTTTTGAAGCCTTCACAGGTACTTTACATGAGGTAACTATTTCAAGTTAGCCGCAGCATATCTGGACTGCAATATCTACTGAACAGAAATGACATCAGGATAATCTGGAAAGCTGGGTAAGGAAGACTCCACTACCTGGAGTGCAAATCAGAGGCCAGAAGCACACTAATAGCATGATGCACCTGAAAAAATTAAACAATACTCCTCAGCTCATTTTGCAGGCAAGCAAGTCACCCTCATACTAAAAGAAATGCAGACACTGAGGTATGAAGAAGGAGAAGCTATCAGCAGAACTGAAGGTAAAATAGGGCAGTGTTGAGTGGGGAGGGGACATCCTTTCTGAGCACAGGTTTTCCACCAAAGCAAAATTTAACTGTATTATTTCTGTGTTTTCTCCCAGCCAGTCATGCCAAGTCCCACAGCTCACAGTGTGACTCTTCTGCTGATTTTTCAAGGCTGTTTAAATATGACCTCACAGACATAAGTTCACAAGATGTAGAAGCACTAGCAGTAACTAAAGGAATATGTCCCCTGACATATTCCTGAAAGGAATGTTTCCCCTGACTCAGAAAGAATTCACTTTTGAATATAGGCATGTCTACATGAATCTTTTCTAAAAGCTGCCACTTGGATTGTATTTTTCTCCTAACACTTTTGTAGCCTGCATACTGCTCCCATCAGTGCTCAGTGCTGTACTTGCCTGGTGGCACAGCTCCTCCCACTGTCTGTGCAGGAGCTCAATTCGCTCAGTCAGGATTGAGATATCATCTGTGCTGATATATACAGACAGGGTCTCCCTCAGCAGGGAGAGGTGTGCAAGGTCATCTGTCCAGCCTTCAACAGCGTTCTCTAACTCCTTAAAAGAAGAACACAAAGAAAAAGGACCAGTTTCCTAACAAATATAAATTTGAGTACATTGATGAAACAGACAAGCAGTGTTACCCACTGATTTAAGTCACATCGGAGCAGACCCATCACGTCAAACAGTTCCAGACCCATCTTAAAGAAAAATAAAACATCAACCCCAAATGTACCAATATTTTAAGAGTTATGATGCTATTAACTCCCAGTAGAGAATGAAACATCAGCCTTATAACAAGAAGTTGCAAACTAAGATACTACTCAACTCTTTGAAATTCAAAGGTGTCTGGAAAATTCAAGTACTGGTTTGGACTTCTCTGTACTGAAAATATTTTCAAGTTTGTAATCCACTTCCAAAACGCAAATAATATAGCTTAGAAGTGTTGTCTAAAATCCCCCACAGACACTTCACCTCAAACAAAAAGCACTAAACCAGAAGTTTAGATACCATGAGTTTAAATTTGAGTTTAGAATTTATGTAATAAAAACGCATCAATGTAAAACCCTTCTACAGTATTTTTCAAACTGTGTTCTGGTATCACTTTGATCAGATCTTTATTTACTCCAAAGGATTTGCCTTATGGTGAGATCACTCTGGTATTATGGTGTCCATATGTTATATGGATAATTTCTTCTTATGGGGACGGCTGATTGGTCTCCATGGTTAGTCATATAAATCTGGTTAACAACAGAAGAGGTTACTGCACATAGGCAGGCAAAGACGAGACAACAATCAACAGAGAAGAAGCGCTTTACCTTGCAACGAATCTGCTCTGCATGCAACTCGTCATGGTGATCTGGCAATGGCTGACAAAGCTTTTTTTTGAATGATCTTAGCTTCTCCAGGGAGTCTCCTATGCCCTTTTCACATTTTTCCCAGTCCTGAAAGCAGAATGTTTATTAGACTTCAGCTCTGTGTTATACTTATGTCAGTTGATTTGCCTAAAAATAACATGCCCTAAAAACTCCCTCTAAATAATACTAAAAGAGCTTGAGTCATGTGTAGAAACATGTAGAATTTTTTGTGTCTAGTTCTCTTTTAGTAGAAATACACAAGGTCTTCTGTTATTAAAATTCTGTCTAGATCCAAGTCCATCCTTATCCTTTCAGCAAAGTCTCTCCCTGTCAAAATTAATTTTCCACTTCCTTTCTTGAATGCCTGCATAAAACACACCACTATTCTTTGACAAGAGATTCATTGAGGTGCATTGATCTCTGTGGAAAAAAAAAAAAACAAAACCAAAAAACCGTGGTTGGGGAAACTGCAAATTCAGGGGAGACTGAAGTACCAGTAGTATCTTCTTTAAATCAGGATTCTACACCCTGCTTTAGTGTTCATACACTTTCCAAAATTTTTAATGCGTTCAATGCAAACAAACCCTATCAAGTAACAGTATGGTTTTACTTGCTTCTCTTGCTTGTTAAAGCTTTATATTAAGACAAAAAGATCTCTAATAAGCCAGCCAGCCGCCAAAGAATGTCAGTTGTGTGATACTAGAAAACACAGAATCTGTACTGAAACTTGCATTGTACTGAAACTGTCTTTTGTTTCAAGATATTCTCCTTCTACCACTGCCTTTGTATTTCTCTGCTTCCTTTTTTTCCCAGTCTATGCCAGTATTTCATGATCATCTTGAAGAGTTAGCCATATCACATAATATGACCTTGTATGACAATAGCCTGAGTTGTCCTTCACACTCTTGCCCTGCTCCAGCATGGGGTCCCTCCCATGGGAGAGAATCCTCCATGAACTTTTCCATGAGCTCTTCCTATCGGCTGCAGTTCTTCGCAGACTACTCCACAGAGTCCCTTCCATCAACCTGTACCAGACTCTCAGGAACAGACTCCAGCAAGGGTCTGGTACAGAGTCAGAGTTCCTGCCAGCAAAACAGCCCTAGTGTGGGCTTTCCGTGGGGTCACAGATTCCTTTAGGCATACACCTGCTCTGGTGCGGGTCCTCCACGGGCTGCAGGTGGATCTCTACTTCCCTATGGACCTCCATGGGCTGCGGGTGGATTTCTGTTCCACCATAGAGCTCCACGTCTCTACCAAGAGCTGCAGGGCAATCTCTGCTCTGGCTCCTGGAGTGCCTCCTCCCCTTCCTTCACCGACCTTGGGGAAGTTGCTGTCACACTGTCTCATTCCTCTCTCTGCACACAATTGCTCCTGCACAGGTTGCTTTTTTGTTGTTGTGGTTTTTTTTTTTTTTTTTAATCTTCTTAACTGTATTATCCCAGAGGCACTACCACCACCACTGCTGGGCTCAGCCTTGGCCAGCAGTGGGTCCATCATGGACCCAGATGGCACTGGCTCCATCAGACACAGGGGAAGCTTCTGGCAGCTTCTCACAGAAGTCATCTCTCAAGCTTCCCCCTAAAAAAACTTTGCCATTCAAACCCTATATAAATATGTGTAAAAACTGAAGAAATTTTGCGCAAAATAAAATAAATTTTTGCTCTATTTGGAAAATAGGAGTGGTATGGATATACTTTATTGGAAGTATTCTGGAAATATCAACTACAATATATAAACTGACATGCAAGCCAGTTATGAAGTATTACCCCTCCTAGTTTCAGAGGTGACGAAGGGAAATTGTTAGTTCATGTACTGTAAATGCAGTTTCTGTATTTGTGTTTGTCCACTGAGAAAGCTTTCCTCCAACAGGGCTCACAGTGAGAAACCACAAGCTTGCTGAAGTACAGAAGAAATTGCACACTTACTTTTAGTAGCAAAGCAAGCTGCTTCTTTTGTTGTTCCAGTTGAGTGCTAACTATCTTCCAGCGCTCCTGGATTTCAGTGAGCTCTGTCTGCAGGACTGCCTCGGCTCCACTGTCAGCAGAGAGCAGCAGTTGCTTTCCAGCCTCCACAGTGAGGATGTAACTCCCTTGCTGCCTCAAGAGAACTTTCTCTTTAAGCTGAAAATATTAATAGTTTTCTGTCAGCTTTGTCCTTTTAATTACGTTTAGCACTTAATTACAATTCAGTAATTCACTCTCAAGCTCATACTTTAATTGGTTGCATATCCTGTCTTATGCATGAGCTACAGCCCAAATACTTTATCCTAACATTTTCACAATCATTTACAGAAGATCTTTAGAAAATTTCTCCAAGGAGATGAAGACATTAAAGATGTATTTCTCCCCATTAATGTCAGTACCTCAATTGCTCTTACAGAGAACGAGTTCCTCTAGAGCCTGTTATGCTTATAAGGGTTATTATTATTATATCCCTCTTCTAGCCAAGAAGCTTGAAGACACCAAGCTGCTTACTAGATATTGTTAACCTCTCATGAAGATGGACACTCAAGGAATCCTTGTCATCTAGTATACATTCCTCAAGCAGGTCATCACTATCTTTTCAAGACTATTTCAGTGTGACAGTGGCTGAAAGCAAAACCAGAAGCAAATGTGGCTTGAGAGCGAGGGCTCAGTAAGTTCTCTCTTTCATGTTCCTTATGAACTCCAGCTTCGCTTCCATCACACTTCTGATGCTATGCCAGTTCCAAAAAAGAACAGGCAGTTCCAAAAAAGAACAGGCTGAATCTAAGACATTTTAAAGAGTATTTTAAATGGTGAATTTAAATGGTGAACTCTGTAAAAAAGGCAGAGATCTTTTTTCTTCAAACACACTGGACTTACCTGCACTTCATCCAGCAGCACTCTTGCTTGCTGCAATGGGATAGGAACACTGCCCAGCTCAGTTACTGGCTGACAGGACATCTCCAGCAGCCACTTGCGCAGCTTCTCCGCCAGCTCCCTGTAGCGCTGCCACTGGTGAATCCGGCTGTCAATGATCCCCCTCATCTGCTGCGCTCGGCGAATTACTCCTTGCCACTGATTACTCAGAAGAGTCAGATTCAGATTAAATTCATCCCTATTACAAATAGATAAATAATAAAAATACACAGTCACCTACATACTTTGATATATTTGCTTAATGAAATACACTGAAGTCTCATGAAGGCTGACTGAGGATAAGAACTTGACACTTCACGTACTGGGAGAGTTAAAGGGATACAGTTATTGAGACCTTAAAACCCCCAAAAGCCTTAATGCACAAAACTCTTCTACCTTCTTCCCAGAAATACACAAAGAAAACCCACCAGTTTTGCCAGTCTGGATTAGTCAAGTTCATAGTAAACCATGAAGATTTCACAGTTCACCCCCAGATTTACTACCGAGTTCAAAGCAGGCATAAGATACACATAGCATTAATAAAATTCTCACATTCCAATAAACAGTTGATCTTAGTACCATGATAACCTTAGCAAAGTCAGCGTATATGCACAGGTGTGAAGCCACTGGTGTTCCACTGATTTTCATTCATTTGATCACAAGGATTTAAAATAAATTCCCAAGCAACAATGAATTCCTATTCCATCACATTAAGGCTGCAGGTGCTCTTAAATGGCAGACAGGAATCCCCCAGATAGAGGCAAATGTCCAGGTGGCATAAATCAAATGTAGTGACACTAAATGTGTCACCGCAGGCTCCTTTCTTGAAAGTGACATTTTGAAAATATATCAGAATCGATACACATGCAACACGCTTGATATTCCAGTACAGATCTCCAACAATCTCAGAAGGTGGTTGTATTCTCAAATGCATTCACATACCCCGTAGCATTCTAAACAATGTCTTAAGATCTGGCTAATTAACAGCTTAACCACAGTTACACAGCAACAGTAACTTCCACTTCAGAAGAGCATGATCTGAACACTGCCATCTGCTACTTTCTCTGTTTGGAAGTCTCCCATTAGTCTAAGAATAACTACACATAACCAGCAGCAGCAACAATACAGCAATGTCTACCTGTCATCCACCTGTCCTTGTTCTAGGAGGTGCTGCCCATCAGAGATAATTGAATGCAAAATCTGCTGGCGGCTGAACATCTCTGCCTGGAACAGCTGTTGTACAGGAGACAAGGATGTTAAAACAAGATCTCACATTTTAATTCTGTCTGTATGCAATGATAAAAATTATTTTTCATCCATTCAATCTTATTTCAGATTAATTCAATAGGAGTTTAGTCATTAATGGAAAGATACTGTAAACATACTGTAAACTCCCATTTTAGAGGTACTTGCTGCTTCTAGTAATTATTATTAGTGCCACAAGACCAATATTATAAAGCCAAATTATATCAACAGGGACTAGGTTTATGTTTTGGAGTACAGTTGATTGACATAATTTTCAACAAAATCCAGATAGGGTATTTTTTGCTTGGAAAGAAAGGGCACTTTTTATTTTTTGACATGTTTAAGAATTTTATAATATTTTGCTTTGTCACACAGACCATGTGTGATAGTGTTATGTAAACTTTCAATGCACTTTTACATTGCCAATAGAGCTTTAAAAGAAATAGACAGCTATGTATAGGAGCTAGAAAACAATTTTCCGCTTCTTCCAAGTTTTCATATTTATTTTCCAATTTCACCCACAAATAATAATGGCAAAATAAGCAACTACAAGACTTTTTAAACCCTCTTATTACTTAAATGTTACTTAAAACAAAAAATTACCTAATTACTACTTAAGCAAACATAACTCAAGTGTATATACTACTTAAATTAATTTTTTAAATCATCTTTTCTTTTAGTAATGGACCATATCTCTATGTAACATTCTTCAGGAATATTTTAATGTCAGTGAAGGTACACTCAGGCACCACTGGAACCACTCTATGTTCAAAAGGTTTACAGAGAGATTCAAAGAAAAATATACTGGCATGAAGCTTAAGATTTTTTTTTCTTGAGTTAGTGATGGTATTTGCAGTTGACAGAAGTTCACCCTTGCCTGAACTAAGAGCCACTATTCTCCACTCCTTTTAGATGGTGTTCCCACCAGCTCAAATTGTGATTGTACCAATCCCTGCATCTGCACCTGGCAGCAAAACATCCACTGGCACTTGAACATTTAAATCTCTCGAGCACACTGTACGTAGTTTAGGTCTTCTAGATGATACGGTAATTTTTCAAAATGAAATTTTGCCTCTCTGAATCACTGTGTTAACTCTGAAGTGCTACTCAGGTCATACATTTTCTCATAGAAAGAAACAGTGTTGTCAGATTTCTTTACAGAAATATTTGATACTGTTCTCTGAATACCTTGGCACTTATCATTGACTGAGCCTGAATCAGAGGGAAACTGAATGCTATTATTATCTCATGAATGAAGCCACAATAGGGTGGCACTAAGAATTTCAGAAAGCTGAGCAAAAAGGCAAAAATTTTACTTTCTGCCACATCTATTTTTTTCAAGTTAGGGGACATGAAGCACAGGAGGTAACAGTGTCTACCAGCATTGTTGACAGATAGAGACTAAACAGAACAAAACTGGCTGCAACTGGTTAAACAAGTCCCCCACTCAAAAACACCAGGCTTTCCTGCCCTTCCCCAAAATCTGAAAACAAAACAAAACTGAAAAGCAGCAAAACCAATTCCTTCAAAAGGGAAAATTTTCATACTTTTTTAGGAGGACAGGTGAAATAAAAGCTTATCAAGCATGAGGAACTCTGCTTGAAGTGGATGTACTCAAGCTCTACACAAAAGTAGAGATATTTCGGTCACCATTCACATCATTTCCATATTTACACTCTACATTAGAGGGCTACTCCATTACCTTGTACGACTTGTCACCCAAATTTATTCTCATATGTAGATCACTGTGAATCACAGTGTTCAAATGAGGAAGAAAGGAGTGCAAGTGTTGAAATGCACAACTCCAGCACACTGGGAATAAAATTTGGTAATTGAGCTGGCAAGGAACTTCCTTTCCTTGCCAGCATTCTCAATGCTTGTGTCAGTGCATTCCCACTGCGCAGGAGTCCCAAGCACTGTCCCATGTACTGGAGAACTGTGCAAGAGTGATTACAAGATCATCCTGGCAGACTGATGCAGATGTCAGTGTCAGCACATATGTCTGAAAAAAGCTATCACCTCCACCCCGTAAACTCCACTAGGAAGGTATTGCTAAACAAGGCCACTGAGGCAGTTGGGGTCTTCTTCAGGTAAGAAACCAGCAAAAGTTATGAGTCACTGGAAAGGCAATAATAGATCTGGAAGCGTTTCAATATCTATTCTAGGAATTCAGGTGGAAATGGAGTATTTTCTCATTGTTTTCAAAAATACAGAGCAAAACAATGTGAAAATGCATCTCAAGAAATTGAGATTTGACCCTTTCAGCCACAAGGAGTGGAAAGAAAGTTCTTAGTGACTAACAGGAAGCACTGAAAATGGCATTTGTAATGAATATATTTTGATATATGCCAAAAATAAAGTTAAAAAAATAAAAGCATGTTACTTTTTAAAGGATGAACTGCAGTACTTGGACAAACAGGTATTTACTGTCTTAATTCTAAGATGACTTTACAGTTGCAAAAAAAGGGCTTAAACAGAATGCCCAAATAATGTTCATCTGCACAGATCAAAGTTTCAGGAAAGAAGTAAGCTGAGATTTCAAGACAAACAAATGCAAGAAGATTGCCCTAACTCCCTTCAAATAATTATAGCTATGACTAGACACAACAACAGTAGGAGATTATCCACTTAGTAATGATTTCTGGACATTCAAATCTCAAAGACCTGAGATGTTTAAACTTACAAAGGCTGTCCAGTTAATGCTGGCAGCAATGAAAGGAAATGAAATGGATGACATTTGTGAAAGCAAAGGCAGTTAGATGTTAATGCAAACGTATGCTAAAAATGGTTGTGAATTACTTTTTGCTATCAGACACTCATTCAAACACAAGGCTGTGAGATATAAGGCAGGAGAGGGAGAAGGACATAACTCTTCCTGTAATCTGGCCTGAGTCTAGGGGAAGGTCAGCTGAAAAAGTTGTGGGAACTGAAACTACTGGGGCCACATGGGAGCTGTGGTATGAAAATTGCCTTCTTTTACTTGATCTTTACCAGGATTCTTGGCAGTAACAAGATGGGTGGAGAAAAAAATGTGCACCACTTGGTTTCACAAAAGAATCATAAACCCTGATCTATTACTCATGAAAACTCTGAATCAGTTTTTCCCGGCAGCAAAAGCTGTGCTAGCTCCTGATTTGTTACAAGCAAATGACTAGCATGCAGCAAAGACCGAACCAATTTGTTCTCCAAGGAGATGTTGGAGATCTGGTCTTCTCAAATGGAGGGAGGCCCCATGGTGAATTATATAACTCAGTACTTAACAGAAAACTCTTCCTTTAACATGCTTTTCAAATGCTATATGGATTGAAAATTTAGTAAAAAATAAACAAAATCAGAATAGAGATTTTCTCCAGTTATGAGTGAAGGCAAAGTGCCAAACAGCATGAGAATCATTAGGTTTTTAAAGGAGCTTTGGTCTCCTTGGTACAAACGAATCTGAAGTAGGCTAAACATAGGGGACATGCACTCATAGGCATAGTGATGCATTATACACAGGTACTCAAGTTGTCCTCCTGGTTATTACTGACATATTTGCATGCTTCTGTTTTAAAGTTTTCCTAATATAGTGCACTCAAATAAAATTCAAGGCATGCTATTGTAGCATTCAAATAAAGAATGTGCATTCCTTTTATATATAAATAGTATGTGTTTTAGCAATGCATATACATGATTACTTGCCTCGTGTTCCCTCTGTTGCTCTAAAAGCCTTTGGTAGTTTCCTGAAACCTCTACTGCCAACTTCTGCTCAGTCTGAACTAATAAATCCATCCAAGTCCCACATTTCTCCAAGAAGGTCTGCTGCTGCAGCAAGAAAGACTGCAACTTACTGAAAGAAAGAGAGATGGATTCAGGCAATTCCAAATCAGATGGTAACACCTTTCCCACCCAGCCGCCCCATTGAGTTTATTTAGTCAATACTTAGAAAAATAGCAGTCCTATTCGTTTCAAATCCTGTTAATTTGTGGCAAAACAAGCATCTCAGCTCAATGGCTTTGCTCGTTGCTTATAAGTACACCAAAGAAAAGGAACTTTGGTCAATAAAATACCTGAAACATATATTCTGCAAAAGGTATACTTTCTAACTTGTAGAAAACTGTAGAACAATCTTTATTTATCCCCACCTGAATCTCTCTGTAGTCTGAGATGAGATCAGGGACCAATGTCTGTTCAGGTTCTGCATCCTTTTGATTTCCTTGTCATTCAGAGGAAGCCTGTAACCAAGCTCATTAAGACGGTCCAAATCAGGGCTCATGCTGCTGAACTTCAGCATTTGACTCTGCAACAGACAATAAAAGTGATAATCAGGAAGCTCAGGAATTACATTATTATTGGCTTGAAAATGATGAACTAGCACTTAGGTAAACTTAGAATGGCCTTGGGTTGCCACCAAGTGGTAAGCAATATCTATGCCGGGAAAAAGTTCCATTTCCAGCTTTCATCTTCTGGTCCCAGACCAGGAGAAGACTTGTGTTCATGTTTAAAAGTGTGAAGAGACATATATTCAAATTGCACTGAAGTGTTCTGCTGAACTGGGGATTTACAGCTCAGAGCTGAAAAAGAAGGCTGGTATTCAGAGCCATACTATCAAAATAAGTAAGCCTTTTTCCTTTGTTTCCTAGCCTCAGATGTAGGCTAGTATTTCCCACAGAAATTATTCAACTTCTTATTTTTAGGTTTTTGTTTTGCATTACAGAAATACTTAATTCACTCCGTAAGTGGAATTCTCTCTGTAGTTAATCTTGATAGAAAAACAATGGAAGATTACAATGACAAAAACAGCCTATATGGCAAAGTTCAGCGACTTCCTGTCATGGCCTCTGAAAAAAGGATAGGGAAAAAAGAAGATCCACAAAACAGAAAAGAGTGCAAGACCTCCAATGGAGAACACACGGTACACACAATGAATGCCTCTTCAGCGTATCAGGTTACCCAAATGTATAAATTGCTTCATACTTCATTATCTCATCTCATTACTTCAATGAGATACCAATGAGACAGGAATCGAATAAATTCAAAACAGTTGTGAGAAAACGAGATGAAGGAAATCTCCGAAAACTGCTACAGTTTCCGTGCCCGTTTTGATCTGTTGTTAATTTTATTCTGAACAGTTTGACTGCCCTTTTCATCTTTACTCAGGGACAAGGTGACAATCATTCCTTGACTGCCATCAAACTTCAGGTTCTCAGTCTTACACTTCTCATGAGTGGTAATCCTTCACCGCCTACAGAATGCACGTAGGATTACCTGTGCATACCCTGCACTACAAATAACCAGGCCTAGAGAAGAACAACCCCAGCACTTCCTTCATTTATTAGTCACCTTGAGTTGCTCCATTCTACTCTGTATTGCTGAGACATCAGATGAGTGACCGGGATCCTGTTCTTTCAATGTTTCTTCTGCTTCTGTTATCCAGGTCTCAAGGACTTCCAGGTTCTTGGCAAAGGTTTGATAGTCCAGGACTCCAGCCTTGAATACAAAAGGATCCATAGTTTAAAAACTTCGGCTTCACAGCCTCCTTATTGACATTACACTCCTGCTTATTATCATAATAGATTTGCAAACAGTTGAATTGGCTAAGAACAATTGCAACTGCTGCTTTGCTTGCAGGCTGTGGAACTAATTGCATTTTTTAGGTTAGAAGAGGATTTTTTATCATAGCAAAGGCAACATTTCAGCAAACTGCATAAACATCTCTTTACCTTGAAACCAATAATCTTTTCTAACTTTCTTTTATGAAAGAAAAACTCCCCTTTAATTTATTGCCAGCAGAGACAACTAGTAACTCCCATTAAAATTTTAAATTAAAAACTTTTCTTGTGTTTTGTCTCATCACAGTACAGTGATACTATACTATATCAGACACTGCTGGATTTCTTGAGTAAATCCTCTTTTCTCTCAAACAGAAGCTGCTACCTTTGTGACTTTTTCATCCAAATAGTTTCCTACAGAATACATCCTTCCACTCCTTTTTGCTCTTTAGTCCCTTGTGACACAAGCAATTTGGCAACATCTACTAAAGGGGCTACACAAATGGTAGGCGTCAGTCTGGTAACTGACATTAACAGGAACAGCAAAAAATCAATTCTACACAATATTCAGAATCTCTCATTTCTTTTACTGTTGAATAAATAGGTGGGAAGAGTGGTTGTGGTTGTCTTCAGGGCAACAGTAGCTGTGGATCCAGCTGTTAGCACTACTGTTGTGTGCTGAAAACATGGCCACCTTGGCATTCCAGACAGATGTTGTCCTGCATGAGGTTTGCTATCCTTTCCCCCCAGAATTTGGACCTTCTTACAAGGTCTCTTTGATGGACTTGACTGTATTTTCTACTCTCAGCTTTGGCTTCCAGGGAAGCCACACTACCTTCTTCTCCCAGGCAGATTAAGCTGATGTATGTGTTTTCAGGGACCACAGGATGATCACCTTTGAGGACTGCAAACACTGTCTGCGTACCTGAAGTGCAGCCTGCTGCTTGCGGAGAGCCTGCTCTAGGGTTGACAGATTCTGGTTCAGTGAGAGATGATCCGACTGTATGGCTGCCGCCGCTGAAGCCTCCACCTGGCTTTTTAGCTCCTCCCCAAGTTCTTGAAGAACAACCAGAGACTCCCGTGCTGTTTTCAAATCTGTGAGTACATCCTGTGGCAACACATTGAATAAGGACATGAACAGTTAACCTGACATTCTGGCAGTGTCATTATCCCCTGATTTAAAGGAAGAATGAAACGACTGAACTCAGGCACTGTAAGGAAAAATTATATTTACTACTGCATTTCAATATCAAACTTTCCAGTTACATTCTGTATGACTTGAAGAATAAAAAAGATATGTCAAAGAATCTGTACTGAAAAGAACAGAAAAAAGACAGTGCTCAAGGACCTTTGAGCAAGACTGAGTTGATGAGGCAATAACTGTTGAAAGAAACCATTTGAATTTATTGACATGATGGTCCTAAGCAGTGGCATTCCTGACTGTGAATTGATTCAGGTGTAGGCCTCCCTTTTCTTCCTGCTATGATTTACCAGGGGGGCTGAAAAAATAACTTTTGTAAATGGCCTAACATAATTGTTAAAGAATGGGACATCAGGAAATAAATTATTTGAACCAAACAAATTAAATGTCAGTCCATGGGGCCTGACCATTGCAGCAAATGTTCCAAAAGATCATGAACACGTTTATTTTTTAAACATTAACATGTGTTTTTCTTCTCACTCCAACTGTTTTGCTTACAATAAGACATTTAATATTTTGTATTTTTGGTCAATGACACTTAACATTAACTTAAGCTCAAAAGAAGCAAAATGTAAGCACAGAGGGATGATAAACTATTCTGCTGCCTTGAGATACAATCTTGAAAAAGGAAGAATCTCAAGGTTTCAGAGTGAATTGTGTCCTTCCATAAGGAGGATAAAGACATCATTCTGAAAATGTGAACAGTCTTGATTGGTGGGAATACAGTCAAAGGATTCTGAGTTTCTTTCCACTATAAGGAACTCAAAAGACTTGGTAGAGATACTTTCCCAAGCATGAACACCTTCTTTAAGCAGGAAGTGAAGACTGAATCAAATGACGTCATTTATCCACCTTGTCCAGACAGAAGACTTTAGATACAAACAACATCACAACAACTAATGGAGGGACCAAAATTCAGAGACACGTGAGATTTGGGTAGCAGACATAAAGCTGTCTCTTCTATGCATAGGCTGCATCAGTAACATGAAATAGGTTAGCATACAAGATTCCAAAACACCAACTACAGAGCTGAGCAATAGAGAGCCTCTTGAGATTCTTTTTAGCCCACAGAGCTGAGAAAAGCTGCAAAGCTTAACTGAACATACATTGCAGTCCTGAATCCAAGTAGTAACTTCATCGTCAGCAATGTCTTTGCTGGTTGCCGTCTTCAGGAGCTCATTGGTCTGTTCTTCTCGCTGCTGGACCGTGGAGGAGCACTGCTGGTAGCAGTCCTTGTACCTCTGCCACAGCTGGAGCAGGGCCCTGCTAGCACGCAGCCGCTCTGCAATCTCCTGCAGGAGGTTGTTCCACCTGGAGAAGAAGACTGCATGAGTGATCGAAGCCTGGGAGTCCACAATAACTATCTGTGTCCCTCTTTCTGCTGTTTCCCATGGTCTCATGACTTTAAAAAAAATTGGTAATAATCAAGATCCAGACATATGGTGAAAAAAATACCAAGCCATGAAATTTCTGTTTCAATACCAAACCAGGCTGTTCTGAGCTGTCACAATGTGTGTGATCTGTGCTACATCTTGGATGCTGTTTATTAATGTTGGTGGTCAGAGCTGCAGCACACCTGGTGTAGTGAACCTCCCGCTATTTCCACTTAGTACCCTCAGCATCACAAAGCATCCATGACCAACCATGCACCGCCAATAGCAGATTCCTATGAGGGCCTAAGAGGCCCAGAACAGCTGTAAACAAGACACCACTTCTTCTCCTGCCATTTCCTCCCAAACTCTGACACAGTATTTAAAGTTGTAAAGCTCTGTGTAACTCACTTAAAAAATGCTCCGAAACATATTAAAAATCTTTATATTTCTATTATACAACTAAATATCTAATCTCCCTTGGAATTCTTTAGTATAATAATTCCCCAGTAAATTTTTTTCTCTAATAGCAACCAGGAACCCATGCTTTCCAAATGTGCTTGGTAGTTACCAAATTGCCTAATTGTTTCCTTTACAAAGAAAATCACAATATTTCTCCATTATTATTATATGAAGAAAAGCAAAGGGTTTGGATCAAAAATTCTGTGAGCCATCACTGAAACTGTTAAATGGGGTTAAACAATCCCTCCTTCCACTTCCAGTTTCTAGGATAGGACTGAACACAGATCAAAATAAATTCGGTGTGATGCTGTTTTCAAAAAAAAATCCCACCTTTCCACCAAACTATTTTTTTTCTTCTGGATCCTCCTTACCGTGTCTGAGTAAACCCTTTTACCCTGAATTCAAAGCTGGGGGAACTGTTTGCCAAGATACTGGTGAGGGGCTTGGATCTTCCTGCCTATGATGCCCTTCCTACAACTAGAAATAGCAGCCTAAAACTTGGGGAAGCTAATGCAAACCACTGAAACACTGCAAACAAAATCTTCAGACACCGTTCTAAAAATTTCAAGCACAGTATTATTTTCCAGCATGGTATTTATGAATCTTGGTTGGCAGTCAAGCACAGAGCAAAACTACTGACATTAATGCCCAGATGCTCGCTGGAGTAGGTATTTCATTTATTTTCAGTAGTAAATGAGAGTTATACTCCAGTACTTGGCGAAAGGAATAATCATGCCTGTTCCAACAAACCCCTCATGACTGCAAGAACTTAAAATAATAAAATGTAAGAAAAATAGGGATAATGGAAAACTAGATAATGGATAAACACAGGTTTGCTACTGAAATTAAAGTTTAACATATAGACATTTTCTACCTCATATTCACTTCTTTCAAAGTGTTGGTAAGTGTTTCAGTCACTGGTGGGTGACATTCTTTCAACAATTCATTGGTCACAGAACCAAATTTCTGTAAGCTATTCTCTTGTTTTTCCAATTCATCTTGTAGGCTCTAAAGTAGAATAATAAAGAAACAAAACCATGAATTAATAAAATTCCATGATGTAGAAACATTTCAAAATAGTATGCATCAATTGCACTCACAGACCATGAATGAAAACTTGATATAATGTGTTTCATAAAAATAGCTTGTTTAATATAAAGATTGTTCTTTGATTCATTTGATTTTATATCAAATAGAGAAAAAAAGTAAATTTTAATCTTGTATTTTTGCAAAATATAAAAATCTTCTAAAAGAAATCATTCTAAACAAGTACTTTTGTACAGAATGAGTAAGCACATGGACTGGTTCAGATTTAAAAACCTGACAGACTGATGAAAACTAACTAAATAGCATTTTCCTGTTTAGAACAAGACGAAAAAGTAACAACATAAAGAAAGCCATATTCTGAAAATAAAGGTCTTGCTCTTTCGGTTACCACCATGATGTATGTCTGTCAGGGAAGTGTGTTTTGTCCAGCAGAGGGAAATGAAGCTGATGAGGGGACTGGAGCATCTCTCTTAGGAGGAAAGGCTGAGGGAGCTGGGCCTGTTCAGACTCAGGAAGAGACAACTGAGAGGGGACCTCATTATTGTACATAAATATCTAAAGGGGACGTGCCAAGAGGATGCTTCCAGGCTCTTCTTGGTGGTGGCCGGCAATAGGACAGGAGGCAATGAACAGAAACTGATGCACAGGGTGTCCCAGCTGAGCGTGAGGAAGAACTTCCTTACCGTGCGGGTAACCGCGCACTGCAGCAGGCTGTGCAGAGAGGTTGTGGGGTCTCCCTCACTGGAGATACTCGAAACCATCTGGACACAATCCTGTGCCATGCGCTCTAAGGCAATCGTACCTGAGCAGGGAGGTCGGACCAGATGATCCACTGTGGTCCTTCCAACTTTGCCTGCTCTATGACCCTCTGAAAATGCTCCTTTTTCTTTTTTTTTTTTTTAATACTTAAATATTTTTATGCATTTCATTACAGTCAGAAAGCCCAGAAAACCTCACCTTTAGTTTATATTCAAAATCTTAATCATCAAAAAAGTAATTTTCTGCACCTATTGTTTTACCAACTCATTCTCTTTAATGTGTAAAATCTAGAAGAATGGCTGTAAAGTCCATTCTTGGATATTCTTTAAATTCTGGTTTTGAAAGTGCTGTCCATGCTTAGATAATCTGGATTTATATATGTCTGGAATGCAAATATTTAAATTATAATGGAAATTTAAATTTGCAGGAGATACTAACAGAACAGAATAAGAGTAACAGAAGTTCTTCTACTTCGGGCATTTTCAAATGTTCGCATAATTATTTTTGATTTCAAAGATGAAAACTTGTTAAAATAAAAGGGTTTTTATGTAATAGAACAGTAATCTGAATAATTGTATTTAATTAAATTATTTCCATTATTATTAATTTATAATTTTTTTAAAGGAATCTCCTTGTATTTTATGCTTTTTTTTATAATGGTAAATTACTTGAACACATCAGTGTCTCAGCTCCTGGAAAAAAAATATTTTTTTTGATCATCAAGCTACTGAAGGGTTGGTGGGGGGCTAAAAATATGATCTCAACATGCATCTGTAGCTCTGAAGCCTGATGAAGTAACATGAGGAACTTTAGTTTTAATGGCCTTTGGCATGATCTCAAATCTTTTAACAATTTGATGGTGTGGCTAAAAAATATAAAGAACGGAATCAAAAATCTAAAAAAAGCCCCAACTATCCCAAATTAGTTTTTTCTGCAAAATGGAACATGCAGTGGCTGCTTTAAAATGTGTTCTCTTAACAGTTATCTGCGTCCATGCAATTTCAGACAAAATTAACTCTTTTCACCTGAAGTTTATCAACTTGGACCTTCACAGCTTCCAGAGAACCAGTTAGAAGATAAAAACGGGACAAAGAATATCTGGCTTCTGTCAGGTAACTGTTCAGCTCTTCATAAGCCACTTTGTAAATGCTCCACTGATCAAGAACAGATTGCAACAATATCTTCAGCTGGCTAACCTGGGAGAAGGAGGGAATAAACACAAAAGCAAATTAAAAGCATTACAGCTACTTGGGACTTGTTTAAATTATTTTCTTTCTTTGTATCTCACATGCTTTGTGTCCTACATGCCTATCTTAAACCTATTGAAGGTTTTGTACAATTGTCAGCTGGGCTTACACGGGGAACAGCATAAAGTTCTACTTTGTTTTATAAACGTTGGACGGAAGGGACTGTAAAGATGTAAAAAATTCATTTTACTTTGGTCCAAAGCAGGATCAAGAGAAATTTGTTGAGACTACACCTACCCCTTAGGCAGGGAAATCAGCCTATGGAAATCAGCAGAGGCTAGCACTAACACACTGAATTTCTCCTGAGAACGCAGATGTTGATCAGACTTTGAATGCTGAAAATTAATGCTGATCTCTTCCTTATTTTGTGAGACTTGTGGGCTTGAAACGTTTATTCCTGACAGATAATTTGGTACCTTTACACTAACTATCAGGAAACATCTAAAAAGCTTCAATTACAATGAGTAAAAGCATTGTTGAAACAAGAAATATTATACCCATTTTATGTAGAGTGTACACACACACTTGGGGATTGATGGTTAGAGAGATAAAAAGAGGGACACAATTCAGAATCTCTTCCCCTACAACACAGAAGAAATCCACCATCTGCAACTGTTAATTCTCCCTCTCCTCCATGCCTTATTCCTAGAGCTGTAATTTTCCCCTTATGCATTTACCATGTGATCCAAATTGGCCCAGGAATGGTTAATTTCTTTCAGTGTATTCATAACAGCAGAAGAGACTTCTTCTTTCTTGTTCTGTATCAAAGAAAGACCGCTCTGTTCTACATTTTCTACTTCTTTTTCCTTTGTTCTTATTGATTCTTCCAATTCCTAAAAAAAAAAAACAAAACCAAAAACCAAAAAATAAAACCAAAAAACCCTGAGTATTTTCGCTTGCTTAATTGGCTAAATAATCCCTTAATATAGAAAAGATGCCCATAAGTGCCTTAGTTTAAAAAAATAGGGGACATGCTGGTATATTTTGACTTTTTATTCCAAAGGCATTCACAATTCATCAGCAATTTCATTGAATATCTTCTGTTCCCTTTGAAGTGTAGCAGCTTGTTCTTGAGTTAAACAGAAGCATGTCCTCTACATAAAACTTGTGTACAATTTTCTGCTGTCTTGTAAGAATAAAAAACTCATTGAAAATAGTCATTCCTACACCAGGAAACTACCTATATAATTGCACAGCATGGTGCAGGGAGGTGCAAGAAAGTCCTGCAGTGCTCTGACTCGTTTGGAAGCTCTGGGGCTTCAGGCAGCGCAAACACTGAGCCAGCAGAGTGGGACAGTAAGGCTGGCAGGACGGATTTGTGTGTACCTGTCAGTATGATACAGAAATCAGACTGTGACGTGACAGCAACCTCGTGTTGCCTCTACATTAACTACCATACCACGTGATCTCAGGTTGTTTTGTAATTTTCTGCAAGCCTCTCTTTACTGACAGAAACAGATGAACAGAGAAAAGAAAAGAATACAACAGAACTCTGGTCAACCTGAAACCCCATGTTTTACAATAAATTTCACTCCCTATGAATCCCAAAACACAACAAGCGAACCATTGCCATAAGAGACTTTACATTGTAGACAGCTGGGAAAGAATTTGGAGCAAAATTCTACCCAGTCTCTCAAACACTGGCTTACAGAATTTATCCCTGCACAAATACAACACACTTTTGTCTATATACATATTTGTGAGAGCATTTTTATGGCACTATTTATTCTTTTTTTTTTTTTTTTTCTGTATTATTTCACATTTCTTCAAACATCTAGCCATGACCTTGCTGCAGAGCACAGCCAGAGTAATACATCATTCTTTAACCAGCTGACAACAACACAAACACTTCTAAGTTGAACATAACAAATATGACTTTCCAAAAAGTGGATTTTTTCACTAAAAAAGTTATTTAGCTTCATACAAGGTTGCTTCAAAATTCAGAATGTAAGCTAGGCAAAAGTTTCAAACACCAAGACCAGCAAATATTTCTGGTTCTCTTTGGAAAGGGCTTTTTTATTCACCATTTAAAACTCGTAACTGAATTACAGATGCATTATTTTTTCTAACCTATGACAGGAAAAAATGGTTGACTTCACTTATTAATATGACACCAAGCAGCAACTAACATTGGTTAATAAATAAACTCCAGCTTTTGTACTAGCTGAACCAGGTATTTGGGAGTGCCTGACACAGTTATTTCTTAAACAATTTGTTTCTCTGCTGATCAAAGTCTGCCATTCATAACTAACTCCACAAGTGTATTTGCTAACTTCCCTGACCAAAAGGAACCAAGAAGGTGATAAATCGGATTCTGCTTTGAACTCCAGCCAAGCACAGATTGCTGATTATGTTAAGCTATGTTAAATTACCTTTGCTTCAGTTCTATGGGTTTATTGTGCTTAAACCATAAAGATACCTGAATTAAAATGGAGCACTTCAGACAGATTGAAAACTTATGTCAAAAATTTTAGAAAATAATTTGACCTCTAACATATCTGGCCTAACCACCCTATTTGCCTTTAGAGAAACAAAAGTGGGTTTAATATACTAGTGAATACAGAGCAAATTCTTTTATACATTTAATTTGAATTTACAGCTGTTCTCTTTGTGAAGAGATGAATGCTAGATTATATTTGTCCCATTAATTAAATTCATACAGGAGAGACATATAAATATAAACACATTTCCTCACTCCCTTTTATGGGGATGAGACCATCAAGATTTTGTGCATTCAGTTGGCCTGACAGAGTTTTAAATTTATCTGGTGTGAAATGTATTATATGGCATCCATCAGGACAAAATTTTTTTGAAAAAAAATTACGTGATGCCTGATATGTGTGGAGGTCTTGTCTATAAATTCAAAAATATCTGTTCTGCCTACATACCTGTAAGCTTTAACTCTGGCCTGACAGCTTCAAAGGTAAGCTTCTTACTATTTAAATATGTGCTACTCTGGGTAAGATGTTCAGAGACAACTGTGATACCCAGTTCACTGCTGTGTCATCCTTGTATGAATTCCATGTGAAAAACTGTGGTGGTTTTGAACTTACGTGCATTATGTATAGCCGCACTTTTCCTCATCTCATGTTTGCACATTATAATCATGACTCTCTTTCCTTTTCTGGATAGCTAAGTATTTGGAAAAAAAACCAAAAAAACCCACGAAACAAAAAAACCAGAAAACAAAAACAACAAAAAGCAGTTCCCAACTTTCTGAATGAAAGCATAAAACTCCCCTGGATTCTAGCATTTTTTTCTGAATAATCAGGTAGAAC
The DNA here is from genome assembly GCF_015227805.2 of Hirundo rustica. Lineage (NCBI taxonomy): Eukaryota > Metazoa > Chordata > Aves > Passeriformes > Hirundinidae > Hirundo > Hirundo rustica. The sequence continues at coordinate 57,132,295 of NC_053452.1, read as the reverse complement.
ATATGAGATGGAAAAAGAATGGAAAAAAAAGTGGGGTGTGGAGGAAAGACAGTGAGAAGGCAGAAAAAACCCATAAGCCTGCCTAAACAGATATGACAACATATTCCTCTGACAACCTTCTAGTACAGTATGCCTGGCATGCTTTGAAATGCCCAGTGTAAAAATAATGATGACCTTAGTTGGTCTTAAGCAACTTTGAGATGTTATGGCTCCTTTCCCCTCTTTTATTGCTTGTACTTTAGGAATGAAATCTCTGCTTTACTGAAGTCAAGAAGAGCTGAGTCACTGACTTCACCAATATGAAGATTTCACATGGATTTATCAAGGGTTGCTTCAAACTCTCGGAAAAAGAACACTATTATTTATAAGTAGACATTACCTGACAGTCTTTCAAAGCATTCTGCACTGAAGCCTGGTCTCCAATTTTTTGTTGCTGTTTCAGCTTCTTCTCTTGGGTTTCAAACCAAGTTTTTAGGCACTGCACATTATTTTCATATTCTGTCCAGGATTCCTGCAGACTTTCCAAGAGCTGGATCTGCAAAGAAAAATGAGTATATACTTTCTCATACAATTATCTTTACTGTTGGGTCAATTATATAAATCACTAAAGACCAATACAAAGTAACACCTCCTCAGAATTCAGTGCTTTCAGAATTTAAAAACAGTATATACATTCAAATTTAAATATACCTAGTATTTTTAATAGAATTAGTAATAACCCTAGCTTAACTCAGCTTGAGGAAAAGAAGGCAAAGGAATCATCCCACTGTGCTGTCCACTCCTTATAGGGAGGCATGGGGAAAGTGGAGGCAGACTATTGTGGGAGATACTCAATAAAAGGAGAAGCTATAACAAGTTGCAACATGGGAAATCCTGACTGGGAACAAGACAAAAAGTTGTCCCCCACCAGACTGGTTAAGCATAAGCCAGCTACCCAGGAGAGTTTGTGGAATCTCTCCTTGGAAATTTTCAAGATTCAGATAACCACATCCCCTCTGATCTAACAGTAAAGTTAGCTCTGTTTGAGCAGGAAATTGACCTAGATGACCTGCAGAGGCTTCCAACCATTATAAACTTATTGCTCTGTGCATTTTAAAAGTTCACTTCAGAGCAGTTACATTTTTTTTTTTCTTTACCTTTTCTGTTATCAGGCCTTGCAAGATCTGCCAACGTCTGTTCATTGCTCCGAGCTGTTCTGCAAAATCAGTTTTGTCACTGCGTTTACTTTCAACGTCCTGGCTGCTGATTTGTAGCACTGACTGGTTCACAAAGTCGACAGTCAACTGTTTGCAATTTAAATCTATCTTGAAACCCTAGGAAAAAAACCAAAAACAGAATAAACAAAGCAGCACCTGAGTACCGTAATTTCTCACCTTCCTGCAAAACAGAGGAAAAGTTCAACAGCCACATCTTTATCACAGTTCAACTAGAAGGGGTTTTTAGCAATTGAAAAATTGCCAGGAATTAGAAAACAAGTGCCCCCCATTGCAAGCAAAGAGCAGGTTCAGCACCACTTGATAAAGCTCAATAGGCACAAGTTTATGAGACCTGATGAGATGCATCCCAGGATCCTGAGGGAGATGATTGATGTTATTGCCAAGCCACTTTCCATCATATTTTAAAAGTCACGGAGGTCAGGCAAATACCAAATGACTGGAAAAGGGGAAACATCGTTCCTATCTTTACAAAGGGAAGAAAGGAAGATCTGGGTAACTACAGACTGGTTAGGTTCACTTCTGTGTCCAAGAAGATCATGGAACAGATCCTCATGGAAGCAATGTTAAGGCACCTACAAGCCAAGGATGTGATCCAAGACAGCTGGAACAGCTTTACTAAGGGCAGATTGTGCCTGACCAGTCCAGTGGCCTTCCATGGAATGACTGCACCAGTAACAAGAGAAGACTGACTGATGCCATCTATGTAGAATTCTGTAAGCCCTTTGACACAGCCCCAAATGACATCCTTATCTCCAAATCAGAGAGACATGGGTTTGAAGGAGGGGACTATTCTGTGGATAGAGATTTGGCTGGATAGATGCAGCCAGGGAACTTTGGTCAATGGCTCTGTGTCCAGGCGGAGACCCGTGACGAGTGGTGTCCCTCAGGCGTCTACTTTGTGACTAGTGCTCTTTAATACCCTTACCAATGACACAGTGAAATCAAATGTATCCTCAGCAAGCCGGCAGAGGACTTGAAGCAGCACAGTTGATACAACTAAAGAAAGGGATGCCATCAAGGGGACCTGGACAAACTTCAGAACTAGGCCCATGAGAACCTTATGAAGTTCAACAAGTCCAAGTGCAAGGTACTGCACCTGGGCGGGGGAGATGAATGCATTGAGAGCAGCCCTGCAGAGAAGGACGTGGGAGTTCTCATGGATAAAGAGCTGGACATAAGCCAACAGGATGCGCTCGCAGCCCAGAAGCCCAACTGCATCGTGGGCTGCATCAAAAGAGGAGTGACCAGCAGTTGGAGGGAGGTGATTCTGCCCTTTTGCTCTGCTCTTACAAGACCCTATCTGGAGTACTGCATCCACTCTGGCAGATTTAATAAGGTTTAATAATGTGCATATTACTTTAGATTTTCCTAGAAATTAAGGTAAGCATATTAAAAATTATATTCCTGCCATAAGCAAACAGCAGACTAAAAGTAATTTTGGCTTCTTTTCCACAGTATCAAATATTTCACAATTCTAATTTGCATACAATTCCAACCATTCCACAAAGTTGGTGAATTTTTTTTCCCCTAAATCACTTATATTTTACATATTTCCACATATTTAATTATGGTAATAATGGGGATAATTCAAAAGGAAAATGAGTAATATTGCCACTCAGTACCTTGTACTTCTGGATGTAACCCTGAATTGCTTTCTGTCCTACTACATTTTTTATATTTTCTTCATCTTGCTGAATTACATTTTCCATCAGTGAAATCCAGCTCATAACTTCAGTGATGGCATGGCGAGAAGGAATTTTGTCCATCTGGAGCTGTCGAGATAACAGACTTAAAACTCATGTTGTGAAGAAAATGGGCAAGAATTCCTTGCTTTGCATTAACACAGTTTCAGTACTTGATAGAATACTGCTTGCCTGCATTTAATTACTCGAGAATATGTTTTACGACATTTTTAGGTGGACATACATATTTTGCATTACCAGACAACTCAGCGAACTACAGAATTCTTGTAGTGCATTAATTTGGTTTATATTGCATTTCATTTTTATATTGGGTTTTGTAATGATTTCTTATGTACCACCCTGTTCCCCTGGAAAATGTATCACGAGGTTTGTCCCTGCTTGGTCCCGCCCATCCTCCCACACTGAAATTCAACCCAACTCTGTTCTACTCCCACCTTACCCCTGATTGGGTAGTGGCTTGTCCCTGCCTCTAGCCCCGTCCCTCCTGGGAAAAAGCCCGAGGACCAGGTGGAGAGCTCTCTCTCTTGCTCCGGGACTGGGGGAACCGGACTGAGCTCTGGACTCTGCGGGGGCAGCACCCCAGAATAAAGCCGTGATTCCCCCCGGACTAAGGGCTGACTCTTTCCTATTGCCATTGACGGACACCTGCTCTCTCTAAAGGAAAAGGTTTGCCTCCCTGGGATCTTTTGGGACCCTGGGAAGGAAAATTCCTTCTGGCGTGGTTTCTCTCTCAAGCTAGCTGAGGCAAAAATGGAGCATGGGCTCTGGGGGATAGAGAGAGCCACTTCACAGAATGACACTGTTTTGTTAACTATCACAGACTCAGTTAAGATTAGTCACCCTTCCTCTCTCCCTGTAAATAGCAGTAAATTAGTAAACAACTCTGAGAGCATTCTAAGTTTTAAATGAAAGCAACACCTTATACTGATAACCCCCTAGCAACTATATATTAAGGCAACTTTTCAACCAGTATAATTCTCTAAGTTCAGAATTATAGCATCAAAACCCCAAAACTACACAACCAAAAGCCTCCTTTCAGATCTATTTCGTCTTTCACAGACTTGAACCTAACCTATTTAATTTGAACAAAACCACTACCCAAACCTGACAGGGCACAAGGATGTGAAATCCTTTTTTCCAGAAAGCACACCAAAGTGTTGAAAAAACCCTCAACTGTTCTTTGGTTAAAATTTAATAAATGTAACTATGAAGTCTGGAACTAACACTGATGGGTACTAGACAGGCAGGATTTAAAACTAAGCATAAGTTTTCCCACAGTAAAACAGGAGTAACTTTTTTCTTATCTCTGCTCACATGGACAAATTGAGAAAGGAAGCAACTAGTCAGTGCCAAGTGTGTAGTCTTAGTTTTCTGGAATATCAAAGGCCATGGCTGGCGTTCTTACCTGGTGCAACTTCTCTTGTACTGCTGGGATTTGTGTGAGCAGCTCTGTCCACTGGGTTTCGATGTTGGACAAACCTGCACGCAATGCAGCTGTATCTACTTTCTTAAGCCTGAGGAGTTGGTTCCCAGTACTCAGGACTGAAGATTTCTGTGATGATTTAGCATCTACTTCTTTTGAAAACTCCTGTAAGCAGAACCATTTTTTGTGAAAATAATTAAGTACTTTTTTATTTTACTTGAGGTTTTAGAACCTCAGAATGCTAAGAATGTTCTTCTTTCCCTTTAAAATATATACTTCCTACTAATATTCACCAGCTATACATCAGAATAAGTTAGAACAAAAATTGTGTTCAGTCATAAAACCATTTTCTGTTTTCAGAATCCTCAAGATTTACAGTCCTTGTATATATCAAAGAAGCGCTTAATGGGCATACACACCAACATTTTAAAGAACAGCTTACCGACATACTCATCAATGATGAGAAAAAGTATAACCATTTGATTAATCAAGTGTTTAACTGTAACTGGAGAGAAACAGGTGCCCCAGGTTCATGAACAACTTACCAAAAAGGAGTTCAGGTGGTCTCGGACAGTTTCTAGCTCCTGAGGAACAGTCAAAGACTGCTGGCTCCAAAACTCAAGTCGTTCCTTTGCAGATTGCAACCACTGTGTCAATTCATTTGATTCACTCTGATACCTGGAAAGATGTTTAAAGAAGACTGAAACAGGCATCACCATTTCTTGCCTCCAACTGAGCAGTATTTCCTTCATGTGCTAGAGGAAGATGATGAATGCCAGATTTGAAATTTAATTTTTATCAAATTACAGAAAAACATAATTTAATTTTGCAGACAGGCATGGTATCAGGAAGCTCCTATTTTAGCCACTATGCTCACAATTTCTAACAGGGCCTTAGTTTTGCCTTTAGAAAAAAATTTCATGAAGGACAGTAAATAGGTCATAAACGTCTTTGGACAAGCTGTAACCCTACCCAATGCACATAAACAGACTTTTCACTTCTATTAGAAGGCTCAGTCTTCCCAAATCTTTATCAAAAAGTATCTCAGAGCATAAATATGAATTTTTTTTTTCAGAAACAATCTCCATATCATTTCACATGTGAAGCAACTGAGATAACAGAATATGAGTGTCCACACATAAGCCAAAGCTTATGTTCATCGACAAAGCTTTTAAATTAATTAGATTAATTAATTTCAAAAGTAGCATATGAACATTAGCAAGGTAGTGAAAGTTCCCTTCCACACATGCAATGGCACAGACCCACAAAAACCCAGAAGTTGCAATGCATCCAATAAAACATGCTGAGGCTATTCACATTACCCAGCAAAGCACACAACTTTTCTTATCAACCTGTATGCACACAATTAATCACCTGAGAAAGTATTTTCTGATTTCCTCACACCAGCTCTTATCTACATCTTTTATTACAAATGAGAGAGTATAACCGCACTTCTGTGGAACAGAAGATCAGTCAAATTTTGACATACAGCTCAAAGTACTTCCTTTTAAATGTTGAATCAAATATGTCTGGGTCCAGAATAGCTTTGACTTGAAAAGCACAGGTGAAGAACTTTATATTTACCATTACATCAGCATTACCTTGTCCAGTGCTTCAGTATTGTCTCCAGCCTGTGAAGCTCCTTGGTGACTTTGCTGGTGTTACTTAACCAGCGTTCTCCTAGTTGGTTCAGCTGACCTTCGAGTTCTGAGCAGCTAGCAGAAAAAAGGAGCCTCTTTCCATCATCTAGCACTTGGTATAATTTAGGCTGGTATTCAGTCAGGTTAGATCTCAGATGCTGTAATGACAGAGGAGATGGTTAGATAGCTGCAGGTCTCTTCTGCCACACTTTCTCAACATATATATATCCTTTTAATACAATTTGTTGCATATCCAATGCCACCACAGAACATCAAAACTTTCCTCTGCTCCATCTCTAGAACACCCCAAGAACCATCATGCAGATAATCTGCTCAAAAGCTGACCATGCTGCCACAAACCCAGTCATGTCAATGTCTACTGGTTCCTCCTTATGAAGAACTCCTCCTTCATATAGATATTCTGTACTTGAAAAGAATCTTTGTGGGGCAACACCATTTCTGACAGAAATTGATTAAAATACGAGAACTTATTTTACCATTTGCTGAAAACCTACCAACTACTGCAATGAACTTTAAAGATGTCCAATGTAAAATTATTAACAGTGGATCCCTCTTCAGTCCTCCCAATGACTATCTTCAACTCTCTGGACATCTCACTCTTTTACTGATCTACCCTCCTGCTCTTCATGGATACAAAACAGAAGATCACCCCATCCACCCAAACCCCTGAACACAGACACCAATTTTTTACTGCACAGGAAAGCAAAAAAGGTAAGGAAATGCTGTTGATACTATAACCCAGAATGAATCTGGAAATGAGACAGATTTAATTTAAATGGTGACTTGTGGATGGGTAAAGGATTTGTACATGTGGACAAATACACCTGGTAAATTCCACTATCATTACACAAATAGTATAGATTTTAAAAATATCTGTACATTGGTATAAGTTTGAGTGTAAAATATACACGCATTCCCATTTTTCAGTTTTGATGAAAGTAATCTGAATATAAAAGGTACAAAACTACCAATATTATAGTGAGTACATGAACTTTCTATTGTTTTTATTTCCTCTCTCACAAAACCAGAGTTTTTAATAGATTAAAAAATATATATGTGTAAGTCTGTGTATTTACATGTAACATATATACAAAAAAAAAAAAAATCCTAGACGTGGCTTAAAAAAATGCTAAGATAATTATAAATTTATTATAAAGGATTTTAAAGCTAAATGTGGTGAATTAATAAAATCTATGAAACAACAGAATACAAGAACCTGGATTTGAACAATGTAGTTTATGTAACTGAAAAGAAAAACAGAAGAAGAAAACTGATTTAGGACCAACACAAACAATGCCTGCATCAAAAAAAATCAAAACAACACCCCCCACAAAACAGATTGCTTAAGGTGTCCTCATACCATTGGAAAAGCAGAAAGCTGTCTGGTAAAGCAACTAAAAAGATAACAATACAAAGTCAATTTTCAAGAAAAATCTGACAGACATTTTTCTATGGAACAAGAAAGAGAATGAAAAATCCCCAAATAAAACATCTAGTATAAAAATAAAACACTTGACCAAAGAAACAAACAGGATGTGTGTATTTAAACTACTTATTGCATTTGGGGAGGAAGGCAATTTGAGGAGCCACAGGCTGATCAGGCTCATCTTGCTCTCTGGAAAGATCATGGAGCATATCCTCCTGGATTCCATTTTCAATGACAAAAAGGATCAAGTGGCAACCAGGACTATTCAACTTAAATTCACTACCAGCCTTTTATGACAAAATTACTCCCTCTTTGGATAAGACTGGCCTCAGCATGGCCTTTGACACCATCTCCCACCGGATCCTCCTCTAGCAGCAGAGAGATTTCAGTCTGGATAAATGGACTGTTTGGTGGGCTTGAAAATTACCAGTCTCAATGCTAGTGATCAAAGGCTTGATGCCTGGCTGGCAGGTTGCAATGGGCAGAGTATTCCACAGATTATTGATATTTTATCCCAAATGTGTTCAACATCTTAATGGCATGGATCATGGCAGATAGCATTTGCTCAGTAAATCTGAGGACAATGCTAATGTAGAGAGAGTGCAGACTGATTCCAGAGACTCTTTACTAAACTTGAGGTTGGAGAAAGCAGGAAACTTGGAAGGCTGAAAAAACGCAACTTCTGCATCTTGAGCTGACTAGCTGTGTTTCTCAGTACAGGTTAGGAAGGAAATTGGTAGCGTATTTAACCCAGCAACTTATAAGGCAAGGCACAGCACTGGCCTATATTAGGACTGTGAACAACCATATGAAGTTATTTTATTATCCTCATCTACATGGTGCTGATGAGGCCACATCTACTCCGTCTGATTGTGCTCTGACCCATTCACTCACTGAATAGAGGAAGAAGCAAGTAGTCAGGGTCCAGTGTAGAACTATCAAGTAACTTAGGGACCTAGAGCATGTGTCCTTCACAAAGAGGCTTTGGATCGACAAACAGGAGGCTAAGGGCTGATCTAACAAAGATCTACTGCTGTATGCAGTAGAATTAAAAAGAAGATAGAGGTAAATGCTCCTCAATTGTGCCACACAATATAAAAGGACAATGGTGACAAGCTAAAAGTTGATGTTACTGACTGGGCATTACAGAAAACCTTTTATAGTAGGTGGTGGTGCAGGACTGCAACTGGTACCCCGGTCGCTGTGGGATCTCCATCTTTTGAGGTTTCCAAAGCTGTCGGTGATTCAGCCCATGACAACTGTAATGCTTCAGGTGGGAGGCTGGACTAGCCGACTGTCAGAGATCCCTTTAATCCCTCTTTTCTGCAGAGAATGTCTACAAAGCACCTGAAAAACTACACCAACCTGGAAAACAGTAATCCGGTCTGTAAGCCTGTCCTCCGTCTCCTCTACCAAACCAACAGTGGGGATGTTTCCTTCAACAGACTCCAGTTGTCTGGTGAGCTCCTGGTAATCTTCATCCAGATGCATCCAGGTCTACAAGCACAAATTATCCATGTATATAGTGAATATAGTATATATATAGTGAATATAGTGTATATAGTGAATCTGAATCTAGAAATATTATTATTTTTTTTTTTTTTTTTAAATCTGAAATCCTACAGCTAGCTCCATGGCTGTGAAAGTATGGAAATAACAGTACAAATTTGCAGTGAACCTGTAAAAAGACACCATCCCTGTGCCAAACTCAACTTTTGGTAAGAACACATGGATAAAACAGTCATGCTCTCCTTTTACAGCTTTAGCTGTAAAGCTAAACAGCTCTCTAGACTTAGAGGAACACAATTTGTGCCACCTGAAGGTCACAGAAGTTAAACAGAAAAGACTGCATGTAGTCTATCAGTACTTTGTGTGTATGAGAAAATGGACTGATGCTCATAAATTCTGTCCAAGCACAGGAAATCAGCATTATAGAATATCCTGTTGTTTGGTCACAATGGAAGTACAAGAAAAGGACACAGAAATTCTCACCTCTAGAATGTATTCCAGTTCCACACCTCGTTTATGAGCCAGCTTTAATACAGCTGAAGCTCGTGCCATTATTTCTGAATGTGACTGAGTTTCCTTCAAGAGAGCCAGGCTACTCATCTTTCGAAAAAGTGTTTCTGTTAGGATCATATGAGACTCCAACCCTTGAAAATATTCCTGAAAAATTCAGATGTGAGGGAGAACAGAAAGTGCAATTGTTATTCAAGTAAATTCATTTCTAGTAAAAGAACATTTTAAGACATAAGCAGTACAATCAAGTATCTACACAGAATTAGGTAAACCCTTCACTTCACAACAGTTCATGAAATCCAGTGTAATTTAAAGAGGACAATGTTCTATTTAAAGAAAGGAGTCAGTCATTCTTTCCACACAAATTCCATCCTGACCCTCATTCTAAAAACAAAACCAGCTTAAATCAGAGAAACAACATCAAAAATTCCCGCCTAATGAAAATGTGGAAAGTACTTTTCCTGTTTGTGGGTGCTATTAACAAATGTAAATTTCTGTTGAAAATAAATGGAGTGGTGAATGAAGTTGGTAGGTAGCATGACAGGACAATACTAGGAGCTTGTTATTAGAATAATGAAGAAAACGCATTCTATCTGGGCTCACCTTCAACAAAGCATTTGAAACTCAGTCTGTCAGAACAGTTCACTGGCACCAATTTAAAATACAGTCTGGCCCATCGTTCTGGAAAGCTCCTGAATCTTTAGGAACAGACAGCTAGCAATTTGCTCTTCATAAGTGTCCTGGTTTTGGCTGGGATAGAGTTCATTTTCTTCTTAGTAGCTGGTACAGCATTGTGTTTTGGCTTTACTAGAGGAATAATCTTGATGACACACTAATGTTTTGTTTGTTGCTGAGTAGTGTTTACCCCAAGTCAAGGACTTTTCACATTCCTTTGCCCTGACAGTGAGGATGTGCATGAGGAGCCTGGAGGGACCATGGTCAGGGCAGCTGACCTGATCAGGCAAAAGGGATATTCTATACAATAGAGCAACATGTTCAGTATATAAACTGAGGGGAACTGTCTGGAAGCTGCTGATTTCTTCTTGGGGACAGGCTGGCTATCAGTCAGGAGGTGGTGAACAACTGTATTTTAATCATTTATTTATTTCCCTTGTGTTTATTTCTCTCTCTCCTTTCCATTACAGTTATATTCACTATTTCAATTATTTTTATTATTAGTGCTATTAGTATTAATCTCTCAACCCACAAGGCTTACCTTTTCTTTCTGATTCTCCTTCTCCCCAAGGAAGGTACACATAAGGAGGAAGCAGTTGTGTTGTTCTTAGTTTCCCACTGGGGCTAAACCATGACAACAAGCTTACAGTCATCACTAGTCCTGAAATATACCCCTGTTTCTTACCTTATGTTTTTCAAGCAGTGACTGAACCTCTTCCTTGGAAGAAACAATCATTTTCTGGTCACCAGCCATTTTTTCTTGGCCTGTTTCTACCAGGTCAGCCAGGTCCTGCAAAGCCCGCTCATACTGCCTCTTAAGAGCCATATTCTGATTCAGATCACTCCGCCTGGATCCAATGATCATCAGCAGCTCATCATACTTATCCTGGGGTGCAAAGGGCAGTGATGGTGATTCCTATTTCACACCTTACATGTCTTCCTAGAAGCAACCTCACTGTCCCTGCACTTTCTGTGGATACTAGTAGATTAACATTTATTTCCAGCTCAAAAAGACTTTGCAGATATACTGACTTCATTGATAAATTAACTCACCATTTAAAGATAGAAAATTAAGCAAGACCTGCAACTCTTTAAAGTAGCTGCAGCTGGGGAAAAAGAAATAGCAGAATCCCAAAGGCTTAATGTAAATAGCAAAGATTTGGCTTAATGCATCAAAAAATAGTGACTACCGTGCAATGCACGTGCTGTTTACATTTTATAATGCACAGCATTGCACAGATTCCAGCATGGATACAGACCATAGGCATCTCAAAATGAGGTTTGTTTCCTTCTCCTTCCCCAGAATCTTGCTGGTAGCCAGCAAAATACATACAACTTACCATAAAAACCAAATCAAGCCCATATTTTTGATCTATACATGACATTTGAACAAGCAAAACATCTCTATGATTGTCAAGTGCTACAAAAAAGTGGCCACCCTCAGACTGCAGCTGGCTCTCCTAGCCCTAAACAGAAAATTTTGAGAAGCAAAACTGTCAGAAAAAGCTGAAGGAAGGCTTTTCTAAAAACTGAAATGAAGGGGAGGGGGCAAATAACGGCACATAAACTGAGAGCAGAAAAACCCAAAAACCTCCAAACAAACCAGGAGGAGACGCTAAGACCAAAAGGATAAAGAACTGGGCAAAAGACACATTTCTTAGTGATTTATTTCTTAGTCATTCATTTTAACTGATGTCACTGTCTTGTTGGATTAGTAAGTTTATGGTCCAGTTTCATTTGTTTTATTTGCTTCCAATTTATTATGTCACTGTAAATGGTAAAATTCAGTCATAAACCTTCTCCTTAATACTTCCTCAAGCATTCCCCTGCATCAGCCAAACTGCTCAAAAAGGAGTTTCAACAGGTTTACAGAAGTCGTGAATCAATTGCCCACATATATTGACATGTGAGATGCTCCAGCAAAAGTAGAACATTTCCAGTTTCAGGTCTCACTTTTACTCTCTATCCTCCTTTACCCCCTTCTTTCTTTGAATGACAGGATGTGGGACAGTACTAAACCACAGAGTGTGAGACTCTGGTGAGAACAGCGATGAACCTTCAGCAGACAAATTTATGTTTACGTACTTCACACCATCTGTGTGAAAAGGAACTGGATGAGAGCTGAGAGAAAACACGGTTTTGTAGATTTTTACAATTAATACTGATCATATCAGAGATGTTAGAAAATCTGAAGAGGCAAATATGTAAAATAAGGTGAACCAGAGAGAACATAATCTTTTAAGACATGCTGAAATTCCTTTCAATCTCTTTTCCTAAACTGCCTTATGAACAATAAAAAGAATCATTCCTTTGATATCACAGGTGAGAAAGGTGATAAGATGGATAGGTCTAGGATGGAACTAATGAACCATACCTGAATTTTAGATAACTCTTGTAGCGAGGGTTGGTCAATTTGTAGCTTGTCTATACGCTTCTTTAATTCACTGATTCCAGCATCTAGTTCCTTTAAACCTTCTTCTGCCTGCAGTATGACCTGTATATGAAAATTACATTGCTTAGTTTTAAGTTTAAGTAACAGTAGTGTATCTGGCCTATGATCATATTCTTTTCTGCTTGCAGTACTAGTCACACCTTCAATGTGTTGAAATTTTAAAGGATACTATGAAGAAAACATATTAATTAAAAGTTGGGAGAGCCCAGTTTTTTCCTTAACGTTAAATAAGCTTATCATTATTACTTTTTAATAACAAGCTGTTTTAGTATCATGTAAAATACTATGCTTAGGTTTTTTTTATGCCAAACATCACTATGAACTTCCATGCTTTTAACTATATAGCAGAGGCCCCAAAGAATTTTTTTTTTTAATGTAACTATGTCATTTCAATAATTTTTTTTTTATTAACAGTCATTTCTGTCATCTCTGAGCAGCAAGTAAACAACCATCACAGCAGAACCCACGTATGAAATCGAAGAGCTGGATGTAGTTCCCTTTCAAGACTGGGATGGAGCCAAAATTACGGTCAAGGAAAAAGACTTGTACCTCCCCTTTCGCACCTGGAAAACTAACTTAAGAACACAGGTTGGTATTTGCCAAGTGTTGGAAGGTGATGAGTTTTTCCAATGGAAGCTACAAGTTTCCCTAGGTCTCTGCTGAAGTAACATGTGCAGATTATAACAAAGTTAAAAGTGTTAGGTAGGTTCCTGTACTTAAAGTCCTTTGTTGAGGCCCTTTCTTGGAAGCTTCTGATCCAAATATTTTTAAACTATATATTTGAAGTAGAAGTCCTGCTTTTCAGCAGCAAGGAGTTTGCACAATACAGTCACTAAACTTCCATTTCCTGCAACTCAAGTTACCAGGTTGATTAAGGGCCTTATTTCTACTTTCCTCATCACATATTGAACAAGCAGCAATGCTTTTAAATTTGATTGTCTTATCAGCCAAGGGAGATTTTCTGAAACAAATAGTTTCACTTGCTTTTGTTACCACATTGTTTTCCTAGCTGGTAGTTAAATTATTCATACTGGAAATAAATTTTTGCCAATGTTTGGCATCACAAAAGATAGAAAAGAAAGTCACAGTGTGACCTCTATTTCATAAAGGAGACATAAACTCCTTCAAACTTTGAATGTCAGGTATATGGAGTCCAATAGTTCTGTTTAGCTGAAGGATAAGTTTCTTCCGTTCAGTCACTTGTTGGCACCAGACATCACTAACAAGAAATATCTACCAAAAGTTACCCTTAGCAAACTTCATTCATGTTTCTCACTGGCAAAACAAAAACAAGAAAACGGGATATACTTTTTCATATAAATAATTAATTATGCATCACACCATTCCCGATAAAGAAATTATATTTACTGTCTTAAATTGAGTAACATTAAAGACATCATTATAAACCAGTGAGCAGGAAGGTGCCTTTTGTTCTTAATGAAGTTTATAGTTGAACAATTTAGAAAAACTCTGGACTTTTTTTGTTTATACAAGTTTTCTTTTTTTCAAATACTGCCCAGTATAAACATAACTAGGTACTAGTTCAGCTGGGGAGGTGAGAGAGACATTTGGCTAGTATTTTTTTGTTGTTGTGCCTTTTTGTTTTATTTACTTATGTATGTGTGTAGTACACTCTTCGGCATACTCATTTTCCTATACTTCATCTAAACATGTATCTTCTCCCATTTAAAGTAACTGTTGTCTAGAATCCGTTTATACTTTGGATAAAAACTTTACCTCTTCCCCTCTCCCCAAGTGACAGATACATGCTCGTACCTGCATTTGTTCTGTTTCTGGTCTGTCAGCTGCCTCTGCTAATTTCTGTAAAACTAAGTATTTGTTATCGGCCACCGATGTAAACATGAGCTTCAGATCATTCTACAGGAGACAAAACCAACAAATTATAGCCAGTTGCAGCACAAAACAACTGAAAAATATTCCATGTTTCAAAAAGTTTAAAGCTTTAAATATTATATAGTAGCACTACAGCACAGAAAATATTCAAAAAGCACCATAATTAGCCAACGCAAAAAAATTAACTTTGCTGAAAATCTAGGTATAGAAACTAAGAGCTAGAGTGACTCATTTAAAACACATCTCGTGAATGCACTTCTACTTTTGCCTCCCAGTTAAATAATTATTTACCAATGATCATTACCTCCATGTAACAAAAACATTCTTGTGCAGTTTATTTGCGCAGTTATTAAACCACGTGTGATTGTAAACAAGCTCGATTTTACTTTTTAAGGCAAGTCGTTTTAATTACGAACTTGAGAAAATATAACACATAAGTAAACAAAGCCTCCACTCATTACAGGGCTCACCGCAAGCTAAAACTTTTAGAATATTTTATCAGAACAGACACAGAAATATTACTTAACAATTTTGCTGAAATACAATCAATTATCTTTTTCTTCCACTCATTTCAACAGAAAATTATCAGCACATTTTTCTGAGACTTTCAGCATTACATAAGAGGTGCATTAATGATTTAGTATTTATTTTACACTCATTAATTATTTTAAATACTGAAAATCTCTAAGAATAATGCAATGAATTCTGATCAACCTTGCTATAATCAGTAAATGGGAATCTTTAATTGAAAAATGGGAGACTGCAGAGAAAAGATTATGGAGTTTGAAAGGAAATCTATGACCCTAATCGAAAGATATGAGAAATACTTTTTTTTTTTTAATGAGGTTTTTAACTATAAATAAAACATACTGAAGGGCTTAATATATTATTATTATTACTAATATTAATAATAATAGGAAATAAGGTAGAGACCAAGTAAGATCTGAAAGCATTTCTGAATTCTGAAAGTGCAGATTTCTCCACTTATCAGCATTTTTTCATACTTGCACAACACAGACTTTCTTTTATGTAATGCCAGCAGGGTGAGACAGCACAGAAAGATTGTTGTGACTTTATAGTAATTGCATGAGTTGCAGAAGCCTTCTAGTAGAGAGTTTAAATTTTGAGTAATTATTGCAATATCAAATTTTGCATAGCCTGAGAAATTTGATTTTTCAATAAAAAAACCTGTGACAACTTTCTTCTTTCTATTTGGTACCAAAAGTTCACAGCCTTTCTATCCCCATTTCACGTTCACCTCATACCTTGAATGTGATGATTTGCTGGAGCCGTCCTTTCATCTGGTGGCATCTCTGGTTTACCACTGACTCCAGTAAGGTCAGTCTTCTCAGGAGACAATCCAGAGTGTCTTCTATAGTAACCCTCTTATCACTACCAACAGGAAGTATCTGAGCAAACAAATACTTGTTCTTGTCCACTTCTTCTGTTATGTCTTTGATTTCTCTGGCAAGGGACTAATTTTGTAGGAAAAACAGAAGTGACAATGAGACATTCTGGAAAGCAGGCAAACATCGCCATAATCACTGTCAATTTTGCAATGACATAGTGAATTTTTCACATTGTTGCTATTCACACACACACTAGAAAAAGATGGCAGCTACAGTCATCTCTGATAGTAAAAAGATTCCATGCTCCAAGAAAAACAAGTGCTGGAACAAAATGATGTAAAGCCACAGAAACATCCGGGTTGGGTTAAAAGCCATCTAGTCCAATCTTCCTGAAGTAAATACGGACATCTTCAACTACATCAAGATGCTCAGAGCTCTCTCAAACCTGAATTTTAATGCTTCCAGGGATGGAACATACACCACCTCTATGGACAATCTGCTACAGCATTTCCACACACTCATTTTGAAAAATTTCTTCCTTGTATCTTGTCTGCATCTATCCTCTTCAGCTGAAAACAGTTATTTCTTTGTCCTATTGCCTCTCCCTCCCACCACTCAATTCTTTCTGCCTCCCTCACTCTTAATTAATGTTGATGAACCTCTGCTGTTTCTATATCCCAGAGCATCCCTCCCTCTTCTTCACTTTGTTTCAATTTCAATAACGTGGTCTTTGCTAATATTCAGAAAAGATGTAAAACAGAACAAAAAGTCTGCTTTCTGCAACATTCTCTACACAGTCAACTGCAGAATGCTGCAGTTACATTGAGATTACGTCAGTGACATGTCACTTATCCAGGATTTTAACACTTTTGTTCTAAACACTACATAAAATGCACACTTATTGGCAATTAAAAGGAAGTCTTACTCCTGGATTCCTTACCTCTTGCTTGCAGATGTAGGTTTCTGCTTCTTCCTCCGGCAACAGGGCTGTAGCGACAAAGACTTGCTCTTCCACGCCATCCAGCCACACGGATGTGGCAGTGACACCATCATAGAGCTTCTGCTCAAGATGCAGGGTCTCCTCTGCCCGTCCAGCCTGGGCAAAGAAACCAGAGAAATCCAGCAATTTCACTGTTAATGTGGCTTTGCTCTAGGACAGGTGTAAAGACAATTGAGAATTACCTCAGATGAGACATCTTCAAAGGCCTGATTCAATTCAACCAATACTGGTGACACCAAGGATTTATCTTCGCCCTGTGACTCCTCCTTATACAAAGGCATTCCAGGTATTAGTCTGTTTGGTCTGCTATAAAGCTGCTGAGAGAGAAGCACTAATTAGTATGCATCTACCAAATGTAGGGCACAAAATTCAGCTGAATTCCCTACTAACCAAGGCTATCTGCTAATGCTCATGGTCCTCCCACAAATGCTCCATGTCATGAATATTTTGCAAAAATATTGCTCAACAGGAGGTTCGCTAGAAATGCAGGATTAATGCTTGCATCCAGAATTAAAAAATACAGCTTTACCAAAAATATAGTCAATTACTGTTTAAGTAATACAAGGTATTTAGTACTTTGGAAGATGATCAATGGAGTGTTATACAAAGAAGAGCGGATTTGGGTCTATTAACAATAAAATAGAAGATGTATGTTAATATAGACTTTGGTTTTCCCCCAGTTTAATTAATGAATCCCCATTTCTTTCAGGAGAAATACTGTGCCTGAAATTCCTTACCCACTGAGATCAAGAATGGAATGCAACCAATAAATTCAAACTGAAAATAACAGTCTTCCTCTAAGCTGTTGCGAGAATAGCAATCCATTCCAGAGGGATGATTTGTTACAAAATTATCCTGAGTTACATAAGTAGATAAACATTTTGCCTGAGCTCTTTCTTCCTTTCGATTTAATTACCATCATGGTAGTGCAATTCAAATCACTTTGAACATGAGCAGTGCTGGTGCCAATATTTAACAGATTTTAAAGGTGTCACAAAAATAAATTTTTCCGTATCTCATGCATTAACTACCGCACCTTAATGGATCTACATATTGTACCCCTTGTTGTAACAACTACTTTCAAAAAGAAAATGGAAAGAGAATTTTAAAAAATGTACCAGCTGCTCTTTTTCCAAAGCTTTCTGGAGCAGTCTCTGCTTGGTACTGAATTCCTGGTTTAGGCTTTCCCACTTCCTCTTCATCTGTTCTTCAGATGATGGTTTCTCACCTTCTAAGACCAGTTCCTCAGAGAGTACATCAGGTTTCTCACTGAATCAGAAGATGCATAAAGGTTTAACAAATACAAAAGTTATAACCACTTAAAATTATAATTTTTCCATAAGGGAATTCTATATTTAAATTAAATGCTACTTTTAAAAACTTTGACTTGATTGTTTTGGCTTTGTTTTTCCGATTGTAAGACAAAGGCAGGTTTGAACAGCAAGAATTTCTCAACTGATGAAATAAAAAGTACTTTCTAAAAGACTAGAGTTGCAAGTACCCTAAATAAGTAAAAAAATCCCCAAACCAGACTGAATATATACTACACTGAAATGGAACCTATAAAGAAATTTTAGTTCAAAGCATGAATTAAATTAAACATTTTATCTGACTCCTTCCTCACCTCCTTTCTCAAAATGGCAGACAATTTAATGCAGGACAAGCATATGAGTTTAGGTTTGGTAAACAGTTAATTATATTCAGAATTTTCTGTTTGGTGGGTAGAGGTTTTTCTGTTTTTTTTTGGTTTTTTTTAATTTCTATAGTACACTGTCACTTGACAGAAAGAAGTCTCAAGCAGAAGGGGACTGGTTAAGTACTTTCTGGCATTAGAATTAAGGCTTCAAAAGGAAAAATGCTTGCTAATTGTAGGAAAAATAAAATTAAGTAAAGAGTATCTCATCTGGAAGACCTGGTTACAATGGCAGATACCAATGTTTGAGGTAGATGTGATTCACACACCAGTTCTGGGCCATAAAGTTACAGTAACTGATCCACTGCTTGTCTCATGAGTATAGGTCATCTTTAATTTTAGTGTGATTCCTGCTAATAAGAGGAAAGGGCATTTTTAAATGCTGAAGGTGATCTATTATCACAAACCAGTTTGTCTAACTGTATTATCAGACCCCTGAATTATAAACCAGGACTCCAGTAGCTTAGGTACTGTATAAAAATGATAAAACAAAACTTAGAGGACTATGAGCAGAAGAGGGATATAAGCATAGGGATGACAAAGCACAGCCATAGAAATTTACTTTTTGGAACAACACATGGAAGCATACCTTATAGATGGGCCTTCAGTAGAGCTTTGCTGCGTTAGGATCTCTCCTCCACGGCACGCTACTGATCGAAGCAGATTCTTCTGCTCTTCTAGCTCTTGTTCCAGCTCCTAGCACAGCAAGTTACGAAAACCAGAACAAATCTCAAACAGATTGTTTTTTGCCGTGGAAGGACATGTCTACCTTGTTTAACTGTCATGCAAAGTTAGCTGAGCTACTTCTGAAAATTACTTGCTTGAACACCAAAAGTGGTCCAAAATCTCCAGCCAGGGACACAGAAAAATTTGGTACATAAACTAGATTACTGAACTAATTACTGAATACAATGAAGTTTCTCCAAGTTACCCTAGTGAGAATATCTTCAAATCATTCAATACAATATACCATGTCATATGTTTATCTTTGTATAAAGACAAAGTCATTATTTTGAGTATTATCATCTCTCCACAGAGTAACTTAAACGGTAGATTCAATTTTATTCTACTGATGGACAGAAGAAGTATTGAGTGATAATGTGAATTGACCATGGTTACCCAGGAAGTCTAGCCTGCCTGACTGTTACAGATGTAACACAGGGAACTCAGATTCATGTAAGATCATCCTTACAAAAGCAGTGAGTAAGAAACACGGTAAAAATTAATATTTCAGTGAAAATATTAACAAGAGTGGCCCAGCTATAGGATTAAGTGCAATCTAAAGAAGGGAGTAAAAGAAAGGCAAACCACCAACTTTCTGTTGCTGCAGGGTACTCTGCTGCTGCTGTGAGCGAGTAGTTCTTGCTTGAGCCAGCCATTCTTGAACACTGGGGCTTTGTGAGGAAACGAAATCCAGATCACTCTCCTCCTTTTCTTGTAAAGATCCCTGCTTTAAGAAAGAGACATTAAGATTTAAAAAAGTCTCTTACATTGTTAGGGAGAAGGCAGGTTCAGCTCATCTACGCAAAACCTCTGAAGTTGCTGGCTCATGTCAATTCTGAAGTGAGCAACAACTTTAGGTTTCTGACTCTTACTGGTTTCTTGTTACTAGCAAGAAAAGCATCCCTCTAAACGTGAAAATAAACACGCGTCATTGCACTTAGCAGAATCAGAGACCACAGGCCAATGACCTTGGACTGATGTATTTCTAAAGACTGTTCTGCTACTAAAAACCAGCCTTGATCCGTAAAGGAGGGTGCAGCTTTACCTGGCAATGCAGGGATTCAGTGGTTTGTTTCAGCCAGTTTTTTTTATCTAATTAAAGCAATTTTTCCTGTCTAACTGAAAATGAGAAAATTCTGGTTGTCATCCTGGTCAATATTTATTTATCAGTAAGTACATAACTCTATGTTCAGCAGAAACACACTGGGTAAACAGCAGATGACATGATATGAACAGCAGAGAAAGTGAGATCAAACCACAGAATGTTAGAACAGCACAGCAAAAGTAACAGCTCCTTCCATTCATATTTCCATCATGCTTTTCCAACATGAGTGATTAGACAGGTTTTCTGTGTAAGCAATCCGAAAAAGAACAAATGCCTTAATAGCTCAAAAAATGTTTTATCAACTTCTTGGCTTCCAAAGTCTATGTTGACTGTAAGTTTCAGTAATTTTAGCAGCCAGTGCATTCAAGTGTAGGTATTTTAATATACCTTATGTTAAAGACAGACTTGTAGGTATGGATACTTAGACATACATGTCTCTCTGGATTTAATTAATATTACTTGCAGTCATATGATGACTGTAGAGCTTGCACCATTTTCATTTTTCTGAAAGCTTCAAGATCTAAAGCTAGGGCTTAATACCTCTCCCATTTTGTCTATGTATTCCATTTTTGTAGGATTCATACTATGCTTATGATTCAGCTTTTATTCTAAATAGATTAAGACGGCCAAACAGTTCGACAACAGGCTCTCCAAAACACAGACACTCTGCCTTCCAGATGATGTTCCAAATCGGACAGGGACCAGCATGGCAGAAGGTGGGTGTGGAAATCCCACTTGCCTCACTCACCTGGTCCTCCTTATGCCAATAACTGAGATGGACCTCTGCAACCAGTGACCCTGGCAACAGCCACTGAAACAGCAGAGTTTTGCTAAGTAGTAGAAGGTTAGGTGTAAGATTTTAACTTTGGGGGATGATGAGTGTACTGAAGTTGAACGGACTGATTAGTGTTAGAGGATATAAACTGTTAAAAGAAAACAAGCCAGAAGTACTTGGTGCTGGAAAGAACCACTAGCCATTGCTTTATGAAATAACTTTGTTTTACTAAGGTTTCAGTTTGCAGGTAAAGTCTGATACTTTACTTTGTAGGAACAAGTTTCCGGAAAAGCTGAGGTAGCTGGAGAGCGAACAATATTATTACAGTATGTCAGACTGGGCAAAGAAAATAGTATGTGAGAAGTAAAGAAGGTCTGGAATTACAGCTTTTCTATTACAAGTTAGGAAACAGATAATCTCTCTGTAATTTGTCGGGGAGGAAATCTGCTTAATTTTATATACTCTAGGGATCATAGCTACTTAACTTGTAAATTTTTTTAGAGAACAGTACCTAGTTCTTCTTTGCATTTGAGCAGGCTGGTTGATTTCAGTTTTAGGTACCTTTTTCTCTGGGAAGAGGACTGAGAAGATATAATTTTGGAGTTATACTGAGGTATATAATTAATAGTCTCATAGTTCCTGCAATAGCAAGGAGCATAAAAGGGATTGTGCATTTGTGGGTCCAACGAGGTTTTGCAAATATGCTACTGTACACACTTTTTAGATCAAAAGTATTTGTGAACCAGATTTTATCATTGTCATATTACAGAATGTAAATTTGAAAAAACATTTGCTTTACAGTTGCATTTTCATTTCAAGTCTGTCTGAAGGAACTGCATTACATTTCCTTTAAAAAGCCAGGGAAATAAAAACTTGAACCTGTCATTCCCAGCTACCGTCCAGTCTAGGACAGAAATAAATGGAAAATCCCTGAAGAACGTTTGGAAGAAATCGATAGTTCAATGGATTTCAGAATTACACAAACTTATATGAAGCATATTTTTTCTTGTGAAACTGAAGTCATTCCTCCCCTACATGTCTTTTGCAATAAAAAGTAAAGAAACACTATCTGTTTTGTTGAGCTATTTTTACTACAGAATCTGTTCTACTTCTTTGTTTTTCAAGTAGTCTGTTCAGTTTCATTGCCCCTAAACCAGAGAATTAATAGTAACAGACACAGTATTTTGTGTTAAAGTGCTACCTTTGGAGGGAGTATAGTCCGGGACAGTCCTGCTCCAGCATGTTTCTGACTAGTTTCACGACTTTATTTTATGAATAAAGAAGCTGGTCTCCAAGTCACCTTTTCCATACCACTAGTGACATTCATTAACTAAAATCAGAGGAAAACCAAAATTGTTCCAAGAAGGTCAGAGAGTCTCACACTTACTCCTAAAAAGCCTTGTGCACAGAAATAACAGAAAAGCTGAAATATGCTTCATGGAAAATATAGCTCAGTCTTTATAATAGTCTTCCAGTGCCACTTGGGAGGTCCTTTCTTTTGAGAGGAGGGTGGGCTATGCTTCCAGGCAATTACAAGTTTATCAGAACATCTGGAGATGTGTAAATTCTGAGTTTTTTACATGCTGTTAAACATGTTTACAAAAGTCCTGTTAGTTTCTAATGTTTCTCAGAATTAATACTGGCATTGGATAGAACCTGGGGCATCTGATGCTCTTAGCCTCAGTCCTCAGTGTTTGAAAAATGGCATTATAGAACTTCACATTTGAAAAAAATTGCTCAGTAAAAATTAGATGATGCTATACTGCCTATGTCTATTTTCTTACATGATCTGTAAATGAAGTCAAAGAAAGGCTTAAAATTCATAAAGTAACTTGAGTCTTGCATTTATGCACCACCTTAAATGATTCAAATTCTACATCGGGAAGCTATTTTGTCATTATTTTTAAATATTAGAAGATCATTCCAAAAATCCGTTTAAAAAGTTTAAGTAAACTAAATCACACCACTGGATTTTAAAATATTGTAAAATCTAGCAAAAATCTCTGTGATGCCTTTTCACTTCACATGTAATATATGAGAACAAATATCATGTGCCCACATGGTGTTGATAACTTTTCATTTGCCTAGTCATGATGTTTATTAAGCAAGAATAACATTGAAGTTGCTTCATCTTAGAGGCAATAGGAACAAATACCTGGGTGTTTACTTTCTTTTTTATTTCTCTGTTTTTCTGAAATTATGTGAAGTTTTAAAGCTATGCAGTTGTTTTGGACTAAAAATAGTTCTTAGAACATCAAGTGACTTTTCAAGCTAACCTCTCAGTAGACTTTAATCTGCATTACAAGCCATGAATCTTTGAAGCTTATCATGTTTAATTTGCACAGCAAAGCCAAGAAAAGAAGTAAAAGAAAAGGGGGGGGGGGGGGGCGGGGGGGGGTGGGGGGGGGGGTGAGTCACAGCAGGGCAAGCAAATTCAAAACCAGTCACATTACATGGTTGGGTTTCTTGTATGTATTCGGCTCTCCACATGCTAGTTTGACCTAAAGAATGACCAAAAGCAACTGTCAATAAATATGAATTAGTGGCAGTGAGCAGACCAAAGCTGCTAGGAATAGAAACCTAGGGCAAGACTGAAGTTAAATGAATTTTTGCTTATATAATATTTTATTTGGTATAATGATGCCACTAAGTATTAGCTGGAATTAAAAAATCTTCCCTTATGTCATCTGTTCACTGTTGTGCACACTGTAAAAAAGCACAATATTTAGGATCATTATTTGATTGGGGAGAGTAATCCAGCTCCAGACCATACACAACCTAAACTGACTGGAAACAGGAATAGACTGTATCCAGACCAAGCTAATCATCTATCTATTTTATTACTGTCCTTTCAGTGAAGATACTGAGGTTTGGACAGATTTACCATAAAGCGATGTTAACTTGAAAATTATCAACTAACGCTTTCTAGACAGGTCTTTAATTTGGAGTTATAATTCCATCTACTAACTAAAGACGAATAACTCAATGTGAATCAGTGCAACACTTTCAATCTTGTTCCCAGTAGCCTAAAGCTGCTACAAAATCCCCAAACTCCTGCCCACCATGGAAACAGCTGGAAGGAGCCACTCACCCGAATGTTGATCTGTTTGTCGTGGAGCACTCTCTGCAGCTCCAGAAGGCTGCCCTTCAATGTCCTGAGCTTCACAGCCAGCTGCTCTGCCTCGTCCTTGGTGTGAGCCTTCCCCTCCATAAGCAAGTTCTCGTTGTGCACAGACAACTCTGACAAGGCTACCACCTTCTGTTCTATTTCAACCAACATGTTCTGCAGCAGCAAAAACAAAGACCCAAATTCATACATTTTCCAGCACTTGTCACGTTTTCAGGCAAGACGACCTGTGGCCTACCTCACCCGTTGCCAAACTAAGAGAAAGTCAGATTGTCATTGCTTTGCCTTCCAGTCTCATTCAGAGTTCTTTAGAATATGCTTGAAAATTTTTCTATTTGCCATTTCAGTTTGCAACCTTTTTCAAAAAAGGAAATTAAAACGTTACTTGAAACAAAAAAAAAATTGTTGTAGAGGAGTTGCTCTTTATTTGCATATTAAAGGTAAGGATGGCTAAGGAGCTAGATTGACATCCATTAAGGACAAGAAATGAAGCACGCAGCCAGAGTTACTTCTTTCCTCTTCTTTCATTTACGTGTAGTCAAGTGCTTCCTACCTCCTCCTCTGTGTTGCTCTGGCCGTGTTGATAAGCTTCTCTTCTCACTATTTGCTTTTTCTGATTGGTGCATGATGGACTTAAGGATTTCTGTATAATCCTCTTTAGTCTAAAGAGAGACTTAAAGTGACAAATCTCTGGCATGTTTATTCTCAAAAGCTACTTTCCTGACATTCCATTAACCATTCATGTATTAGAGACATCGTGCATATTTTGATCTCCCAGATTCCATGCTCTAACGAGTCTTGCTCAAAAACGTAGCCTGACATCAGATGCTTTTGCTTCCATAGCAACTGTCAAGAATGAATTTAGAAATATTTCTCCTGAAGGAATATGTGCAGAATAAGATTGGCAGAGTCTCTAAAAAGTGGAAAAAATATATAAAGTTTACTGCATTAAAATTTTAAGAAGCAGCAAAAGAACAGCAGTATTAACTTTTCCATGAAGTTAACTTTTTGAGTTTCCTACAGACGATATTAGAAAAAAAAATACTGCATTGTTAAAGTTCATAGGGTTTATCTACATACAACAAAGGTCTCTCAAGGACAGGTAATGAAAGAACTCTTGAGACTAAGCAGACTGAAAACTTAAATGATGAAGTGTTGTCAATGAAAATTCTTCAGACTTGCATGAAGATTAACTCTCATTTATCCTAAAATAATTGAGTTCCTCAGTCTTTAATAAGAAAAGGTGTATTTTGCCCATCTGTCTCTTGTCTCTTTTGTAATTTTAATTATAATGATCATATAATTCTAAGCTATTATTTAGAAATAGAAAATACCCACTAATTTGAGAACCTGGCTGCTATGAATGATCTAAGTCTTGTTAATAAAAGTATCTGCAAAAACTCTTATTGCAGCCACGTGTCTTTCCTTGGTTGATTTGGTATTATGAGTTAATTAGAATTTAAGCCATAAAACCAGTAAATACTGATGATTATCCTTTATTTTTGCACGTATGTAAGGATTATTCCTGAAGAAAACACAGCACTATCCCAGTCATCACTGCTAGTGCCAGTATGTTCTTCAGCTGGAAAAGGATATGTAGGAAAGTATACTGCAGGCGTTTCCATACCTATCAGGTGAGCTGTTCAACAATTTCAGCTTGAGGGGAGCAAAAACAGTAAGTGAAGCAAATACAATGCCTTTAAAGCTAAACAAAACTATATCTGAAAGGCGTGGGACTTCAAATCCTTCTGCAGTCAGGACATTATGTTTTCCTGCTGCTATGCTCACGTGTGCTTTCTCAAGTGCTGTTTGTACTCTCTAATGAGAAAGCCTTTATTTTGTTTGCTCCTCAAATATTTGAGGAAGCTTACCAAGCTTATAGAATACGCTAAAGACTTCAGAAACTTCACAAATATGCTGGCTCCTTCACCTCGATAACTGTCTTAATATTTTACCTGACAATCTACCAGCTGTGCTTCCATGTCCATAGGTTCTTCAGCAGGAAGCAGAGTGGTGTCCAGAGTTGCTCGGGTACTGAGTAGCCAGTGGTCAAGCTCATCAGCTTCACAACGGTACCTCTGAAGAGCCTGCTCTTGCCGCTGTTCTTCGAGCTGCTCATTCAGTTTTTCCTGGAGGTACAAATTATATTTTACTTTTTAGGAGAAATAAACCATAACAGTCACTTTTAAAAAGTTGTTCCTGTCTATTTTGCATAAATCCTACACAGGATTTCTAAGTCATAGTAAGACCTAACTTTTACAAATTATTTCTTTCAACTGATGACTGTCTTTCTGATGACCGAAATTCTGTTTCGTTACTTTATTTCTACTTTCTCCAGTAGAACTCTGCTATTACATCTTTCCAAAGGCGAGGTCTTCTCTGCCTCCTTTTGCTGCTCTCCTGTGGGTTTCCCCCCACAGAGATTCAGTTTGCTCAATCAGTACAGCACTGTTTGCTTAGGGAGAAAGATGCACATGAAGAAAAGGAATACACGGAGCTGAGAATGGGTTGCAGGGAAAGGAGAGCAACTTTGCCTTTTTTGGCAGCAGGCTGCTAGTCAGCTTTACTAATTCTCAAGAGAGGCACAAGAGGGGGTACTTCAAGGACCAAATAAAGTAGGGGTGGGCCCGTGGTACAGTCACATGGGTAAAGAGAAGCCTGAAGAGCTGTCCACCTTCTCTGGCCTCTCAGAGGATCCCTGAGCCATGGGGTGTGGATGGACATTAAGCTTCTATGGCTGCTGCAGCATCAGCATCACAGCAACACAGATGCCCAGTGTTTCAATAAAGCAGACAGAACTCAGTTTCTCCATGCAGGAAAAGCCAATTCTTTATTTACACAACTCATTTTTATGCAGTTTTCACAGACCCCGTGTCCAGCTCCGATTGCTAGTAGTTTTCTTGACACTCAATTCATTGGTTAGAAGGTGTATTTGTGTGTACATGCTATGACTCTTTTACCCAGGACTTTACATATTTCTTTGTGGATTCTCATGGGACAGATGCAAGTGCAAACTTATCTCCCCTACTAGAATAAGTTGTTGTGTTAACTGCCCTCATTCCTATGATTTTTCCTTACGGGAACTTACAAGCTCCTACTAGCTTAGCTAGAGTAGCAGGGCCTAAACCATATTTTATAAGACCTATCTTTTATAATATCTCTACCTGTCTGCAACACCCCGGGTCCATCCACCAGCTCACCCATCCATTGGAAAGACAGGGAGCGATCAGCAAGTCTTGCTCACCCTTTAATTGTCCCATATGAATCTGAAAACTGGCTGAACAGCTGTGGCCAGGCAATGGTGATCAATGGCACAAAGTCTAGTGAGTGGCCGGTAATGAGCCTCAACAAGTCTGCATATGACACAAAATAGGAGGAGTGGCTGATAGGCAGAGAGATATTCTGCCATCCAGATGGACCCTGAAAGGCTATAAAAATGAGCTGACAGGAAGAAAGGGAAGCGTGAAGCCCTGTACCTGCAAGGGAGAAACCCCATGCACCAGTACAGGCTGCAGGCTAAGCAGACGGGAAGAGGCTTAGCAGAAAAGAATTTGGGGGCGGGGCGGGGAGAGGAGGGTGGTTCCTGGTAGACACCAGGTTGAACATGACCCAACAATGTGGAAAAAAAGTCCAGTGGTGTCTGAGGCTGCTTGAGGAGTGTTCTCATCAGGATGAGGGAGGTGATCCTGCCCCTCTACTTAACACTGGTGAGACCACACCTGGAGTACTGTGTCTAGTTCTGTCTAGCTCCCCAATACGAGAGAGATATTGAATTCTGGAGAGAATAGAGGGGATTTTGTGAATAAGAAAACAAATAGGATGGCCAGTGGATACTTGTACCAGATAATGTGAAACCTAAGCATGGTGCAAATATTATGGAACAAGGGGAAAAGATAGTATTGGATCTGGCTAAGATGGAGTTAACTTCATTGCAGTCTAGACAGTGCTTTGCAGCTGTGGTTAAATCTGTGTTGATAACACAGCGATGTTACGGCTGCTGCTGAGCACAGCATAAAGACTTTCTATCTGCCCCTCACAAAGGCCAATAGGATGGGGGTGGGCAGAAGGTTGGGAGAGGAGGAGATAGCCAGGACAGCGAATCCGAAATGACCAAAGAGATACTGCACATCAGATGAGATCACGCTCATCAATAAAAGCCCAGGGAAAGGGAGGGAGGGGCATTGGTGGTTATGATGTTTGTCTTACCAAGAAACACATGTGGAGCTTTCAAGGAAAGTAGCTAAACATCTGCCTGCTGATTGGGTAGTAGCGAATAAGTTCCTCATTCCCTGCTTGCATGCACAGCTCTTCCTTACCCTGTTTAAGCTGTCATTATCTTTATCCATTAGTCTTTTTGTCTGCCTTCTATTTTTAACCCATCTCAGTAGAGAGGAGTGAGGGTGGGTGTTTGGCTGCTGGCAGGGTCAACCTACAACACTTGTTAGGGAAATTCAGACTCAAACATTCAGGGCAACTTCCTTGCACAGAGAGGGGTTTGCACAGCTTTTCTGCATGCTCAATTTCAGTAAAAAAAATTAAATATTGCTGTTAGAATAATTTAAAGAATAATGATAGTTGTTAGGTGTCTTAAATAATTCAGACCTGAACAGTTCTCAAACGCTAGTTACTTAAATTAAGTCCACAGAAAGAACAATATTACCAGTCTACACCTTCAACAGCAAAATATTTTCATTACCTGTTTTATCTTTATTTCTACATTTACTTCCCTGGGGTGTTCTGGAAGATTTTTTTCTGTGAAATCAGAAATCTATGAAGTAAACAGGTTAAATTACTGAATGTTGTCTACATACCACATATATTTCTTAGCCAGGATTATTAGAGAATACTTGTGGTATAGTGTCAAAGATCCCTAACCACAGTTAAGAGTAATATATTTGATTCATGTTTTATCTTAAAATTATTAGTTAGCATTTCCTAAGTACTACCAAAATGTTTGTTAGATCCTTTATGGGGTGCAAGATATAAACAGCTAGACCCTTTATTCTACTTCCAACCCCTTTTTTTTTAAATGAAAAGCTATTTTTCTTCTGGAAAGGAAAATCTTAGAACAACTTACTATTTTAAGACTAACAAAGATATTTTTTAATCACCTGTTCACTGTCCCAGGGGACTGGATAGAACTAAAGCAGCTGAAGTACCCTGAGACTCTCCTGTGATCCAGTGTCTTGATTTAACCCCAGCCAGCAACTAAGCACCACACCTTAGATCCACACAGCCAATTCTCACTCTGCTTCTCTGAATCAATTGATGGTGGAAGATATGAAGGCAGTAGTTGCTGTGTTTGTGAATTCACAGCTGCAGTTCTTAACAGTACAGAAATAAAGCTGCCCTGCAGTGTTCAAAGCAGCCAAACTGTAACCAGCTTTAGCATGATTGCATGTTCCCACCTGTATGGGGGCAACTGTATGCATGTTCCCACCTGGATGTATGCAGCAACATTCCTATCTGTAAAGGGCTTGTAAAAATCCCCTTAGTATTAAAGCCGTTTTGGTTGATAGGCAAAGAAATAAAGGGGTGTATCTTCCATGAAAAAAAGTTTGCATGCAAATCACAGGGAAGATGAGCGTAGACAGCAATGCAAAGATTCGGAAGAGGAGCTGTTTCTTGTTTTAAGCTTTGCCTCTTCTCCTGTCTTGCAGCTTGGAGAGGTGACTCCTCCAAAGTTTACTGTAGATAATGTGACTTTTAATATCTGCACTTAATTTATACACACACATCAATATATATATAGAGTGCATATATATATATATCCAGAAGAAACTTGGAATGTATATAATATATGTGTGTTCCAAGATCTTTCTGGCTGCTTATCACTTAGCATTAAGAGGAGGGACTCACTAAAAAAAGAACGGTAATTTATTACTGAAAGGAACTGTGAGAAATATGCAGAACAGAAAATTACTTTTTTTGTAATAGTGGCTAAAAATATTGGTGATGTTTTTTCTTGTACCTCTAATAGCTGTCGTTTTCCTGATGCCTTCATTCGAATTGTGGCCATTCTTTCTGCCAAGACTGTGAGGGTGGACTGCAATGCCATTTGATCAGCACCTTCTGCATCCAGTGGTTCTGAAACAAGCTCCTGGGCCAATGATGTCTGAAGCTCACTGATTTCTTCTTGCAACATTAAAATCTCATCCATCAAAGCCTATTTAGAAATGAGAGCAGAGAATGCATTTGCTTCATTTACCAGCAAGAAGTATTTTGGGAGACACAGACTAAATATAAAATTCAAGACAACTATCCCAGGGGAGCACCAGGAACATAGAGTAGAGCAGAGCATCACTACCAGTATGGCAGAGACAGTATTCCATAATGACTGAGTCCTGCTTTTAAAGGCTTGAGTTAGGATCATGTATCTGGTTACTTGAATATGGATTTAATTACTCAAACATACCCCAAGGAATTATTTTGGAAATTAGAAATTTATTCTTCCAATAAATTATCTGTATGGCATTCTAGTATTCATAGTAAAGATAATGAACAAGTAAGGGAATATATTCAATAGATGTATGGTACCATCCTCCTATAGGTATCTTGAAAACTGGTTCATAGGGTAAGAGTAGGAAGTTATTTTGCACCATGGAATAAATCTCTGAATATTTACATCCACTGCTGGATGTTCCTTGTCCACTTAGAATGTTCTAGGCTGGAAGCTAAAACATGCCCCTATTTTTCACTCACAAACACACTCACTGGCCATACCAGATAGATTCAAGATATCAGACGGAAGGCTTAGGTGATTACAACCTAGACATATGTCAGATGCGTTACTTAATAAAGTATTCTCTTATTATTCAGATCATTATTTCTTGAGACTTCCCTCGTGAGGGAATTTTTGTGTGCTTTTGGTACATTTTGTTTAACAAGGTGAAAAATATATTTTGATTAATATACAATGCATCAGTATTGGTTATGATCTTAGTAAATTTGGCAACATTATAAATATTCTTCAGCAATGATGCTGAAGAACAGTAAGTACAGCTGCCATTGGAAACAATCTTGGACAAAAGCTTTTGCTGAAAACTTCAGTTGGACTCTTATGATCTATTTCTTTCAAAAAGGCTCCTTATTAAAAGAATCCCCATTATACCACCTTTAGAACAGCAGGAAGCCCAGATAGGCAAGACATACAGTTAACAGAAAAGGTTCATGCAACAAATGCATATGTTTGAGTTATCCAGCCATGAAGAAGGTTACTGTCTAAAAAACAGAACAAAAGATATGCAGGCAATGTGTATGCTCCCTCTCCTCCTCACATAAAAGACTTTACCTGATGTTCAGCCATCTGGCTCTCTGGGCTTTTGGCCGGTTCCAAACTCTCATTTAGTTTAATTTCAGTGGTTTCCATTTTTGTGGATATAGACTGGAGTGTGTCCTGATACTTCTGCTGACGCTCAAGAGCTTCATAGAGAGTACGCTGCTTTTCACTGATCTGAAGAAGAGTGGAAAGTATAAATTCTGACCTCTGACACAGGATTTGCTATTTAGTCTGCTTCATAT